>NC_134500.1:25974866-26157366 GCF_040206685.1 Ascaphus truei
GGAATGGCAAGGTGATTGTATTTAGAAGCTAGACACACAGCTCCGGTCAAATAAAAAATAGCTTTCTAGCCATTTAGTCAAAGCAATAGAAATTATTTATATTACAGAGATGAGGTAATAAAAGCTGACTCCATTAGGAGACTTTATCTTGACTGTTGGCATCTCACTCTCAGAAACAGGACTTTCATGTTAGAAGCAGCAGTTCAACAGCCTGGTCCTTAAGCTCAAGGCAGTAGGCACGCAGACTGCTCAGCAGAGACATACATGTATGTAGATAATACAGTAAAAACCCCTTTTCCCTACCTGTCTGAGATCACTGGCTCAGCACTGGGATAGGACCAACAGCGTAGTTAATTAATCCATTGAACCTGAACCTGTTAAATTTGCTATGTAGCTCTAAATCTTAGCTTTTCATGTATTTTCTTTTTCACACGAGAGACAAATGTCTCTTGTTCAGAGATAACAGAAGGAATATATATTATCAGTAAAAAAAATGGTAATTTATTCCAAAGACCTATCATATATCATCTGGTGAGAACCAGTCTGCTATATCATTATGTAGTTGTGTAACCTATTTAGTTCTCATGTCATTGTCAAGAACAGTTGCACAGGTACTCTATGCATTTATTAACATGTTACAGATGTAGCATTCTTCATTGTTCTCTCTGGATCCTTGTGATATTCTTCACCACCACTGCCATTGAATCCTATGGAAACGATGATATTCTGTGATATATATCCTGTAATGGGCTATCTTCAGTTTCCTGGTGAACAGTCTCACATGCTACATAGGTACATAAGGACACTTTCATTTTAAGCTCTAACTAGTATGCAGTAAGGTTAGGCACTTGTTTTCACCCTTGTTTTGGTTCTGGATTTATATATAAAAAAAAAGTATGGGAAAAAAAAATCTAAATAAGTAGGAGTTTTTTTTTCATAAGGGGGTCAAACTTATTGAAAATGAAACATTTTGTGCATAAGTTATCAAGGTTTTGTTTGAGGACCTAAAACAACACCTGAAGAAGAGCCTTTTTTGGGTTTTGGCTCATATTTTGCTTGGATTAGAACATTCTTATGGGCTAGATGTACCCTGTACTGTATTCTGAACTTGCTGTTTGGGCCGGTTTGTGGCCAAAAATCTCCATTAAAATCAATGGGGATTTTTGTTTGAATATGGCCCCAAACTGCCAATTTGGACTATATACTGTACAATTACACCCTTAGTATGCAGAGTGAGTTCAGACATGGGATAAATGAAACAAGAGCTTGGAGTTTCTTGCTATTAAGTTATGAGAAGTAGAAGAACAATAGCAGGAGCTTACTTTTGAGAAGAACACTATCCTGACACCAGGAGCTGCAGATAACCCTGACTAGCTGTTTAATACAAAATGCACTTGTCTCTTCTATTCTCCCTTCTGCGGTAGTAATAGTTGCTGAAAGGAGTGTGGAAAAAGTTGCTTTCTATTATCATAAATATGGTAAAAAAAATCATATGATCTTTATGTGATGATCGAACAGTTAAATAATAAAAGAAAAGGTTGCTGTAATACAAAGGTCCATTCGCATCCTTGTACCTGCAGCTCTTAAATGTAATATGTTTTTGCAGCCAATTAAGGGACGTTGCATTAAGCTAAGATATTGGCAATGCAAAACTGACCATAAACGGCATGCAATTTGACACCACGGTATTCCTTAGGAATTATCTGTGCATAACGATTGCATGGTTTGACATCTCAGTTGCATGCCATTTTTGGCTCAATTTGCCCCAATACCTTCTGTCACATACACGCTTGCCCACGTGCTCGAGTGTCTGTGTGAAACGGGATAACCATGAACTGACCACCACGTTTCATTTCCCTGAACCTTCCCCCAAACCCTCACACCACTATGCTGCCATCAGCAGAATTAATTAAAGGGCTTACACCTTGATTTCCCCCAAATCAATGCATAAATAACCCCAATCTGTTGAGATGAGGCTTGACTCCAATATGCAACATGACTACAAATAATCGCCAGCAAATTATATTTGGTTTATATTAATTTATTCAAGGTCGCTACCATTTTTCCATCCTCGTTTTGTTTACGGTACGTTTTGTTCAGTTGCATTTGACACTTTCTATGTTGTATATTTTTGTATATTACTTTTGAATACATTAATCTGAATCCGAAGGTGCCTTGTTTTCCTGAAACTTTGTTGTAGCCGTTTCTCCTTCGTAGCTTCTATTTTTGGTGTTTTAAGTTGACCCTTAGGGGCTTATGCAGAGAGGAACGTTAAAAAAGTTTAAAATGGCTGTAAAATAGCCACAGATTTGCCGTTAGTGAAGGTGTTATGCAGAGAACGTCGTTAACTCATTTCGGCAAAAAACTGCCAATTACCAACTTTTCCTGGCTATTTGAAACTCGCCATACTAATGTACATATTGGCGTGTTCCAGCGATTCGGAGCTTCTGGAATACCACGCTATATTAGCATGGCGAGTTTCAGGTTCTCGCCACGAGTTTGGCGAGTTTTACAGCTCTGAAAAATTTTCTGGGCACTTTTAAAAATCGCGCCATTTTCTCCCGAGTTCAAGTATTTCTGGCTAGTTTTTTCGCCAGAAGATGGCGCTATTTCCTTATCTATGCTCTCTGCATGAGCCCCTTAGTTCCATTGGGTGCACCATCAACGTGATCGACATTTTGTTTTGATTACTATTTAGGTGAGCTACTTCCCTTGTGTAGCCTGTGCCATTCAGAGTCTTCTTTTTCTTGGCAATTTTTGGAATCTTTATACTGGAAAACTCTTTATGTGAGAGACTCCAGATCACTGGACAGGTCTGTAGGGGCAACTTGACATCATCCATCACTTCCCCTCATTTAGGGTCACTTTTAAGAACTGAGGTTTAGGAAGGAGGGTTCATTTATATATACTTTAATGAGACTATTAAAGGTTCAATAACTTTCTTCCAGTAGCTAATACATATATGGTACAAGTGCCATAATACTCCCAATACCCCTCCCGGGTATGTGTGTGTATGTATGTATGTATGTATATATGTGTGTGTGTGTGTTCTTTAAGGTTCTTTGAAACCTTAATGTTGCTTAATTAGCAATCTGCTGTCACTGTGTAGTCCTAATAATTTCTGCATTATGATAATAGAATACATTCATAGTTAATAAATGTACACATGATATTAATAGATGTATATTAGTATTTTATCAATAGTGTTAGGACCTGTGAACAGGGTCTGTTGTCGTGGCTCACAGGCTTACAATGCTTTGGCCAAAGGATTAAACTAAATGACTCTTTTTTAAGAGAATATATAAGTATTTTACTGTGTATTTTTGTCATATTGGATGTAGCATTGGGCTTCTCTATCGCTTATTGTATACGCTTGATATTACTGTACTAAGAAATTACTTCTGAACCATAATGATTTCAATGTACAATATTAGGGAGGAGTTATGCATTTCTCAAATGAAAGGAGCAATATTTATTTGTCATGTACATGCTGGCACAAGTGGGTGTGAAAAAGATTAACCGCAACTAGCTGCCCAGTTGTCCTACTCACCACCCAGCAGGGCACTACAAATGAGCATGCACACCCCAAGAACTCTCACTACATCCCAATTATGCTGCCACCACCAGGTGGCTTACACCCACGGAGCCCTGGTCTTCCTGTTCCCCTAAAAATATACAAATGCAACAAAATAAAAATGTAGAAACCAGAATGGTAAAAACATGTCACAAAGTCAGACCAATCCCTTCAGTGGTACAGTTCACAGGTTACATTAGAGCCCAAAGACGATACTTAAGACATGAGACAAATCACACACACTGTTTATTTATACATTTGTTTTACCAGGAAGTAATACATTGAGAGTTACCTCTCATTTTCAAGTATGTCCTGGGCACAGAGTTATAACAATACATGGTTACATTAAATGAGCAGAGGTTATACAGTCAATTCACAGACATTTTATGGACAGATAGAGTTGGAAAATTGGGTGCGTGGGATAAAGGGCTTGTGAGTTTCAGATTGAAATAGAGAAGCTTTAACATCAGCGAACGGCAGCAAATGGCTCACACCCATTAGCTGTCTGCCTATGGGGCAACGCAAATGTACACTGAAGGGGTTCAGGTTGAATGCAGCTGCGAATACAAAGTTCTTTATCCTCTTGGCTCATTAACATTCCAGTGGGTGGGGTTGACGTTCCACAAAGTACAAACAAATGTTAACCCTTGGCACGCTGGCCCTGTGCAGAGGGGAGCAGCTCTTGGGGAGCCCCATCAGGTGTCCGCCTTGGGGGCGACGCAGATGTACACTGAAGGGGTTCCCTAGGATGGACTAGAGTGATAGAATTCAAGCACAAATAATTTGGTAAAAAACAAAAAAATTGTCTTCCCCCTCACGTGGTAACGCAGGCAGATTGAAGATTAGCTCTCCTTAGGAGGGCAGTAGATTATCAACAGGTAATCCGGTATCATAAGCAAGATCTCCACTCATAGAAGTATAAGAAAGCAGAACATAGTACAAATACAGCATGCTTTTTACTAAGCAAACACAAGGTAAGTGAAAATACACTCACAAACATTGGATAAATACAAGCAGTAAGACTACCACTGTCCGAAAACAATGCTCCAGTCATCCTGGAACGCACACCATCCCCCTCCTTCCAAAAAAGGATTGCAATATCCCTTCTGGAAGAGGCGTCGGTAAAAGAGAACTCGGACCTGGGGTGTTACATTTTGTGTATCAGGTGCCATCCTGGATCTCACCGCACGTTAGTGCCCCTTGCATTAAGTTCATCACAAACTTCCTCAGTGGCTGTGACTTTTCAAGGAATCACCCTTCGTTAAATAGTCCTTTATCAAATGACATCACGGCACAAGTTAAAACATACTGAACACACATTAAATACAAATAGCAGTGTCCGTTAGTGTTGTACTGGGTAGTGAGTTTTGAAAAAAAAAACAGGTAACGGGTACCTGGCCAAAATTAACAGTTCTACCCGGCCGGGTACCCGGTTACCTGGTTTTTCACTTACCTGCAGGGTGGCAGCGACATCCAGGAACAGCAGCAGCGGTCCTGTGGCGGTGGCAGCATCAGAAGTGTCTTCAGCTGGGGTAGGACAGCAGGAATCCATGCTACAGCACTGCAGCAGGTAAGCAGTGTGTGAGCCGCCGGGGAACGACATGACCGGAGCAGGAGACGGAGCGTTCCTATTGGACAGGCGGCTGTCCAATAGGAACGCTCCGTCTCCTGCTCCGGTCATGTCGTTCCCCGGCGGCTCACACACTGCTTACCTGCTGCAGTGCTGTAGCATGGATTCCTGATGTCCCACCCCAGCTGAAGACACTTCTGATGCTGCCACCGCCACAGGACCGCTGCTGCTGTTCCTGGATGTCGTCCGTCGCTGGCTGAAAGGTAAATAATAAGATTATTTTCAGCTACCCTGACATTACCCCCGGCGTCGGGCCCACTTCTCAGTTGCCGGTTCCTGTTAATGTCCGGGTAGCTGGAAATATGCCGGATAATGCTGGGTACTGGGTAATTCCGGGTACTCGGTACACCACTAGTGACATGCACACTACATTATAAACAAAGAAAAGAAAGTTAGTAACAGTATATATTAAACGTTTTTTAACCAATTTTTTTTTTTTTTTTTACATTGTTGCACTATAGTCCCTGTTTCTCTCTCTTTGCATATACAGTACACCCTGGGACTATTTGCATTCTGTATCCTGTATGTGTATCTTGTGTGTCTCAAACACAAATTCTTATACCCCCACGATCATTTAATCTTAGAGATACATATGTAGCAAAGGTTATTAGCTGGCGCATTATAGTGGGGTACTCTGCGTTAATACATGCCTTTGAATCCTATGTAAAATCTGTTACATTCTGCCTGATAATGTGATATTCTCAGAGAATGAGGAAAGCATCCAGGCACACGGACTTGTAGAAAAGGTGATTTATTCAGCATAAAAACACCAACGTTTCGACTGACACGCAGTCTTTATCAAGGTGAGGGCCCTTACTTTGATGAAGTCTGCGTGTCAGTCGAAACGTTGGTGTTTTTTTGCTGAATAAATCGCCTTTTCTACAAGTCCATGTGCCTGGATGCTTTCATCATTCTCCGTGAATTACTGGGGAGGTGCAGGATCTTCCCCAGCTCCATGTGCACTGGCGATTTACCCTTATTGCTGGAAGTGACGCGTGCCTTAATCCTCTCTGCGTTCATAGGCTGAGGACCCGCTGCACGCGTACGCACGGCCGCCTTGCTTGCCGGCGGTGCGTGCAAGTCACTGCACCGCGATCTGCGGTCTGCAGCTAACTTTTTTCGGCGCGGGGGGGGGGGGGGGGTGGCCAAAACGGGTCGGGGGGGCGGCCATGTGCAAGTTTCCCCTTATTGTATGTTCAATGTGCAGAATGCCAATACGCACAAAATACAAGAATGTTGAATGTAGCCAAGGTTATTGAACCCACTCATAATGCAGAATATCACATTATAAGGCTACGGCTTTGCCTATAGTGCCGCCGACGGTGAACGATGGGTAAAGTCACCCGTCGCCGTCGGCGGAAGTTATGTTATGGATTCCCGCAATTTGATTTGTTAAAGGGCTGTCACGTGACGCGACGGGCCTTGAAAAATCAAATTTTGCCGGCACCGGGTTTTCGCTCCGTCGCGTGCACTATAAGCGCACGCGGTGGCAATGCTTTTGTTTTTGGGCGAATTTGGGTCGCCGTCACGTCACTATAAGCATTGCCTAAGGACCCGCTGTGGTCGTCGGCGGCTCCCGTTTCACCTGATGCCGACTGAGTGGGGAAAGTATCTACACCGATTTGAAGAAGCTTGTTTCCCATACGCCAACGCTTCGCCAAGCCACAAACAAACTATTTTTGACTTTTATATATATATATATATATATATATATATATATATATATATAAATATAGATGTGTCAAATATGCAACTGCACAGTACAATGGGCTGTAAGACAAGACAAATAATATACATTTTATCATTGAAGAGATTTAGACTGCATATACACAATTATACAATTAGCCTCTAGCACAGGGGTACTAAACTCCGGTTCTAAACTTTCCCAACCTCCCTCTCCAACATGTCCGGTTTACAGGATATCCCTGCTTCAGCACAGGTTGCTCAATCAGAGTCTTCAACTTTGTAGAAACCAACCTTTTTAATGACAAATTTATGGGGCACGCTCATTACTACCTACAATATTTGTAACTCCACTTTCAACATATTGCTACACTACATGCCTCCCAATTTTTATTACAAGCCACGCTGTTCCTATTTGAAATACATTTTGAGTTATGAGGCTCTTTCTTGCCAAAGAATGTTCTTATGATCGTAATTAATAATCAGGACTGGATCCATCTCTTCAGAAACTACAGCAGTTGATACTGTATAAGGAAACCCACACGAATTTAAAGTACACTGTTACCCCACATGGATTACCTTGTTCAAAAAGGGCTGCGAGTTCTTGACAGTTAAATTAGTACATTGGAAATCTTTGACTACCCTAACGAGAAATCCAGAATCTTACTGTAGCTGTAATATTTACACCAGTATCACAGTATTGACCAATTAAGCTGTATGCACACTGTTTGCTGAATGGAACTGCTGTAAAGAGATTCAGCCAATCAATACTGTTTGTTTATTTTAAAGGGTTTGTTGGATGTGATGTTGTTACTATGGCAACCCATCACATGCTTTGAGAATTACAGCTTGCCTCCCTCATCTTTTGTTAGCGCTGGTAACCTCTTGCTCTGCTTAACCCCCGTTTCTGCAAAAATGTTACAGTTGTTTGCATTTATCAAAATCTTGTCAATTTGTGACACTTTGTCAAAATTTTGCAAAAATGGCAGAAAATGGCATTATATAGGGTGCCGTGTTACCTTGATTTTTGATGCTTGACAAATATTTTTGGTAAAGCTTGCTGTTTTCGCAAAAAAATGACCTGATTTGCAAACTTGGATCTCTTTACTTGTGACTCGAGATTATGCAAACGTACAATAAACTTCTGAAAATAAATCACTTACTGACTGCCAACTGTACACATTAGGTATATGTATGAAGGCAAAAGGGTGCAATTTTGTGGCAAAACAGATGTGTATCCTACTGATTTAATGGTATTTGTGATACTGGTGCAGGAAACTGTAACAGTTTAAGGGATTTATTCAAAAAGGCCTGAAGCGTTCAATTGGCCCCAAACTATCATTAACTTGATTAAGAGTTTCTCCCCCTCACCCTCCAGCAAAACCCATATTGCAAGTTTTGGACAAACGTTTAAAGTTCGTTGAAGCGAGCTGCAGAAGTGAAATGCAAAATTGCATGTTTTCGCAGTTTGTTAATAGGTTTTTTTTTTACGTTAGGTGAACCAAACTTACAGGCCTGACATCAGTAGTGGGGAAGCTATTTGAAGGTTTAGTACGGGATAATATTCAGGAATACCTAATGGAAAATTATTAGTAATAGTCAGCAGGATTTATGAAGGATAGATCATGCCAAACTAACCCTATTAGTTTCTTTAAGGAGGTAAGTAGGAATTTAGACCAGGGTAATGCAGTTGATGTGGTCTACTTAGATTTTGCAAAGGCTTTTGATACGGTTTCACACAAGAGGTTGGTGTACAAAATAAAGAAAATTGGACTCAGTAATAATATATGCACCTGGATTGAAAACTGGTTAAAGGACAGACAACAGAGGGTTGTCATAAATGGAACTTTTTCAGGTTGGGCTAAAGTCGTGAGTGGAGTACCTCAAGGATCGGTACTGGGATCCCTGCTTTTTAACTTGTTTATTAATGACCTTGAGGTTGGGATCGAGAGCAAAGTCTCCATCTTTGCTGATGATACTAAATTGTGTAAGGTAATAGAATCAGAGCAGGATGTAATTTCTCTTCAGAAGGACTTGGAGAGACTGAAAGCGTGGGCAGGTAAATGGCAAATGAGGTTTAATACAGATAAATGTAAGGTTATGCATTTGGGATGCAAGAATAAAAAGGCGACTTACAAATGAAATGGAGATATATTGGGAGAATCCTTGATGGAGAAGGATTTAGGAGTGCTTGTAGACATCAGGCTTAGCAATAGTGCCCAATGTCATGCAGTAGCTGCAAAGGCAAACAAGATCTTATCTTGCATCAAACGGGCAATGGATGGAAGGGAAGTAAACATAATTATGCCCCTTTACAAAGAATTAGTAAGACCACACCTTGAATATGGAGTACAATTTTGGGCACCAATCCTAAGAAAAGACATTATGGAACTAGAGAGAGTGCAGAGAAGAGCCACCAAATTAATAAAGGGGATGGACATTCTAACTTATGAGGAGAGGCTAGCTAAATTAGATTTATTTACGTTAGAAAAGAGGCGTCTAAGAGGGGATATGATAACTATATACAAATATATTCGGGGACAATACAAGGAGCTTTCAAAAGAACTATTCATCCCACGGGCAGTACAAAGGGCTTGGGGCCATCCCTTAAGGTTGGAGGAAAGGAAATTTCACCACCAACAAAGGAAAGGGTTCTTTACAGTAAGGGCAGTTAAAATGTGGAATTCATTACCCATGGAGACTGTGATGGCAGATACAATAGATTTGTGCAAAAAAAGGTTGTACATCTTTTTAGATGGGAAAGGTATACAGGTATATACCAAATAAGTATACATTGGAAGGATGTTGATCCAGGGATTAATCCGATTGCCAATTCTTGGAGTCAGGAAGGAATTAATTTTTCCCCTTAATGGGGTTTTTTGTTTGCCTTCCTCTGGATCAATAAGTAAGTATAGATATAGAATAAAGTATCTGTTGTCTAAATTTAGCATAGGTTGAACTTGATAGACGTACGTCTTTTTTCAACCTCATCTACTATGTAACTATGTAACTATGTAATTAGATGTTGTGTCACTGGGGTTTTTTTTTATTTGCCTTCCTCTGGATCAATATACTGTAAGTACGGATAAAGGATAAAGTATCTGTCTTCTAAATTTAGCATAGGTTGAACTTGATGGGTGTATGTATTGTATTGTATGTCTTTATTTATATAGCGCCATAAATGTACATAGCGCTTCACAGTAGCAATACATGCTGTAATCATATAAATAACAAATAATATATATAACAGGTCATGGGAATAAGTGCTTCAGACATAAAAGTAACATTAAGGAAGAGGAGTCCCTGCTCCAAGGAGCTTACAGTCTAATTGGTAGGTAGGGGAACATATAGAGACAGTAGGAGGGAATTCTAGCAAGTGCGTCTGCAGGGGGCCAAGATTTATGTATCGTGTCCAGGATAATCCAGTGCTATTCATATGCTTCTTTAAGCAAATGTGTCTTAAGGTGGGTCTTAAAGGTGGATAGAGAGGGTGCTAGTCGGGTATTGAGTGGAAGGGCATTCCAGAGGTGCGGGGCAGAAAGTGAGAAAGGTTTAAGGCGGGAGAGAGCTTTAGATACAAAGGGGGTAGAAAGAAGACATCCTTGAGCAGAACGCACGAGTCTGGATGGTGCATAGCGAGAAATTAAGGCTGAGATGTAAGGAGGGGCAGAAGAGTGTAAAGCTTTAAAAGTGAGGAGGAGAATTGAGTGCGAGATACGGGATTTGATCGGAAGCCAGGAGAGGGATTTCAGAAGTATGTCTTTTTTCAACCTCATCTACTATGATGTAACTAGTATGCAACTTTTTGAGACAAATTTGCAAAAATTTGACTTTGAGAAAAAAAAATTCAATTTTCACAGCGGATTCGAACCCAGGCGTGGTTATTCAGGAGCAGGCATGATGATGCAAGTACTGTACAGAGCTGTGAACACATGTGCATGAGGACGCATGCGTGAGTACAGAGATCCAGAGATCCGGAGCCTGAGTGAGACGTCTTTCTTCTACATTGGGAGCATCTATTTCAAAATAGACTGCACTACTGGATCTGCGTTCTACCTTTTTTGTAAGCTTTAGGAAATGATCATGAAGATTGGACTGCATTGTTGATAAAGCAGCACACAGACTAAGTTTGGGACACTTTGAATTTTTTCCCCACCTAGTACTTGGTGCAACAATTTATTTACTATACTTTCATTGTTAATATATTCTGTACTTGTGATTTATTTTCAATTGGATTTTTTAGCCTCTTTTTATTCATTTATTTTTTTTGTATATTTTTGTATATATTTTCTTTGCTTGCTTGAAATGTCTCTTTTTGTTGTTGCTCGAAACACACCAATTAAAATATTTAGCTAGGAGTCGTTTTCCGTTCGTTAGTATATTGTGCTTTTTTTTTTTTTAATAAAACCATATTTGCTAACAATGAGATGTGAACAGACCTTGCTTAATATCTCCATAACTTTTCATTTGCAAATGTGTGACTTAAAAGTAAGCAAAGCAATCTCATTCAAATCTCTGACTTTGAGAAGACCTTGTTTTGTACATTACATTTTGTTAAATTATTTAACTGCTTCTACCATGAACGAGATAAGCAAAATCTATGTGGAGCAATACCACTCTAGGTCCTCCAGTGACAAAGCAGTTAAGAATAAATTGTCATAACTGTGTCTCTGCCTAGACTCGGATGCAGTCATTGGGGAGTATAATTAGCAATCAGTGAGAAAGATTTAGTTATTGTGCTACAGCTCTTAGAACAGCTCTGCAGATCTGCAAAAGCTCCAATTAAGCCATTCTTGATTATATAAACCATGTATTACTTGGTTTTTATGATAAGAAGGGCAGACCTATTATTGCTTTCATAAAGCAAAAATGTATTTTTTTTTAGTAATGGACACATGCATGTACAAGGGCTAAAATTGGACTTTTCTGCAAGAAGAGTATAGTTAAGAGGTGTATATATGTGTGTATATATATATATATATATATATATATATATATAGAGCAACTGTAAATATTACTGTATGTTCATTTGCATGTCTTAGACAGGTCTGCAACCCTGTCTTTCCCCATTATCGCCCAGCACACAGCGTTTCCACTGCAGCAAGGGATTCTGGGAAATGACATGCAAATGAGCGCACAGTGCCACCTTTTGTCTCAAGCTCATATTACAAAAGCAAATCCTCAAGCCAAAGCATACTGTTTTAACACAGCTTTTAGACAGAGGCTGGGATGAGATGCAAAGCCAGTAAACTCACTCGCAGACATATTTCAACCTTGATGGGTATCATCAGTGTGAGGTATATATATATCTATATGTCTCAAATGGAAATATTATTGTATGCTCATTTGCAAGTCTTAGACAGGTCTGCAACCCTGCCTTTCACATTAACACCCAGCACTTCCACTGCAGCAAGGGATTCTGGGAAATGAGATGCAAATGAGCACACAGTGCCACCTTTTGCTTCAAAACCATTACTATGGTCCCCTATAGGCTTAAGCTTGCTGCATGGTCACAGCTTTGAGCACAGCCAGGGTTAAGATGCATAGCCAGTAAAGCTGTGCTCAAAGCTGTGACCATGCAGCAAGCTTAAGTCTATAGGGAACCATATTAATGGTTTTGAAGCAAAAGGTGGCACTGTGTGCTCATTTGCATGTCATTAAGTCGATAAAATTTGCAAATATTCACCCAAGCATCGACACCACATTATGCATTAGAAACTTGCCAACATTTCTTTCCATCTGGCCGGTTGATGCATCTCCTCCACCAATTATACTGTGAAGGAGTGCTTTGTATCTGGTGTGGAGATGAGGGCTCCTTATTATTATTTGCAGTATCTTAATGATCATGACCTGAATTTAAAATTGACATGCGCACAACATAAATAAAAGACGAATTAACAATATTCCATAAAGTCCATTTTTGAGATTAAACTGTAACTCTATAGGCAAAGCCATCTTTCAGGAACAAACAATCCTTTTAAAAATAGAATTAAACGTAAGGGATATACAGTATAAGCAGCTGTGGTCCAATCTACCCTTGATAGAACGAATAAGAAAGATAGAATACAATGATTGAAATATAACAACAAAAAATAAGAACCATTAAAAAACAAAACAAACAAAAAAAAACATTTAATAGTTCTTTCACTATCAAATATAGTTATATAATTTAGCCAGCAAAAATATTTTTCAGTGTATAGTAAAACATGTTAACATTGGACTCAATTTTGGGACCTTCTTTACCTAAAAAGCCTATTATAATCTTCAAAAAGGCAACCAAACTAAAAAACATACTTATGCTTAAAAACACAAACTTTTTTTTCTCACTCTTGATTAGGAGTGCATGCTCTTATCTATCAGTGTTATTACTATTTTTTACCACCCAGGAAGTTACATTTTGATAGAGTGCTGCTATACTTTGTATCCATAGTTGAGGTTTGATCGAGGTTTCCATTATAAACCCGCTTTTTCAGATGCCCATACTTCTCTAAAAAAGCAAAGTACAAACTCGTCTATCGTCAATCTGGTTGGATTGGTAAAGTGAATGTTTGTGGAAAGTTTGAGCACAGTCCGTCACAGTCATTTTTGAGTTACAGTGGGGACAAAATTAGGTTTGTTAAAAGTTTGTTTCCTATAGTTTATCTTGGGAAGTTTTAGACCCCTGTAACCCAAAGAGGAAAGAATGGATTTGTGTGAAATTTGGCATGGAGTTGGTGGCTTAGGGGTAGAAGTGCATTTGAGTGGTTGGTTTTTAAAAAGATAAGATATTTTTGAGAAATTTAAGGTTAAAAGATAAAAAAAATGTCCTGGGCCGCACCATCAACTCCAGACGTGTGGGAATCTGAAGCCTCCACATTCATCTTTCTCTACACCGAGCCGGTTCAGTCTATAGACACTCCCAGATCTGATGTCCGATGGATCCATCCGCACTGCACGTCCTCTGCTCCTCACTCAGGGTCTTCTTGCCCTGCTCACTCTGTAAATCAGGCAATTGGCTCCTGACAGTGAGGGGCAGTTACCAACGATAATGCAGTTGATGTGGTCTACTTAGATTTTCAAATTCTTTTTATACGGTTCCACACAACAGGTTAGTGTACAAAATAAAGCAAATTGGACTCAGTAAAAATATTTGCACCTGGGTTGAAAACTGGTTGAAGGACAGACAACAGAGAGTTGTCATACAGTATATGGAACTTTTTCAGGCTGGGCTAAAGTTGTGAGTGGAGTACCTCAGGGGTTGGTAATGGGACCCCTGCTTTTTAACTTGTCTATTAATAACCTTGAGGTTGGCATAGAGAGAAAAGTCTCAATCTTTGCTGATGACATTAAATTGTGTAAGGTAGTAGAATCAGAGCAGGATGTAATTTCTCTCCAGAAGGACTTGGAGAGACTGGAAACTTGGGCAGGTCAATGGCAGATGAGGTTTAAGTAGTAGTAAAGATGCGCGCTGTCTCAATAGATCCCCTTGATTCACAATAGGTGGTCACCCTCTGCAGCTTTCACTCTCCCGTGATCAGCGGGGTAGATACGAAACATGCAAACAAAAAGAAAGCGCAAAAAGGGAAAAACACAATAAAGATAATGACCTTTATAATAAACTTAAAAATACATACTAAAAATCGTTACATAAAATAAGGGTTCTCATGAACTCACACTTCGTGGTGCGGTCCCTGTTTGAAATCAGTGTAAGCTGTGGTAATATCTAGCCATATCCCAGACTTTTTAACATCACTAGACCTAAGGGCTTTGATTCAGGGTATCCTCGATAGTGTTCTACAATTGTGGAAGTGTGGGTTCATGAGAACCCTTATTTTATGTAACGATTTTTAGTATGTATTTTTAAGTTTATTATAAAGGTCATTATCTTTATTAATTGTGTTTTTCCCTTTTTGCGCTTTCTTTTTGTTTGCAGATGAGGTTTAATACAGATAAATGTAAGTTTATGCATTTGGGACACAAAAAATTAACAGGCGACTTACAAATGAAATGGGGATAAATTAGAGGAATCCTTGATGGAGAAGGATTTAGCAGGCTTAGCAATAGTGCCCAAAGTCACGCAGTAGCTGAAAAGGCAAACAAGATCTTATCTTACATTAAACAAGCAATGGATGGAAAGGAAGTAAACATAATTATGCCCTTTTATAAAGCATTAGTAAGACCACAGCTTGAATATGGAGTATAATTTGGGGCAACATTCCTTAGAAAAGATATTATGGAACTAGAAAGCGTGCAGATAAGAGCCACCAAATTAATAAAGGGGATGAATAATCTGATTTATGAGGTGAGGCTAGCGAAATTAGATTTATTTACATTAGAAAAGAGGCGTCTAAGAGGGAATATGATAACAATATACAAATATATTCTGGGATAGTAGAAGGAGCTTTCAAAAGAACTATTCATCCCAAGGGCAGTACAAAGGACACCGGTCATCCCTTTAAAGTTGGAGGAAAGGAGATTTCACCAGCAACAAAAGGAAAGGGTTCTTTACAGTAAAGGCAGTTAAAATGTGGAATTGATTACCAATGGAGACTATGATGGCAGATACAATAGATATGTTAAAAAAAAAAGGTTGGACATATTTTTAGAAAGGAAAGTTATACAGGGATATACCTCATAAGTAAACATGTGAAGGATGTTGATCCAGCGAGTAATCTGATTGCAATTCTTAGTCAGGAAGGAATGTATTTTTCCCCTTATGAGATATTGGATGATATGTCACTGGGATTTTTTGTTTGTCTTACTCTGGCTCAATATACTGTGAGTATAGGATAAAGTATCGTACTAAATTTAGCATAGGTTGAACTTGATGGACATATGTCTTCTTTCAACATCATCTACTATGTAACTATGAGATTGAACTACTTAAGGAACATTTGTCACATTTATCAATCTTGAAGATGAAGTACTGTATCTTAGATTTTGCATAGACACAGGGCGAGATACACTAAACTCTGATATGGGTTATTGCATGGCAATCCAATGTTAACTCCTATTCACGTCAGATGAACAGAGAGTTTCACATGCGCTAGTCTCCTTAAGTGTTTCTCAACAGTGGACATCAACAGCGTTTTGGAAAGAACTTCCCCTTGTTTGCAGATTTTAAATTTTTTGTGAGTGCTCCACTTACTCACCAGGGAAATCCAGCTGGATCTCAAGGCAATGACAGAAAAGACAAAGTGCCCCAAGGGTAAGTATATAAAAGTGTAATGTAAAAACACAAGTATTCTAAAACTCCCAATTCAGAAACGGACAGGCCACTCGATGCAAGGGAAGTTCGTCATTGAGAAGAGGTGATGTGAGAGAGACCCTGTGCACGGGGTCTCCGGATCAACCAGCGAGCCTCTGTTCCCAGGCGGATTCAGTCAATTCCAACGTGAGACATAAAGCATGAACCTCAAAGTCTTTTGCACGTGACCGTTCTTCATCAGGTATCATTCGAGTCAAGCTAACTATGCCAAGCTGGGACAAAATACGCAGACAAGTATTCTTTTCTACAAAAAAGAGAGGGGCTGGTTTTCTGAAAGTCATGGTGTAGGAGATATGTTTCATGTGGCCACCCCCTTATAAGGTTTTTCCTAAGGACACTCCTCTAATAGAACTTAACCCTGAGCCTCTCTCATAAACTGATGGAGAAAGCAGGCAGGACTGTGTAGTCATGCTGCATCAGCATGAGTGATGGTAGTTTTTGTATCGCCACACGTTTTCTAACAACCCTTTAACTAACAGAAGAGAAATACAACCTTAGTTTTGCCCTCCAGCACGACTTGATTCATTTTCTTTAATTCTATTTAAAAGACAACATATTTTCTTTTCCATTAGCCAGTGTAATACGCTGTTCTAAGACCCTTCAAATGACCCCTGACCTGACACAGGTGCATACAACATGAATAAATTTCTGACCAGAGACTCTTACACCTCTCAATCTCTCTTTTCTTTCATTTCTCCCTGGTCGCTTCAGCAGTAAGCCTGTCCTTGCAGGGTACAAAGGAATCACTCACATCTTCTAGCTCGGTGCTTTAGTACATTAGTCATAGTTTAGAAACTCATAAGGGCTGAAAATTGAACTGTCCAAATAGAGGGCAGGCAGACAGCGAGAAGGATGGGGTGGGGGGAAAGAAGGGATTGAATGTACATTGGCAGAGATCTCAGCCACTGTGTATCCTGCAACATGGATCAGCCAAATGAGTGTAAAATTAGTGCCTCAGGCTTCTTTCAGTGATGTCTCTTTGGTCCCAGTTCCAGTGCTCTTTCTTCCTGTCTATTTTAAGCGTCGTTTCAAATTTTTTCCCTTTCTATATTTGTGGACCAACAAACACAACATTACTTGGCCCATGTGCAAAGCTTTAGAAATAGCATTTTTTTTGCGTCAAATCTTAAATAAATTGCCCTTCTGTGCACCTTATTTTTCTAAATGTGCGCCGTAAGCATATCAAATAGCCGTGATCAAAAATGTTGTTTCACAGAAATTACATGAATGTTGTGTACTAAAAAGATTGTATCCGTGCCCCAATAAAATGGCAAAACTTGCTTCAAAATCCCTGTCAAATTGAACCTGGTGTAAGTCTGTTTATATTGTTAGCGCAGTTGCACTAACTGCAGAGTTTTTATGTCATCATATGGATACAATTCTTCTTTGAAGCACTGTTTTTTTTAACCTATATATTGTTAGCGCAGAATTAAGTCAGCCAAAGATTTATTTGACGCACAGATTTTTCATTCTATAAGTTAAGATGTTTTTTTTTTTTCACAGTATGGCTATTATACAGATGTAGCCAGGTCCCCCTTTTCAGAGCTGACCCCTCTCCTTCAGCGCACAGCCGCCACGCGCGAGGGAGTGAGGGGGCAGGTGCGCGAGCAGCGCACTACCTTAGAGAGCGCGCTGGTTGCCGGAGACGTGAGCGGGCCGGTTGCCGGGGACGCGATCGGGCCGTTGCTAGGGCCGCGGTCGCATCGCGAGGGTCCCAGCGGCTCGCGGTGAAGGAAGCCGCCATTGCGGGTTGCGCATGTGCAGGAGCTAGAGGTACCGGGAGGTTCACAGATAGGTCGCGCATGCGCATTAAGAAGCGCGCGAACCCTAGCCTACCAGGGAAGGCTCTTGGAAGGGACTATAAGTCCCATGAGTCTCTGCAGCGCCCCACGTGATACCAGGGAGCCAATAGGGCTAGAGGATGACCCTGCAGGAGCAAATAGATACATTTCACGGGCTTGGAGCACGCAGTGGAGTCAGAGCCAGGAGCAGCCAAGGGAAGGAGGTAGGGTGCAGGAGTCAGTGACTCCCTGCACTAGGCCAGCAGCCCCCAAGGCCCCAGCTAGCCCTGAGTCACCCAGTAGTGTGAGTGTTGCCAGGGACAGCCCTCAGGTTAGGGACCCTGTCACTTACTTTCTAGAGCCAGTTAGGGACACAGCAGAAGCTGCGCGTCCGTCCAGAGGTTTGGGCTCAGACCTCCGCCGTCGTTGCAGTAGCCATCCGGGTGGGATCGCACCGGAGGGTAGATTCTGTATTCAGCCGACATCAGCCTTCGGATCCTTTGTGAAGTTCCTTGGCAGGTCCGGGCACCGGAGTGTCCGGCAGGTAATTCACAAGTGCACCAACGAGTTCTCTCACATTCACACGGGACATACTGTAGTGGCTGCGCAGTCACACATACACATCTCACTTGAAGGGTGGGGTAATAGTAATACTGTGTGGGACTACTGGACACTGGGTGGGATCATCCGGTGGGGTTTGGTGGTGAAGATAGAATCCTGCGCGAAGCGGGTTATCAGTGTCTCCTCTAGAGAGGGACACCTGTTGATATACGTGCATGTTGATGGTTATGATATGCAAGTACGTTTATGGTTGCTGCCAGTAAAGTCATTGATTGTTTACATACGTTGTGCTGGTTATTTATGTGTCGTGCGAGGAACAATTCCTGCTCTGCTAGGAACCATCGCAGGTGGCGGCGCTGCACCGAGTACAGGGTTACTCTTAATATAATTGCCCCAGATTCCCCGTGGCGGAAGCTCAGCCCTCCTGTGAGCCATACAGGTAAAGCACCACACCTGGTAACACCAAGTTCCCCGCACCCACACTATATCTGCGATTGGGTGGAGTGGAATATCCGTTACACATATTACAGCTCAACCCCCTTATAACACTGTGCTTGGGGTTCAAAGAATCGGATCGCGTTATAAGCGTATCGCGTTAGACATAATGTACAATTGAATTGTATGCATTGTACAATAAAGTATTTAAGATACAGTAGTAATAATGGTGTTGTAAAGTATTCCTAAATACTAAAATTGGGAGCCACGCTTGCATCGCGTTATAACAGGATTGAGCTGTATTACACAAATGATTTATATTTACTAATATTAGTTATAAATAAAAGAATTCCATTTTATTTCAATTGTATCACTCTGGTATTCAACATAAAACAATGCGTCAAACTTTGTTTTAAACAACTAACTGCGTCATATGTATGAAGTCCACCTTTATACTTACTATGCACATTTTATGAAGGTTTGTGGTGCATTTTAGCACAAAAATGTTGACGCACAAAAATGTATAATATGATTTTAGTACATAGACCACATTTTCTTCTCTAATCCTCAATTTACGTTTCTCTCAATTTCTATATTAAAAGTAAAAGCAAAAAACACTAGATCAACGCACACCCACAATATTTTTTCAGATTTGATCATTATTCACCTCTTTCCTATTGCTTATATTATTATACATAAAGGCTTGAAATCGTTAGCAATTGCTAATACAGAATTTTTTTTAAAATTGGGGATTTGATTACATATTTTAGCCAAAGTATATGAAACTTGCCCACCACAAGAAAGTAACCCCAGATCAGACAAGTCCTAATTAATAATTCAATACTTTTTACAATGTCCTAAGCTGAATTCCCACCTGCTTCTTTTTTTCAGTTTCATGGAGGAAGACAAACTTGTAAACTTAAATAACTTGCAATTATCAGATCACCTGATATACAGTGGGTGGGGAGATAAATCCATTGAAAGGTTGTCTCCTTGCTTCCCAAAGTACTAATCCAGTTCTATGTGTTATGGTAGGCTCACCCAGTACAAAAATTATGCTAGGACTTGCCTAATTTAGGGTTACCTTGGCATGGTGGGCAAACTTTATCATAGTTTGACCATATCATGTAACCAAATCCCCAAATAAAATATTATAAATAAACATTTGTATACACCAGAGGGAAAGGGAAGGCGGCACGAACGTTAGCCGCATAGGGTGGAGTGAGCCATGCCTGGGACAAGAGGAGAGGCAGGGAGAATGAGTGAGAGGGCATGCAATGACGGATGCTAGTACAGTATTACTAACATCATCGATCGGGGCATGGCTTTGTCATAGCCTAGTTAAAGTGAAGAGATGCTGAGCAGCTTCTGACAGTGTTGAGCTCCATCCCTGACCCAGGAAACTCGAGGCATAGATTATTTTTAATAGTAGTAGAGCTAATATTATTGTGAGTAAGGCACTGCCATCGATTTATTAAAGTCTTCGGCTGAAAAATGGGCAAAAATGGTGAAAAAAAGCAATATATTTATCAAAGCAATAAATCCTCCTTTCAACTGCATTACTTTTTTGATGTCTCATGCTTTTTGATAAATAGTATTTCTTGGGACTTAATTTCTCAACTATTGATATCATTCAATTACTAAGGCATCCTATTAATTTCTGAGAAATTAAGTTAATTAAAATCCCTATAAAACAAGTTTGATATATAAACCCCATCCTTTTTTAATTATCTTTGCCTTATCTCTATCGCCTAGTAATTAGATAATGTTATATGTTCGGGGAGGGATCTACCCCAGAGGTGTCCACTGCTGACATAAATGTAAAGTGCATTGTATTTAAAAGGTACTTTATAGTATTTAATAGGAAGTTGTTCACACGTGTAAGTATTACAATTTTAGTTGTAACAATATAGTATATCATCTTTGCAGCGCCTTCTGACTCTTCTTGAGCAATCTCCTTCTCCAAAGATTCTGCCTGTTCTGGCAGCTGCTCCTTCCACACCTGGCTCATATGGACCATCTGCTGGTTTCTCTAGAGCTTGCTCAACCAGAGTAGGGTTACTAGATGTCTGTTTTTATCCACATGCACTCTTTTAAGGGGCTGTGACACTATCCGGGAAACAGGTTGTATTTAGCCAGACACTCTCCTTCATGCCCCAGGTCAGGGGCATCCTCAGCAATAACATGGAGGGCAGATGCCCACACCCAGAGAGAAGTGCTGCCCAACTGCTTCCAGATTGGCTTCCTGTCAATGTAAGAGCTCTGCAGAGGAGTAGGAAAAATGTGTGTGTACGGGAATGGATTGTGCATAGGTATTTAAATGGGCTATGTGTGTGTCTGTGTAGAGAATGGGGCAGAACTGTAGAGTAGAAGGCTGAACTCTGTGTGGATTAAGAGGATTGAAAGTCCAGGGGAGGGGCGGCATGACTTAGGGCTCTCCTAAGGAGCTGTGAGGTCAGGCTAGTGGGGAGGGGTTAAGAAAGGATACTTAAGGTAGGGGGGAGGGATCTTACTTCCCTCTTTCTTCAAAGATCTACTGGATCGAGGTTGTCTGGAGTATTTTGGTTCCTGGTATCTTGGTATCCTATACTAACTAGAAAAAGGCAACAGAATCCCACAAAGCACTATGTAACCACATCTCAAATGTTAATCTATTAATAAGGTCAATAAATGAAAAAATATATATGGACTGGAGGTCTCCCCCAAGGAAGTGGATGCCGAGGCAACATCTACAAGGAAGAAGAAAAGGAGATCTACTCACCGGTGACTTCTCTTCAAGCAACCAAGGATCCTGGTATTCTTCACATCCAACTGGATTCATTTTTGTGCCATTGGTGCAGCCGATTGCCGGAGGACGAATTTCTCAGGGTACCAACGGCACTTCTGGTTTCCGGTTACACCGAGGACGTCCAACATCACGGTGGATGGTCGGAGCTCGAGGGATGCTGTGGGAGCCTGGACAGCTGAGACGGGGTTTGAGTAATACCTCATTCATGCTTGAAACCTGCTTGTGTTTGTGAGTGCAATGATTGTGGAGTTTTACTTTTTTTTAAAAAATAAATTGGCCATACAATATTTCACTAGGAGGGTGCGTTTTCTCCTTCTTTTTTCCTTTCTTAAATTAAAATATAACTAATTAATAAATGATCTAAAAAAGGGGGAGGATATAACAAATTATCCGAGCATTGAAGTGCCTTAAACTAAACACATTAAAAAAACAAAAGTGGCGTACCATGTAAATACTGTAGTGTACCTAGAATATCAAAATAGTGGTTCATACAGTAGAGCTGTGGATATAGTAAGGTCCACAGAGTAGCCACAGAACTAGTTGTAGGTACCTAAGTTAGAGGTCCTAGGAGCAGGTTTGGAAGAATGACTGTGGATTTGCTGACATTATTGGTGGACTATAAGGAGCCAGCAAAGTCAGACAAAGAGAAGGGTAAGATAGAAGGAGGCTGAGAGGGTTGCGGGCCTTTGCAATTCTGGCTAGCATTATTGAGGAGAAGAAGCCGGAGCATTGCTTGGTGCTCTTCAAGTACGTGGACTCAATTTTGGAGGCCTGCAAGTATTATGGGGGTTCGGGGTGGTGGAAGTATGATAGGCAGAAAAGGGCAATTAGGAAGCAGTGGAGATGGGACGGGAAGGATATGGACATGTGGATGTCAAAGATGATGTCACATAAGCCACCACCTTTCAGGCCGGGGCTGGCAGCTCACAACATGCTGGGCAGTTGGCCAGGAGTTTAAAGGAGGCATGTTAGTAGTTTAATGAAGCACACTGTAAGTGGGATGGGGATTGTCATTTTAGGCACAAGTGCAACATCTGCGGGATAGCCATACCGTGTCAAAGTACTTTAAAAAGGGAAAGGATAGATGAAAAAAACGAGCAAGTGGAGAGGCTTGGACAACGAGCGAGGACAAGGTGGACATCAATGAGAGGGCACTGTGGCTCTGCCGTTGTACAGACAGGGTGGTGGCAGCACGGCTGGAGACGGGCTTCCCTTCTGTAAAAGGAATTTGAAATCGCTAGAGATGTACATGGGGTGGTGCGGGCAAAGACAGAAAAAGAGGTGGGGATGGGTAGAATGGTGGGCCGTTTTCTTCTCCCCCATTAGTGGGGGTTGTGAGTTCCCCTGCTGGGAGTGGTTCCAAAGAAAGCCAGGTTAATTTTGTCTCATTCATCACCTGTCATTCCCAAACGGGTTGTCGGTAAATGATGGGATTGATAAGGAATTGTGTACCGTGCTGTATGCGTAATTTGTCAAAGCCAGGGACCTTGTAAGAGAAGCAGGGCCGGGGGTGTGGTTGGCAAAGGCTGACGTAGTCAGCATTCCATTTATTGCTCGTGCACCTTGAATGCTTCCACCTGCTGAGGTGCATGTTGGGAAAGCAGTTTTTTTGTGGATCTGTGCCTCCCAATAGGGTGTTCCATCTCATGTTTTTATTTTCAGACATTCCGCTAATTTTTGGACCAGGCATTGGAGGATGTGGCCAGAGTTAAGGGCACCCTCTACCACCTGGATGACTTTCTATTAGAAGGAATGGGTCAGATGTGGGTGGGAGGTTACTGGGAGAGTTTGGAAAGTTATTCCGGTTTCTGCTGTGCCACCAAAAACTTCGTGAAAGAATCCTCCCAATGGGAAGGGTCTTTGGGAGGCAACTGGTGTTTGTAATGGGGGTGAAATTGCAACACCATTTTATTGGGGTATCAAAGCAAGTCAAGAGGGACCTTCGAGTGTTGGATGCCTTCCTGTGGCGATACAATCATTGTACGCTTGCTTTGCAAGGAGTGGTGGAAGGCGGGAAGATAGAGCTCTTTACAGATGCGACAGGATTCATGGGTCTTGGGGCTTTTTTGCATAGCTGATTGGTGGAAGTCTCTTGTTTGTTAAAGTTGAAGGTAGAAATGGATTATACAAAGGATTTTGTGATATGCAGGGTAGTGGCAGGTTGGAAATGGGCGGCAAGATCAAGGACAATAGGGCCCTGAATTTGGCAGTAATGCTGGGAAAAATAGTAGGGGCAACATGGCCGTGTTCATTAGTGAGATAGTGAGCACCTCAAAGGTGGTGGGGGAGGGTTGCAAAGAGAGGATGTATAGTGGGATGACTGGTCAGTGGGGTGAAGGATCATGAGGTCAAACGGACCCAGGGGGAATAGGTTCACTTGGGGGGGGATAGCGAGCAGCATGATCTGTCCGGTAAGGCAAGTGGGGGAGTACTGGCAGTGCAGGCCACAGGGTGGTGCCCCTTTCTTTTGGAAACATGAAGATGGGATGGGATGGTGGTGTCCTGTTTTCAGTTTGTAAGGGTACTGAAGAAATGCGTGGAGCTAGCAGGTTTTGGGAACTTGATAATCAAGCCTCACTCTTTCAGGATTGGGCAGCATCTGAAGCTGTGAAGTTGGGCCTAAGAGAGGCAGCTATTAAAGGTGGGCAGGTGGTCATCAGAATGTTTTAGGGGTTATTTTAGACACTGTGTAAACTGTTAAGAGTTAAGTAGTTTACTTTACTTGTGTTTTTGTTCAGGTCAAGTCATGCTGGAAGTCTCGCTATGCAGGCATTCATAGGTGCACTGGGCTGGGAAGCGAGCTGCGCTTAGGCCAGGAGGGAGGCAGTTGGGGGGTAATGGTGCACTTCACCAGGATGTTGTGTGTTAGCAGTAGTGGCATGATTTGGGACCAGATGCTTCCCGAATTGTTGCACAGGTAGAGGGGAAGGGCCTCTCCAGATATAATCTTTCTGCATGTGGGGGGAACAATTTGGCAACGGTCTAGTCGTTAGAAATAATGCAGATTATGCAGCAAGACGTAGCGCAGTTAGTGGTGAGTTTTAGGCCTATGTTACTGGTCAGAGCTGTCACCTAGGTTGTGGTGGCGTGTAGCCAGGAATGATGCAGTGTTAGACAGATCAAGAAAGAAAGTGAATATGGTGATGGTGGCATTCGTGTTGGAATTAGGGAGGATTGCAATAAGGCATGTGGACATTGAAGGAGGGCTAAAAGGCCAGTTTAGAGAGGATATGGTTCACCTGTCTGACATGGAGAACAATATTCTGATCTTAGCGTGGCTGGTTGTGCTGGAGAAGGCAGTGAGGCTGGTGGTGGCTCACATGGCCAGTTTAAGGCTTGTTAAATGGCCTTGCTGGGGAGGGAGTAATGTATACTCTGAGAGGGGGGGGGAAACTCAGTCAGTATTGGCTCCTGGAGGGAGGTCTCAGGCCTCGTAAATGGATACTTGGGGAAGGCAGTATCATTCCAGGCTTAGGCGGCTGAATTGGTGGTGCCCTTCGGTATGATAATTTGGGGAATGCAGTACCATTCTCGGTTTAGGGGCCAGAATGGTGGTAACCTTCCGTACTCGGGCTCTTTGTCATTTGGCCTAAGGTGCTGACAGGCTTAATGAACATGAGCTCAGGGTACTGTATCCCTCGAGTTCTGGATAGATGTTAGCAGAACAATCTGGCTGGGTCCCTAGTTGGGATAAATATTACATTTATCATGTTGTTTATATAGCTGTGACTTTTATTTTCTCCCAAGAAGTTATATGGTGTGTTGGGAATGGGAGAGTGGGCCAGCTCGAGGCATGGGTAAATCATCAACACTTTATGTATATATCTGTGTAGGGGTCAGTGTCTGTTTTATGGTCACTGGAATTTTCAAAAACATATCTTCTCTGCAGGATCTTCTGACTCTTCTTGAGTAAGTTCAACCTCTACAAATTCTGCCTGTTTTGAATGAGGATTCTCTGGAGTAACAGCTGGTCCTTCCACACCTGGCTCTTGTGAAGCAGATGCTATTTTCTCTATTGCTTGCTTCACCAGAGTAGGGTTACCAGATGTCCAGTTATATCCACACATACTATTTTTAAGGATCTGTGACATCGTACAGGTGGATTTATGACGTACAGGTGGATTTATGACAAACAGGTGGTTTTTGAGTTGACACGCTCTTGGGGACCCCGGATCAGAGGCATCTTGACAGGGAGGGCAGGTGCTCTCCCCAGTGGTGGATTTCCCATTATTCCCGATAGGCCCGGGTATTCCCGTATTTCTCCCCCCCCCCCCCCATATATCGAGGCCCCTCCCTCTTCCTCTCTGATTGCTGGGGGAGACCGTGGAACCCCTGTAAAGTTCTTAACTTCTCCTTCATGCCGCGCTCCTCCTTCTTTAGCATCAAATGACGCTGCAGCGTCCCATTACCATGGTAACACGACACCATGACGCTGAAAAAGGAGGAGGGTAGCATGAAGGAGAAGGGCGGCACGAAGGAGTGTGGAACCAGGTAAGTGCCTAAGGGTGGCAGTTTTCTAAACCTGCCACTGGCCCTCCACCCCCCCCCCCCCCCCCCCAGAGTGAAATGCTGCCTTTGTGAGAGCTCTGTGGATAGAAGGAAAAATCACTGAGGGTTAGGAAAGAGACTGTGTGTTTGTATAGCGGGCTGTAATCAGGGGACACAGGGTAATAATCATAAGTATTAATTTTAATGACATTAAAAATGTGTTGGATACATCTGGTAGATAATATTAAGAAAATAGTTTTTTTTTCTTTCTTTTTCATATTTATGACATCATATCCTGGTCATATGATCCATAATTCGACCACAGACTGATAGCAATTAAAAGCTCAACTTGTGCAGAGTAAAAACAATATACAGTATTTAAAGGTACATTATGAAACAGATCACGAGTCATATTTAAACAAATGTACCCGTGGCACTGAAGTGGTTAATAAGGTTGTGTAGTTACAGCTCCATGTGCCATTTTGAATTAAGTTTACAATACTTGTTTACAACCTTGCTTATCTTGCAGCACATTCACTAACAGAAAGTCATAACACACAAAGTATATTACTTTGAGATTATATCTAAAACTCTTTATATTGGTGTTTGTTCAAAATGTTATCTGCATTATTTAAAAACAAGAAATGTAATCATTTATTTATTGGGGCCGTTTTTCATTTTGCTTCTATTGTCTGTTTTAATAGCTGCCGTGTTCCACAGAATGGTGGTTAAAGGTTCCCCCCAACCCATTAGCAGAAATTCACAGGCAGACTGTATTAGAAGAAGTTATTAAATGTTATAAATCATTACCTCTGCATTTAAACAGCATAAAATGGCACCCTGATCCATGCCACTTGTGCCATTGTCTGATCTTTAGACAATAATTCACAAAGGGGTTTAAGTGTGTGGTTTAAATACAAATGTAATAGAAAGGAAATAGTTAACCAACAGCACCTTTGGGACAGCTAGGCTGGAGTCCTTCAGTGGGCTATATATCATATATTACTCTAGTGATGAGGCTGAAAGGCTTCTAAACTCATTTAGGCTCAGTTCCACAGTGGTCCGTTATTGACTTAATAAGGCACTAACTTAAGTTAATGCCTCATTAAGTATTACCTTGTATCTTCAAAGCTCAGTAACATCAGGTTAAATAACATTTTCAGCACGAACGGGCACAGGCAGTCCTCGGTTATCCGACACAATGCGTTACTCAAAATGGCGTTGGATAGCGAAACGTTGTAAAGCGAAACACGTTTTCCCATAGGAACACTGTTTAAATGAAAGGTTCCGTTCCTGAAGGCATTTTTAACACTAAAATACACCAAATATTTTATGCAGGCAATAAGATATGCAGCACACACATAAATTATATAGTGTATATACTGTATTATATATAATATAACATAATAAATAATATATTATATAGTATAATATTATATAGTACAATATATATATATATATATATATATATATATATATATATATATACACTCTTACGACGCTTTGCAACGTTGTTTGTGTGTGTGTATATATATATATATGCATACACAATGTTGCAAAGTGTCGTAAGAGCGTTGGATAAGCCGTTTTGGCGTTGTAAAAATGAACATAGGTATGCATTGCATAGCGTTGGATAAGCCATTCGTTGTAAAGCGAAGCATTGTAAAACGAGGACTGCCTGTATTGCGTTAAGTATAACAGCCGTTAGTAGTAATGATATGCCTGTTACCCTTCACCAGTGGCATAACTATCATGCTGCCCAACCCCGCAATGCGGGGGGCCCAATGCACAGGGGTGGCCCTTCCAGCCTGCGCTTGAAGTTGGGCCTGAGGTCGGGCTCAAGTTCTTTGCCGACTGCTGCTGCTCTGATTGATGCAGGGGCATGGGCCTTCACTGAACAAAGTGAGGGAGTGAGGGGGGATAGAGAGAGGTGAGGGAGAATAATAGTTATAGATAACTAATCTAGAACCATTACTGTAAAATGAATTGGTGACCATTAATATGCTGTCCAATGGAGTCAGAAGAGTTTACAAAGCACCTGCCTTCATATCCAGTTAATGAAAAGAGAACAGTAAACAATTTCCCAGGATATTACAGCTCAACCCGGTTATAGCGCGATCCGTTACAACGCGAATCCGCTTATAACGCGATGCAAGCGTGGCTCCCAATTTTTGTATTTATGAATACTTTACAACACAATTATTGGTGTCTTAAATACTTTATTGTACAATGCATACAATTGTACATTATTTCTAATGCGATCCACTTATATTTCTAACACGATCCACTTATAACGCAATGTGATTCTTTGGACCCCAAACACAGCGTTATAAGGGGTTTGAGCTGTACTTTATTTGAAGGATACCTTTGGCTATTGGGACATTTTTGCATACAGTATCTATCAATATCCTCTGTTTGAACCCAGATTTCTTATTTGAAGAGTAGACTCATATCCATGAAAATGTGTTTTATGAAGACAAAAAATAAATGATCAGAGTTGAACCATGAAATAACAAATAAGCTAAGCTAATTGCATTTGGGCTTGACAATAAATTGAATGAGAGTTTCTGGTTTTATTATAATTAGGTTGGTTCTTCATCTATCACTTTGGCTCTCAGGGCACCAAATTTTTGCTGAATCTGGATTAAAAATGCTCAAATGAAAAAATAAATCTTCACACATATAGAATTACAGAATCTGGCAGCCTTTTATTCTCTGGAGAAAAGATAATTAGGACTAATGTGTTTTTAAATGCTGTGTCGTAATCCAAAAGACAGAAAGATCTTTTGTCAGGATGAAAGAGCTGAGCTATTTTGAATTAGTATAAACATCTTACAAATTACATTATATGTTGCCATGTAGGTTGAGTGGAAGCGCTAAGGGCATGCAACTGGCTCAGAATTAAATTTAACGTTGTTGTTACATTTCAAGACAAATAGCCAAAGTGCCCGTCTGTTTAGAGGCGTAGTGCTGGATAATTGATTTGTTAATGATTTAGAAGTGAAGTCAGAGCACATACATTACACATTGATTCTACGGGGCCTATGCTATAAGCCTTCATTAAAAAAAATCGCTGGGCCATTTAAATCGTCATTTTTTAGAGCGTTGCTATCACGGTATCAGAAAGCATAGATTACCTGTGATAGTAAAA
This sequence comes from Ascaphus truei, assembly GCF_040206685.1. Taxonomy (NCBI): domain Eukaryota; kingdom Metazoa; phylum Chordata; class Amphibia; order Anura; family Ascaphidae; genus Ascaphus; species Ascaphus truei. The sequence goes on from NC_134500.1 coordinate 26,004,205, forward strand.
TTCCCAAAACGGGCGAGTAGCCGGCGACGTGATGATTGCCTCTCTGAAAAGGCCTTACCCGGCGATTTCTTTCAGCTGCACAGAGCCGCCTCTCCCTGCGCAAATCTCGCCCGAAATTAATGTATTTTAATAAAAATGTAATACAGGCAGTCCTCAGTTATCCGACACAATGCGTTACTCAAAATGGCGTTGGATAGCGAAACGTTGTAAAGCGAAACACGTTTTCCCACAGGAACACTGTTTAAATGAAAGATTCCGTTCCTGAAGGCATTTTTAACACTAAAATACACCAAATATTTTATGCAGGCAATAAGATATGCAGCACACACATAAATGATATAGTGTATATACTGTATTATATATATAATATAACATAATAAATAATATATTATATAGTATAATATAATATTATATAGTATAATATTATATATATATATATGCTCTTATGACGCTTTGCAACGTTGTTTATGTGAATGTGTATATATATATACACACATACACAACGTTGCAAAGTGTCGTAAGAGCGTTGGATAAGCCATTTTGGCGTTGTAAAAATGAATATAGGTATGCATTGCATAGCGTTGGATAAGCCATTCGTTGTAAAGCGAAGCGTTGTAAAACGAGGACTGCCTGTACTAGTGTAGATGAGCAGGGTGTCTCCGGAGCAGAACTGCATTGATTTCAGGTCTGGGGACCCCCTGCTTCCCGAGATACAGGCCCTGTTATGGGGTGCCGGTATCTCCTATGCATTTTATTCCCACAGTCACGTGACGTGGGACATATAAATGCATAGGAGATACCGGCACCCCAAATCACAACGGTTCTGCTCCGGAGACCCCCTGCTCATCTACACTAGTATTACATTTTATATTAAAACAGCTGCTACCCACAATAAACATTAAAAAAACAACAACACTAATATCCACCTTCTATACCCCCAAATGATTGATACAGAGGCCGTGGGTGTCCGGGAGTCCTCAGGTGGTCCCCTTGGGTGTCTGTGGGCCCTCAGGTGGTCCACGTGGGTGTTTGTGGGCCCTCAGGTGGTCCCTGCAAGTGTCCGGAGGTCCTCAGGTGGTCCCCGTGGGTCTACAGGTGGTTCCCTTTGGGTGTCTGTGGGGCCATCGGGTGGTCCCCGCTGGCCTGCGGTACCAATCCTGTGGCCAAATTTGTTTCCTCAATACAGGGTGCTGCTCCCTTGATCCAGGATGCAAACCCAGCAACCCAGTGGGGAACTAAGATAAGGAGAAGAGTACAGAAAGTGCACACCTCATGGTGCAATAAAGTTTTTACCTCAACATAAGACAAATAATAAAAATACACTAACAAACTTCCGTTTTTAAAAGCAATGGCTTTAGAGGTTGTGCTTGGGATGCGCAGCGTCCTTCCTCTGCAGGGGTTCTTTGCCTGTTGGATTAGCGCGTCTGCCGCTCACTGGCGGAGATTCAATCATCCCTGAATCGCCGGGTTGTTGTGACGCAGAGACGGAGAGAAGGAGTCTCGTGGTGACGCACCGGGGAAGGGTCACGGGGTGCGGAAGGAGACTCCAAATACTGTCTCGGCGTCGGGGAGCGGCGGACGCGCTGATCCAACTGGCAAAGAACCCCTGCAGAGGAAGGACGCTGCGCATCCTAAGCACAACTTCTAAAGCCATTGCTTTTAAAAACGGAAGTTTGTGAGTGTATTTTTATTATTTGTCTTATGTTGAGGTGAAAACTTTATTGCGCCATGAGGTGTGCGCTTTCTGTACTCTTCTCCTTATCTTAGTTCCCCACGGGATTGCTGGGTTTGCATCCTGGATCAAGAGAGCAGCACCTTTTGGATTTATTGGACTGGACTATTTCTGCTATACTGTAAGGATTGTCTTAGCATTGATTAATGACTGACTGGTCAAGTAGTGGGTGCATAAATTAATTTTATAGTGTAGATTGAGCGCCTGCAGCTGAGGCTTTTTTTATATATATGCTTTATATGTACTATATACTAGCAACTCAATAATGGGTACAGTTACAGCTACGTCTGTGGGTGTTTTCTGTACTCCTAGTGTGTTCTTCCTCCATTTGAGCCTGGGAGGAGTATTTTTATTAATTTGTGTTGCACGTTATTGGATTTCAGTATAGTCAGCTTGTATTTTTTACTACACGGTACACCAACCAAGCGGATTGGGGGATGTACCATTTGACACTGACTTATATAAGGCCTGTCCCATCTCATTTGAGCCCAAGAAGCCATCGGAGCAACATCTCAGGGCCCCTTTGGATTATGAGGACCACTGATGAGCATCAACACGTGTTCTTGCAGGAAACACATCCAGTGATACTGTCAGGTAAGGTTATGTAATTACCACGCAATGTACAGTACTGTAATTCATGCACTACACTCCTGTGTTTCTTCTTGACTATTAATATACAACAGTCTCTTATTACAGGTGAAAAATGTCCAAGAGCCAGCCAGCCCAAAGTAAATTGGACATTTGGAAGAACAGCGTAGAAATTTGTATTAATGTATTTTTCATACAGTCATTTACTGTCATCTAATAAAAAATATTTTATATTTTAAAATACTTTTTAGTCATCTGAAGTTTTTTAGGGGGATAAGTGATGGGTAACATTTAAGTACCATTACATGTCATACTGTATCATATTGTACGAAATGAACGTGAATAAGGGACCGGTTACATTGCATTTATATTTTGACGATACACTAGCACACTGGCGCCTGCTATCATTTCTGCGGAGTATTGCAACCAACCCTAAAACTCCATTTTCCTGGCTGCGAGCAACGGAAAAATGATTGTGGGCGCATACACTATCCGCGAGACAAATGCGCCAGTAAATGACGCCATATCTGTACAAGACTAGAATCTAAACTGTAAAATTATGTTTTGCATCCATTCTAAAACATGGAACAGATAATCTCTAAAATTCCCTACAAAATATGTTTTCCTCCAACGGAGGAAACAAAATGTACAGTTTTCAAGGTCTAAGAAATGACCCTATCTGCTCGTCCTAATTACATTGCAGCATACAATCAATCGCCAATCCTCTCCTTTAATAACCCTTCCATCTGAGAGTCCCTGTTGCATACTGTAAATAGATTTGAATGCCAGCCACTGACAGATCTGGTCCTCTGTTTACACCAGGTGGCCACAAGGATAAAAGAGATACAATGATAAAAGTGTTTTATAAATAAGTTGATTTATCCTCCCTATCTGGAAAGAACAAAGGGCAAAGGGATGATCAAGTGATTGTTTTTGAACAGGATTATAGGGACACATTGATAAGTGATCTAGGATTTAAGAATACCTAAACACATGTCATTTATGGCCAGATTTAACATGCCACGTACAGTACAAAGTTTTGTTTGTGGTAAAGGATGGTAGTGTGAGCAACTGTCATTGTGCAGCCTAGTAACTCTGGCTTTTAGATTATAAACTCAACTCTTCATTGTCATCTACACCAAGGGTGCGCAAAGTTTTTTGCGTGCGCCCCCCTGTCTGGGAGTCGCAGCTTTCGCGCCCCCCCTCGGTAAGAACCCGGCGTCAAATGACGTCGCGGGTCATGTGATGTCACGTGACCCCCGCCACAGCATGTGACGTGCGTTGTCATGGCGCCGCGCACGTCACATGACCCCGCGGCGTCGTTGCCATGGCGCCGCGTCGCCGCAGACCTGGCTTGCAGCAGGTAAGTGAGTTACAGAGGCCTCACGCCTCCCCCGGCATTTCATTTAAATGCCTTGGGGAAGGGCACAGGACCTCTGTAACTGCCGCACGCCCCCCCCCCCAGCAAATTTTGCGCACCCCCAGTTTGTGCACCGCTGATATAGGTTGATTGTGGTTGTTTTTCTACCTTGCGACTTTATATATACACAGTATACAAGTAACATCTCATAAGCGCATAACCAATTTAAGAAAACCAGTAATTTAAAATAGGTTCATGAATGGTAATAACTATGCATCTTCTGTACCTGTATATCAAGGCCCAAATAATAATACAATAAATCAAAATAATCAAGTAATGGACTGTAATATTTTTTCCTCTGTATGCTGATGTCTGCATCTCTTTATTGTTGAACTGTTATACAGTAATTGTGATGTCAGTTATACTGTAACTCTGCCTACGACAGGGACAATTTGATTACAACAGGAGGGTGTGTTAAAAAGAATGCAATTTTAATATCAAATTTTCATTTAAAACTGATTTTTTTTTTCCAGTGGTATATCACCTGTATCTATGCTACCAAATAATGTATTACTATAATTGATCACTGAGATAGGGATGCCTGGTAGGTCATCAGTAAGAACTCCATGTCACGGGAGACCAGGTATTTACACCTTTATACCGGGATCATATCACTGAGCAAAAAAAAGAAGTAAAACAAATTGCAATTTATTCCTTTGAAACGGTGTATTAGAATATACAGAAGAAAACACACTTACTGCGGGTCTGGGCTACAAAATTAACCTTTCCTAGTTGAAATAGCACGGAAAACAAAGTCTTTAGGTTGGCCGGGAGTTACCCGCAAAAGTCCTGGAACTCAATTCGCATGAGTTCCAGCCGCACCCGCTATGTTCTCTTCTTAGAACTTGGCCCCGAAAAGTGGGACTTAGAAAATTTCTTGCCTTGAAATTTCTGAAGCCGGCTCGCGTCTATTTCTCCTATTTCTCCACAAGCATCTTTTGGTGTGTTCAAATTTGCCAATGCTGTCTTGGAGCTTAGAATCTGAGGACCGGACTGGCTGCTGGGTTTCTTATAATATTTCATATTCATTCATGAAATACTACAACCAATCCGAGTCTGGGAACTTTTCGACCAGCCAATCAGAGGGCTGCCAGTCTTCCAAAGCCGGTCAAGCGGTTCTTCTGATTTGTACCAAGGGCATGAGTGAGTTTGCCACCCTAGCCACATCTTTCAGAAGCCACCCGCAGGGTTAGTTTCCTCCAAGTCTGGGAAGGCAAATGCTAGCCTCAATGGCTGGCATTGTTTCCCAGACGAGGGTACTCCAGCTAACCATCCTGTCCAAATAACTTTAACACAGCTGGCAGCATCTGTGACTTTGAAGTACTGACCTAGGGCAGACTTAGTGGCACCACAAATTGGTAGCCCTTAGTCCCCCTCAGAGAACAGTCTTTAAAAGTCCCAGTTTATAAGTATAATGCATTTACAAACATCTCAGTTTAATAAAAATTTGTCTAAGTCTTTTGGGCTATGAGGGGTAGAATGGGACTATATACTTTTGTTCCCACTAGCCATATCCCTCATACACTGTAAACCTGAGTTAGATTGTAAAAACCTTATAGCCACATTGGCTATTAAACATTTTATGAAACATTAAAAAGTATTTCCCATTTTTCTTCTAAGTTCCAGAGTGAAATGAACAGATGCTGTAGCTCCTTCCCTTAAGGAAACCTAATTTTCTTTAGAACCAAAAAATGCTTAGGTGCACTCCCAGGGCTGTATCTCTTTCCTTTACTGAAACTAGGACTTGGGTTTCATAAAATCCCTCGCAACTTAATATACAGTTGGAGAACCCCCCCCCAGAACCTCTATACTGATTCTGGGATACCTGGGCATATACTGGGGGACCCTCACTAACTTAGGAATCTTGACTGTGCCCGAGGTATACAAATCCCTGTGCCCTCATTTACCTTTCTGGTCTGTGCTGAAGCAGGGAAACCTGGCGGTGAGTTGCGTAACTGTTTTCCAGGGAGGATATTGACTGGAGTGATGTCTATATGTCCCCGGGAATCTGACCTGTTACCCGGATACATTTTTGGGGTAACCAGCAACTCTGGGCCCCTTCTATCTAGACACATTCCGACAACACTTTTCCCACAAAACCCGCCGTGATACTCATAGCCTGAGAGTCTCCACTGGTTAGCACTCCTGAAAGGTAAAACACACACAAAATCTTTATTGTTATACAATACATTCATTGTAGGTACAATACACAGGTTGAAGAGCTGACATTCTAAAACCTGAAATAGGGCTCAGAGGTAACCAGCCAGGCATAATACTTTTATTGATGGCCTGGTTACCCCTTCACCGTCACAGTCCACGCCGTAGGTATTTCACACACAAGATTCTTTATTTCCTTATGGGCAGGGGAAACAACTTCACAGGCACTTGCAATTTCTTTAAATTGTTTAAATCTTTCATGTCTTTAAATTGTTCATACTTTCATGCTGTGTGAGAACGCCGGGTCTCAGGTGATATCCTCTAGGCAATGGTTACTTGCTTTCAGTAGTCTGGGGCTTTGGTTGCTTTACAGACTTGTATTTTGATGCTTTGATGCAGCCTCTGAGTTCCCACTGTTCCTAGGCAGATCGACAAGCCTGGGTCCCTGCAGGTTTTGGTTCTTTCAGTGGTGCTGGAGTTTAATCCCAGTTGGGTCACTGGTAATCCTGTATATCCTCTCTGCTGCTGGTTCTAGGACACTGGCAGGCAGACCCCTCCTGCCTTTTAAACACTGTGAAATCAGTAGTTTACTTGATACAGTTTAAGATACCTGACACTAGAGTGTGGTCTCCTGAGCCTTAACAGAGAGTTAACTCTTCACTCTCTTACAATCACCTACAAAGTTCTCCTCTTGACCTACAATGCTCTCCACTCATCTGCTCCTCCCCACATATTGTATTGTATGTCTTTATTTATATAGTGCCAAAAGTGTACTCAGCGCTTCACAAAGAATACAATACAGGGAATTTAAAAATACAATAAGTGCAGCAAAATCAGACAATGGGAAAGGAAATCCCTGCCCCAAAGACCTTACAATCTAAGAGGTTTGAGGGGAAACTTAGAGACAGCAGGTGAGGGAATAAGTGCTGTCGATGGCAGTGCTTGGCCACAATAGGTGGTATAAGTGACTGTGGGACAATAGCCATGAGATGCTTGATTTGTGGGGTGAGATTTAAGGTAGTTCAGTATTAATGAAAAGGTTAACACCATTTACAGGGGAAGAGATGGCAGGCAGGCGTGGGTGAGATCAGGTGTGTGTATGCCTGGCTTCAGGCTTAGGGGAGATCCCCAGCAGCAGGAAGATAGATAAAGGGTGTGAATAGAGGATTTGTGGGTGTGTTTTTTATTGAGAGGTAAAGAAGTTGTTGGGAGAGCGGTGTATAAATAATGGTGCAGTAGGGAGTGGGGATGTTGAAGAGAACAGAAATACTCACAAAGGAATGAGAAAACAGTAAACAGAAAAAGAAATAGGGAGGGCATAGTGAGATACAAGGGGAGAGACTGGCCAGTTATTGGAGGATAGGAAGAGTACAATTAATCACAGCTTTTAGAAAGTAAAGTTCTCATAGTTGTAAACTTGTTGGTCAGAGTCCAGATCTTCCTCAATCTTCACCTCCAATGTCAACTCCAAGATTAACTCTGCCAAACACTTAAATGTTACACTTTGATGTTACACAGCCATATGGCTTACATATCAGCTTTGATCTCTCGTTATGTCCATGGTATCTCTTGCGCTCTACCCATAACTGTCTAATTTCCACCTCTACTGCTCTCTCTCTCACCGTAAACCTTTTCCCCTCACTGCCACTTACCCGTGGAACTTCCTCACATTCAGTATACACCAAGCCCCTTCTCTCCCCACCTTTAAGTCAAACCTTAAAGCTCACCTTTTAAATGAAGCATTTCAATAGACTGCACTCATGGCTACTGTCCAATACTCAGTCTCACCAAGCACTGGCATCTACTGCACTTATTCCCTCACCTGCTGTCTCTGTAAGTCATCCAACATACCACTTAGATTGTAAGCTCTCCGGGGCAGTGATCTCCTTTCCTGTTGTCTGATTTTGTTATTTTCACGTATTGTATTATAATTCCCTGTATTGTCTCTTTTGTAAAGTGCTGAGTACAGCTGTGGGCACTATATAAATATATACATACATTATCATGGTGGGTGGCCAATATTAACTGAGCAATCTTCTGCCATAAAGCACTTTCTGGTGCCAGAAGACACCTTGACTTGAAGAGACTGCAAGGTGTGTTCCAGCACTGAAAGGTGCCTAAAGGTGGCCCTGTACCTTTCTGCCCTATATGCAGAGTTAAATGTTATGTGAAATGACATTGATTTCTATGATACCAGGGAACTTCCTGTACCATAAATGACATTACCAAAGAAGCAATTTGGCCGACCCCTTGTCTGACTTTTTAAAATGTTTATAACTTCAATTTTCTGAATTTTGTTAAAGAAAAACAATAAATAATTTAATTTAAAAAAGAACAAGAAGAGAGCATAAAATGTTATGGTCTAGCCTGCCTGGAAGACTTAGAAAGGGACTTTTAATGTGCTACAGAGGGGGAGAAAAACATGAATTAATGATGAATTTGTTACAAATTCTGTGTGAGATGTTTCTGCAGAGTTAGCAATGAATTTGTTCTGGGTTCCGATTCGTTATTATTAAGGTACATTTTGACCACAGTAAGATATTAGTAAATGTGTAATGAATGTATGCAATGACTGTAACTGGTGCCATTTCAATCCTGTGTTGATATTTTGTAAGTGTCTGCTTTTGTAAAGTACAAAGGAGGGAGACGGAATAGGTGGATCTGAATGATAACATATTGGACCAACAAGTAGTTTACATGTTACAAGCTTTCAAACCTCTCAGGGTACTTCATTGGGTAATAAATAAATTAATTAATTAATAAACACACAATCCCAGCAAGCTCAAGAAATATATATATATACACATACACCCCCCTTGAGGAAGGTTCCGGGAACGAAATGTCGGATTGGACATCTCATTTTTGCTAAATGCCTGAATACACTGATTTTGTATTATTCTACTGGAGTGCTGTCTTTACTTACCTGTTGCAAGAAAGGTAATATTGCTTTTATATATATATATATATATATATATATATATATATATATATATATATATATATATATTGTGACATAATCCAAAGATGTTAGGCAGCTTTCTGCCCCATTTTAGGTCAGAAAGTGCAGGAATAGTTAAAAATGATCCGTTCCACAGCTTCCCATTAACTCAGGCAGCTGGATGGAAAATCCAGACCACAGATTACAATGGCTCTAGTTCTCCCTCACCTGCTCTTCTAATCACATGCACAGGTATTTAGAGCAGAGAGGTTTTGCATTTCACTCTCTCTCCTTGGAGCCTGGAGGCTGGGGGTATCGCTGCTCCCCGGAATCCAGTTCGGGGTGGACGGCCCCTCCAAGTATCACAGTACCAGAGGATTTGCCTGGACACTTGGGACCGAGTTCCCACCACGAACAGATAAGACAAAACAAATGTTTATTGCTTTTGCTAAAAGATTGTGCTGTATCTAGTGACCCTAAATAAGAGAGCATTGTTTTAAGCTGTGGAACCAGGTTAGTTGGCCAGCAGCTGTTAGAGAGACTGATTCTGATGTGTAGTTAGATCCCTGAAAGGGATAGGATTTTGTTTATATGATTTTGTTTTTATTTCTTAAAAATAACAGTGTGGGAAATACTATAACACTGAAATGAGTGAACTGCTGAATGAAAGTATCTGAGTACCTCTAATCTACACTTGTTAAAGCTGCAGTACCTTACTTGGATGAAAATAAAGCAGGCAGAACCCTAAGTTAAGCAGCATAATACTTTGCATGATCCTGTTTTTTGTATAAATAACCCTAGAAGACTGTGTCGGGAAGAACCCAGACAGACGTCAGCACTACAAAAGAGGGGCGTTTGTCACAAAATATATATATATATATATATATATATAAAATCAAAGACACACAGAAAAAAACAATAAAGCAGCGCCTAAGTGATGGTAATCAAATAAAATAATACCAAAGATAAACCAACATATTATCAATATGCAAGTGCCTAATATAATAATAATTAAATAGTGCTAAATAAAATCCAATAATAACATCAAACTGTGAATGAAGACGGGAAAGAAATAAAAACCAGTCCTTTCAAAATGTCCAATAAATGGTGCAATGGTGATGTTGATATGGGGGTCTCCGGCTGCTCTCAAAAGGGATGAACCACATCCGCTGGAATCTACAGAAAAGAGAGAGGAGAGAGCACACGCCCCATAGTATAAAACCGTATATTTAATGATGGGAAAGGGGGGAGGGGGAAGAAAATAATTTACAAGGGTACAAGAATTAAAAGCGTTTTGTGAAATATCACCACCATCCGGTATCTGCAATGGGATCAAAAGTCCATCAGTCTCACAGAGATGAAGGGGCAGTGATCCGTCAGGATTTCAAGGGTGCCTCGGATATTAACAGCAAATGTCTCAGGATTCCAGAGAATGTCTCCTGTGCTGGATGGCCGCTTTACTGTTTCGCGCTCGAACCGGCCTGCTTCTGCGCATGCGTGATGACGTAATGTCCGTGCGTGATGCGTGATAACGCTCCCTGACGCGTTTCGTCGCACACGGGCGAATTTTTCAAAGGGTGATGAAGAAGCGATGCTGGGATATGTATATATACCCTTATGGTGTCCTAGCAACCCCTAAATCCAGCTGATTGTAAGTAAGCTATGGGTGCACACTCAATAAACTAATAAATACCGCACTAATGATAGACAGAACTGTGAAGATAAAACAAAAAAGGCTAATCGTAAACAATTTGTAGTGATCAAATGACTACGTTGAAAACTATAAATGAACTCATATATATATACACACATTTACAAGATCAATCAAGTGAATAAAAACATATTAAAATTGGGTAAATAATATCTAATTAAGTAAATAATGTCTAATACACATAACGACATATCAATAGTGAAATTCCAGCAGGAATAAACACCAACTCTCCTCTCTCTTTTCTATATTTATATTTATATATATATATATATATATATACACATACACACACACACACACACGTCGACAAATCACCCAACAATCTACTCGCCGAACAAAAAAATCTACTCGCCACCTAGCCCCGCCCCTCGTCCCGCCCCCCAGCCCTGCTTTTAAAAAAATAAAATAATAAATTCCTAGTAAGAACAACATTCGTTTTTGACATTAATGTATTTATTTTATTACATTATACTACAATTAGTCCTTGTTACTTGTGTGTGTACAGTATGTGTGTGTAAATGTCGGCTTAAGAAAAAAAAGCTAGATGCGAATGACTAGTTTCCTGAACCCCATAACTAGTGCCTGGACGCCCCCGCTTCACAATATCTAAAGCAGCAATCCCGCCTGGGATCTTACCTGATCCGCAGTCCCTCAATGTCCAGGTACCCTCATTCCCGCAATGTTATACATTGGAGGGGAGGTGTTCCCTACCTGTCTTCTGGGTTAGGGGGGGTTCCGATGTCTTCCGTGTGAAGCTCGAGAGTCAGATTTGGAAGAAAGCATTATAGGTTATTTCGGTGTAGGTATAGGGCATTTAAGATATATAGGGTAAATAAGAGATCCAGAGTGTGGGAGAGAGAGTGTGGGAGAGTGAGTGTGGGAGAGAGAGTGAGTGTGGGAGAGAGAGTGAGTGTGGGAGAGAGAGTGAGTGTGGGAGAGAGAGTGAGTGTGGGAGAGAGTGAGTGTGGGTGATAGACAGAGACACACAGAGACAGAGACAGTGCGCGACAGAGAGACAGAGACAGTGCGCGACAGAGAGACATAGAGATGTAGATTCTTGTAAAAAGATCAGTTCAGTTGCGTGCCACTTCTTGCGTTGTCATGGGTCCGACAGTGCGGTCCTTTCTGCATTTGCCTTCGACAGGGTCTCTCTCGGTGCCCGGGGTGGTGACCTTGAGAAGGCTCTGTTGAGGAGGGAGTGCAGATGGATCGTACAACTGGGTACCATGATACCACGTGGTTTGAACGATTATTTGGGCTATGCCATGTTCTTATAAACATTGCCCCTCTGAAATGCTCTAATGTTTGGATTTTCTACCTTGTCCCTCCCATATATGTTGATGCTGTGGACTAGCAACTATGTCCAGGACTGTCGGTTCGCGGTCACCTGTGGAATAATGCAACTTTATCTTTAAAGAATCTATCCCAATTTTGAAAGATCAACCTTCTCTACTTGGGAATCCACCATCTTCAACAGGACCGCCTATATATCCAAACTCTACCAAGGATCTCCACAATTGGATTATCCCTGTGCCACTATATTATTTTGCTTGCACAGTTGGCATAGACGATATCTCTATTAGGACTTTTTCAGTCTATACTTGGACCATTCTATGTACTTTAGAACAATTTCAAGTCAGGATTTTGTATTGTGGCTACTTATGTGACTAAATAGCTCCATCTTTCATGAATTCATTTTAAACATGGAGGACTTTTCATCTCGATGTGCCATATTATGCCCTTTTAGCTATTAGCTATTATGGGTATAGTTGTAAGATCTCACTGCCTCATCAAGGCTATTCTACACACCGCGTCACTACGCAGATTTTTTGTCATTATGTGATTGCCTTACTTATATGCATGAGTCATGGGGTTTGCAGATTTCTATGGGACCAACATGGCCATTCAAGATCTTGTAACGTTTGCCAACATTATTGATTATGCCGTATTAAGTCCAAAACAACTGAGACTGTTTCTGTTTAAGCATATATACTACCATAACATATTGTATATATTCGCTTTAATTAGGATCTTAGTACATGTATTCATTTTGCTCTATAATTATAGATGTATACCATGCGTTAATTTACGGTTTTGACATGGCTATATTTTATATATGAGAGATTTTCTCCATAATTAATGCACCAGTACAGTATATATCTACTATGGTTAATCAATTATTTATTAGTCTATTTGCTGTCCACATGTATGCAACATTGGTTCCCCAGTCTCATGGTGCCCCCTCAGTCATCAGTCACCCTGGTTACATGTATACGATCCTTATGATACTCTCAGGCTAATAGTATATATTGCGCTATGATGTCATCGGCGTCATCTCCAGATTGCACAATATATCAATATGCATGTTCAATTGGGGCTCAAGACTATCACAGGATCAATATGGCCCGTTTTTTCAATCCAATTCTACCATGGTAGCTCCTTGCAACCTGGGCTGGTGCCCGTTTGATAATAGAGCTTCGTGGTCACCATGGTAACATTGCGTCATGACGAGCCACGCACGATGACGTCATCACGTCATACTCCGTTCTCTTTACGGCTGTTCCTCTGTGCACCACCTGACTTTGCAGACCAATCAGGTCAGTTGTTATGCTTTCCCAGTAACCGGGATGCAGTACCTCAACGAGAGCACGCCCACCTACAGCTGCTCTGTATTTTAAGCTATTTTGGCGACAATTCACTCCACTTACAACCCCTATAAATGCAAGCTCATTCCTCCCCTCACCACTCCCCGAAGAAGACGGTTTCTAGTCGAAACGCGTTGGAGTGGGAGTCTGCTGAGGGGGGCCCCTACCTTCTTTCACCTGATATGAGGCTCTGACCTACTCTTTTGCCCGTGATACCCCTACACTGAGTGGTGATGTATATTTCACATTGCTACTTGTACCTTCCTTGTATCCACTCCATGCAACCTTTCATTACGATTGTATGGTGATTATTCTAATGTGGATATTCTTATTTTCAGTGTGGGCTGTCATTCCACAGGTGTGCTTCTACAGAGCTCCCTGTGTCCTGTGCATGTCAGAATTGTCTCTATGTTTAAACCCTTGCCTCTAGGTTCACATTGTTTGGTAGAGCTGTGCCCCCCTCATCTTTTAAACTTTATCCCTTGTTTTAACTCACTTTAATAAAATTCTTTGTTTACACTTTAAAGTATGTCCGTGTGCTTTTTATAAGGTTGCTTTCTCTGTTGGTTATATATATATATATATATATATATATATATATATATATATATATATATATATATATATATATATTATATATACATACACACACACCCACACACGTCGACAAATCACCCAACAATCTACTCGCCGAACAAAAAATCTACTCGCCCCCTAGTCCCGCTCCCCAGCCCCGCTTTAAAAAAAAAATGAATAAATTCCTAGTAAGAACAACATTCGTTTTTGACATTAATTTATTTATTTTATTACATTATACTACAATTAGTCCTTGTTACTTGTGTGTGTACAGTATGTGTGTGTGTGTGTGTGTGTGTGTGTGTGTGTGTGTGTGTGTGTGTGTGTGTGTGTGTGTGTGTGTGTGTGTGTGTGTGTGTGTGTGTGTGTGTGTGTGTGTGTGTAAATGTCGGCTTAAGAAAAAAAAGCCAGATGCGAATGACTAGTTTCCTGAACCCCTTAACCAGTGTCTGGACGTCCCCGCTTCACAATATCTAAAGCAGCAATCCCGCTTGGGATCTTACCTGATCCGCAGTCCCTCAATGTCCAGGTACCATCATTCCCGCAATGTTATACATTGGAGGGGAGGTGTTCTCTACCTGTCTTCTGGGTTAGGGGGGGTTCCGATGTCTTCCGTGTGAAGCTCGAGAGTCAGATCTGGAAGAAAGCATTATAGGTTATTTCGGTGTAGGTATAGGGCATTTAAGATATAAAGGGTAAATAAGAGATCCAGAGTGTGGGAGAGAGAGTGAGTGTGGGAGAGAGAGTGAGTGTGGGAGAGAGAGTGAGTGTGGGAGAGAGAGTGAGTGTGGGAGAGAGAGTGAGTGTGGGTGATAGACAGAGACACACAGAGACAGAGACAGTGCGCGACAGAGACAGAGACAGTGCGCGACAGAGAGACAGAGACAGTGCGCGACAGAGAGACAGAGACAGTGCGCGACAGAGACAGAGACAGTGCGCGACAGGGAAAGGGTGATGGCGACAGGGAGAGGGTGACACACTCTCACAGACACACTCTCACAGACACACACTCTCACAGACACACTCTCTCACAGACACACTCTCTCACAGACACACTCTCTCACAGACACACTCTCTCACAGACATACTGTAGACACACAGAGACACACAGAGACACACACAGACACAGACACAGACACATACACTCACACCCACACTCACGCTCACACACACACACACTCACGCGCACACTCACACTCACACTCATAATCACCCTCACCGACACACTCACACTCACCCTCACAGACACATCCGCACTCACAGACACAGACACACTCACAGACACACTCACAGACACACTCACACACTCACAGACACACTCACAGACACACTCACACTCACAGACACACTCACAGACACACTCACACACACTCACACTCAGACACACTCACTCTCACAGACACACTCACAGGCACACTCACAGGCACACTCACAGGCACACTCACATGCACAGGCACACTCACAGACACACTCACAGGCACACTCACAGACACACTTGCACTCACAGACACACTCACAATCACACTCACAGACACACTCACACTCACAGACACACTCACAGACACACTCACTCTCACAGACACACTCACAGACACACTCACAGACACACTCACACTCACAGGCACACTCACACTCACAGGCACACTCACACTCACAGGCACACTCACAGGCACACTCACAGACACACTCTCACAGACACACTCACTGACAGCACTGACCCCCACCTCCGAAGCGGAAGCTGCAGCAGCACCCCCCCTCCGAAGCGGACGCCGCCACAGCACCCCCCCTCGCGAGGCGGTCACCGCCGCTGCCGCAGCATCCTACCTCCCGCCCCGGGCAACAAGCGGGGACCCCCCTCAGCCTACCTCCCACCCTGGGCAGAGCTGCCAGCCGGCCCTCTTCCCCGCGTCAGCCCAATCAGGGAGGGGGGTTATTTATTTTAAAAAAAATAATAAATTGGCGCGAGCAGGGGAATTCATAGAGCCACAGCACGGCTCGCCAGCGGCCTAAATCCACTCGCCACGGGCGTGCGGTTATGCGTATTTGTCGAACACTGTGTGTATATATGTATATGTGTGTATATATATATATATATATATATATATATATATATATATATATATATATATATATATATATATTATTATTAATGTGACAAAAAATATATTAGTATAACAAGTAGTTATAAGCTTGCAAGCCACACCAAGGCATAACCAAATTTGAAGGTCCTAACTCTACCAGCTAAAATTCTCATTTACCTCTGTTGGAGGGAGAATGACCACCGTGGGTCTGTCCAAACACAGGAACATGTCATTCTCCCTCCAACAGAGGTAAATGAGAATTTTACCAAGTAGTGTTAGGACCTGCAAATTTGGTTATGCCTTGGCGTGGCTTGCAGGCTTATAACACTTCGGAGCAAGAGGAAGAAGAAAAACGGAGCACCATCCTCAGCAAAAAAAAGATCCAGAGGGGGCTCACTTATAAAAAATAGATGACTTTAATGGATCATACATGGGACCCCTAAAGAGGCAACAGCAACACAAACGCGTTTCACATGTATAGCGATTCCTGATGAATCAGGGGTAATCCCCAGTCCCATATTGCCCTATGGCTAATTGCCTCTAGGGCTTTCAGACAGCTGTCTCGACCTTTTGGGTCTTGTAAGAGATGTGTGCCGAGGTACATATAATGGAGACAGATTTGGGTGAAATTATATCTTGGCTTTATTGAGCCTGTTCCTTTATCCAGGCAAAACATACAAAAACAACAAAATAACAAACCCCTATCCCTTTGTAAAGGCTAACTCACTTCCCCAGACCTTATCTGCCAGACTGGGGGTAATTCCCATTACCAGCCTCTCACCCCAAAGTCTCAGGAGGTACCTTAAGCAGCTGGCCCTCCATGTCAGTCTCTGGCAGGTTCCTGTGTCCTCTGTGTCCAGGAAATATAGGTCTCTGCTTGTCTGGTGTCTTGATCTCAGCACAGCCTTTGTGTTCAAGACAGTGTCTGTGTGCAGGCTTCTCTGCTCTCCTTCTGTCAGCCCAAATGTGAGCTAAGGAATCTTTTCAGTCCTCCTTCTCCTTATGTCAGCTCCATTGTGAGCTAAGGAAATCTCTCTCCTGTTTCCAACAGGAGGCTTTTCTTCGAGCTCTAATGTGGCTAGGTGGAGTCTAGTTAATTGCCTGTCTGCAATTAACCAGCTTCCTGCTGGATTTAGAGGCCGTTTCTCTCAAACAGTGATAAGTCCCTGTAACAGGTCTCATCAGAAAATAGAGAAAATAACGATATGAGATACTACACCATTAGTTAACTCCCAACTTCTTATTTACAGTATTCTGGTGGGGTCAATCACTAAGAGGAATTATGGTACTAAAAGTAATCCTAGTATATGGCTATTACTGTACGTTGTGGTTATCGTGTGTAAGATTTGGTAGCAAAATAATTACTTACCACACTGCTAACATTATTGCCTGAATAATATTACAGTTGTTACATTGATAAAATAACATCCATTAATGTAAATTTAAATGTAACCATTTCAATTCATTGGCAATGTTTATCCATGCACAATACTGTAGCCAAAAACAAGGAATGATGGTGAAGCACATTGAAAATATTGCCACTGCACCAGTTTTAAAGGCTAAAACAATGAGCATAAAAAAATACAATACTAATAAAATGAAGTAGCACCAATTTATTATGGGGCAGAGGTTAGTGGTGTCGGTATCAAATAAACACAGAGGGAATTGGAGCTAAGACACTTCTGTTGTTAAGAAATTACATAAAGATAGTTAGATCCATGTCAGATGATGTATTCTTTGGACAAGGGATTCTAGAAGAAAATACTGAGATGACAGATTGAGTCCAACTAAGTTGTTTATTCAGTGTGATAGCTGAGTAATGGTGGGCCAGCGTTGGGTTGTCGAGGGGGGAAATGACATTGTAGTGTGATTAATGCAGGTGCCGGGCAGAAAAGAATGGGACGATTCTAATTGGCAATAAACACAAGGCAGAGCTGACTGCAAAGATTCACATGAAATTGAAACATTGATTCTCTGACCCTCCCCCATTGATCTTCTCCAAGGAGCTCTTTCATTTCCCATTAATCCCCTACATCAGCCAAATACACCTCTCCCATTATCAGTTATCCTGATTAAAGTTTTAGCCCATATTGTCTTTGGTACATCCTATTCCGTCAAGGTTACAAATCACCTTCAGCTTTACAGATGGTCCTAATTAGCAGTTTGATATGTATATTTATTATATCGATCTCTCTGCAGGTTGCCTTGTTTAAATAGGTTGTTGCAGTAGCAGTGCTCATGAAAAGTTCTCACCGAAGGCAAACAAACGGTCAGACAGCACAATGGTTTCCCATAGGAAACATGAAATGTTTAATCAAAGCATTTGATCAAGTTGGGCCTCTCAAATGTCACTCACTCCAGGGTGTATAAAAAGATTACTTTTAGGATTATATTAGTTTTCCTACTGATGTCCCTCAAGACAGTATAGGAAAAAGACCACAGAGGAGAAATGCATTGAAAGAAACATATAACTTACAATTCAATGATATTAAATATAACATATAAAGCAATCATACAATGTACCATAATTAAAGGCTTACAAGTGACAATTTTTTTTACAATATAGTGGTTACATGTAGCATCTACTGTAGATTAGAGAATATAGATGCAAAGGTATTAAGTGCTGTTTTGAAGACATTAAAGGTGTAACTAGCAAAATAGACATTCTGTATAATGAGATTTGCCATTGTAAATAAATGCAAACTGGAATGCAAAATGTTCAGTCAAAGCTTATGCAAACTGGGATGCAACATACAGCCAGAACATCCAACTTTCTAAGGACCAAATGAGCAAATAGCGGTGTTTTATGTCCTAATGTGAACAAAAAGAAGGTAAAGGTTTTGTTCACAAATCCTAAAAAGATCCCATAAAAGTGCCAAATGTTGGCTCCATGAGCACCTTTTTTTTTTAGAGGAAAACGGGTATTTGATTTCCAGCAAGAATTGTGTTTGTTGAAGAAACTGAACACCATTATTTTATCTGGAAAAAAAGGATTTAGTTCAAACATTCATTTTTATACACATTTTTACCAATGACTATTTATCACCTTGGGGCAGTTTTGGGATTTAATTTAATTCGGATGTACATATTTTAGTGATTATGTATTGAGATACATTGAAATGACCAGAAAATTAGGAAATCGTTGTCACGCACACGCTTGCCCATGTGGACGTATGTGTATGTACGTGCAAGGGTTTAACCACAAACTGCTCAACCATTTTGCCTCTCGCCTCCCCGCAGGGAATGAAAATGAGACTACACACAGCAAAACTCCTCACAACTCACCCTATGGACACCGACAACACCAAGATTCATAAGGTTTTAGGCCCAGATACATCAAACTCTGTTAAGGTGGAGTTAATATTGCCCCCGGTAAATAAAAAAAAATAGCAACGCGATATTACCGCAAGTTTAAGTTGATATTCATCAACATTGTGGTAATAATTTAAATGGTGTGATATTCGGGCAAAATTTTCAATGCGGGAGTTAACATGACCGTTAAAAATGTGGTAATACGGCAATAATATTTCTCGTAGGCTTCTATAATATCTATTATTACAGAAATCCATGATAGAAATAACATGAACCCATTTGATTCCTGTGGCTACCAAAGTATACCAGAAGCACCAAATGAGTTAATGCATAAAAAAACAAAACGCTACCTAACCCTATTGGCCACCTTAGTGGCTAGTTAAGCATTGTCATGTAATATTTTACTAAAAGCTAAGGTAATGAAGGGGTTAACCCCCTTCCACCCCCCCTGGAAGGCCTAACCAAGCTCCCTGGGCAACTACCCCCACATCACGTAGCCTCAACCCCCAAACAAATATACATTCCCTCTAGACTAATGCCCAATTTCCCTATCAGCCAAATGTGGCTAATAGTGGTTTGGGCATTAACCCCCCAAAATAAACGTGTTAAAAAAAAAAAAAACAAGTCTTACATTTTTTTTTTTACCATAAAACCATTGATTGCCACAATGGCTACTTAAGCCCTCTCAATATTTGCCTAGATAGCAACATAGGCAATCAATGGTAAACTAGAATTAAATAAGACTAATTTACAATATGAAGCGCTAAGGTAATGAAGTGGTATCCCCTCCCACCACCACCCCCCTTGGGAGGCCTAACCACCCATCCTAGGACAACTACCCCCATTACCCAACTAACCTACCCTCAACAAGAGTAGCCCCTCCCCCTACACACACACAGATTAGCCAAATGTGGTGATTAGGACATGATTGGTTGGTGTGTACCATGTGATTACTTCATGTTTAGAATATTTTCCTGGACATACATATTACATGTGCAATGTGATACATTCCTTAGAAACTTTGATGGTGAAACTAATTATTTGTAACTTCTCACCATATAGTCCTAATAATTTCTGCCCTTAAATTACTGATTAGGGTGACACTGCTTTAGGTTGTACACAACTCAAATTATTTTTTAATTTCTGTTAGCTTTATCCATCATAAAAACTCATGCACTCCTTTAAGTAGCATCTTAAATAAAATGTTTTAATTCTTTATCATAATCCACAGCATAAAGTTAAAAAAACAATATTTTTAATAAATATCTAAACAAACATTACAACGGAAAGATACAAAATGAAAAAAATACAGCGAATGACCCAGGGAATTGTTATCCATGGAAAACCCCTATCGGTAAAATGTGTCCAAAGGAATTTAGAAAGTTGGTTGTGAATCAATAAAACGTTTTGTGTCCAACACCTGACCCTTCCTTAGCAAGATGCAATTTTCTGTTTGCCTTTAATAATAACTATCCCCTGGGTAACCCCATAGAGTCTGGTTTAAGGAATTTGTATGATAGGACAACTTCAAAGCTTATCACCAGCTAACA
Organism: Ascaphus truei; assembly: GCF_040206685.1. Lineage (NCBI taxonomy): Eukaryota > Metazoa > Chordata > Amphibia > Anura > Ascaphidae > Ascaphus > Ascaphus truei. Next base: position 26,024,915 of record NC_134500.1, read on the forward strand.
TCATCCACAATAACAACACATTTAGGTACCTGGGATAAGTTGCCCCAGCCACACATTCATCTAAATATAAACAGCTGATTTTAAAACTGTTGTCTTGAGAAGACAGAGTACCTCCCTAATTGTTTAATTACCAGTAACCTATAAAACCTACTGAACCAAAAAATTAATGAACACCTTTCTGCTGAAGCAGCTTACTTTTTGTGGTTGCCACGCTGCATACAATATTACATGGCTTACATTTACTGCACTTTTACTGTGTAATATCTTTGCATACATTTTTATTTTCAACGTAGTGATACAGTAACAATATGTAACTGTTTTTTCACCATCACTGCATTTTGCCATGTTTTAGCTAGACCAAATAAAATAGACAAATAATGTGGCAAGATTTGGTAAACGTCTATCTCCATAGTATATGCAGAACTGCAGTGTATGTATATTAATACAAAAGGAAAAATACAATTGCAGGTTGTCCTCGTTATCCAACGTTTCACTTTACAATGAATGGCATATCCAACATTTTACGATGCAACCCTATGGGCTGTTTTTCGACGCCGGAATCCGTTATCCAATGCCTGAATGCGTTATCCAACGCTCACCACAACTAATTAACATGGGACTCACTTTACAACGGTTTCACTATCCAACGCTACTTCCAGAACGGATTACGTTGGATAACCGAGGACTGCCTGTACTTATCAATTCAGGTGTAAACATGAATCTCTTGCCCTTGCCTCTTGGATTCATTGCAGAATTAAATAAACACACCCAATTTTGATACCACTGTCTTCCAAACAAAAACAACCTTTCATTACTCATAGAAAAATTCATAATACAACATGCACAGTTAGAGTAATGAAGGAATTATGTTTATAGACTTTCTCACACCTCGTTCCACTCCCACCCTCGTGAATATTGGTGCATTCGGAAGCCACAAGCAATGTGTGAAATTTTTACCAAAGGCCTCAAACTGTACAACATCTGCTCCTTTTCAGTCGCAAAAAATCAATGCACATACAAAGTATATTATCATGATTTAAATTTGCATATTTCCACTCTCTACAAATGTGGCAGCCATTTTGTATCTACAGTATATCTATATCTTTATACCCGAGGTGGCTGCTTTAAGTTAAATGTCGTTAAGTTACTAGCACTTATCTATGAAATGTTTGATTGTGTGTTCTTCTTTTTAGGATTATTGATACATGACTAGTGGAGACCCTAGAGCCCCGACACCATACATTTTGAATGGAACCCCTCCCTCCCCCAACCCCCCCCCCCCCCCCACACACACACACTGTTTATTCGTGGAAGCAAAGCCACTGTTTTATTAAATTATGTAAACAGGTTGCCCATTTATGATCTTGAGCCCATGGCATTGCTGTCTCTGGTGGTGCCCACTGCTTCCTTTACTCCAGACCAGCAGATGTTTTATTATTAATGGTAAAGGTAGAGAGCACTTGAGTGGACCTGAGTAAAGGTGTTGATGTCTTGAGAGAGGTCCAGGTTTGTACCAAAATGTAGACCATTTAATGAAATAAAACACCCTTACACAGGTCCCCGTCAGTGCTCTCTACCTTTATAGTATACCTATAGCATAGATTTTTTTTGCTCTCCGTGCCTTATTATCAATGGCAACATTCCACAAATCAAATAGCCCTGAAGTACCATGACCTATGCTATACTGTTACATTTCCATTCACTAAATAATTGTCCCCAGCCTGGCAAGCCAAGTCTAATAAGATGTGACAAATTACATGTGCACTGGTCGAGGAGGTGGCAGGACAGCCTGGTCATGCTGTACCAGCCTTAGAGCAGGTACTTTTGCCCCCTTCTTGGGTGAGACAACCTTTTTATTAATTGAAGATAACATTTTCCAATTGGACATAGTAGATTAGGTTAAAAAGACATACTGTATGTCCATGGAGTTTAATCTTTGTTATTATAACCATGTGAGATATTAATCCTACATTTATTGTAAAATTGAGCCACATAAAGGCAAACAAAAAACCCTAGAGAAACATTTGTCAATTAAGTCTTTCCTGACTCCAGTAATATCAATTCAGATTTCTCCCCTGCGATCAACCACCTTCCTATGTTTAACTTATCTCTTTAAATAAAGGCCAGATATCGTGAAAGGAAAAGTATATATTCCATTCAAAGTAGATGTCTAGCTTTTTTTTTTATAGGCATCTACTATGTCAGCTACCACAATCTCTGTGGGTACTAAATCCCAAATGTTCACTGCCCCACACAGTAAAGAACTCTCTGCCTGGGGAAATCTCCTTCCCTCTAATCTCAAGGAATAACCCTGTGTCATTTGAACTGTCCTCGAGATTTTTATTTATTTATAACATGTGTTACCAGGAAGTAATACATTGAGAGTAACCTCTCGTTTTCAAGTATGTCCTGGGCAAAGAGTTACAGTAAGATGACAATACATGGTTACAAATACAGTTACATAAGTGAACAGGGTATACATTATATACAAGACATTGCATGCACAGTTAAAGATAATACAGTATATTATAGGTGTATGTAACAGTTACAGACCAGATTAAAATGTGAGACAGCCTTAGTTTTGAAAGAATTTAACAGGTGGTGGATGTGAGAGTCTCCAGCAGGTTGTTCCAGTTTTGGGGTGCATGGTAAGAGAAGGAGGAGCGGCCGGATACTTTGTTGAGTCTTGGGACCATGAACAGTATTTTGGAGTCAGATCTCAGATGATAAGTTCTGCATGTGGTATGGGGGAAGGAGCTTGTTCAGATAGGCGGGTAGCTTGCCCAGAAAGTATTTGAAGGCAAGCATTAAAAGAGTAAAAAAAAAAAAAACCTTTTGATATTCAAACATACCAAAAATCAATAATAAAGGCCGGGTGGGGTATTTCTTTTAAAACAGGGGTTGCAGTTCAGAGACATACCTGTGAAGAGAATGCAATTAAATCTATGTCATATCAGCTGAGATTATAGGTCTTGCATGTAGAAAAGTAAATATATAAACTATAGTGTAACTATACATTCTCACTTAAACGGCTCACTTTAAATGCCTCAAATGGAAATGATTAATGGAAACTTCCCTTCGGAGTTCCTGGTATTGACCTTGCACATATTTATACATAATAACCAAATCCCCACTTAGAGGTCTCTTTTGTAATGTAAACAATCCTCATTTGGATACTGTAGTCCCTCTTCATAAGACAAACCTTCTATAGCACTTTCCAGTCCGACATTACTGTATCTTTTTTTATGGTGAGGTGCCCAAAAGTGTAATATCTATTGTGAAACCACCTCTTCTCATAGAAGCAAAGCAAAGGGTTGCATCAATCGCATTCAATTATGCAATTTACATGAGAAATGCAAAACATTTACACTATCTGTAGTCCCTCACAATGATCAAGTATTATATTACTTTTACATCACGACTCACAACACATTTCCCTAGGGTGGAAAAAAAACTCTGTAAATGCATTGCAGCATTAGAAGGAAATCTATAAAAATACGATCTACTGATAATTTCCCTAATGACTTTAAGTAATCTGGTCTCCTAAAAGCAAGACAGAGCTAAATCTTAACAATGCATTAGAAACCCCGCCTCTGCTTTATATGGGATGAAATTACTTTTGCTTGTGAGATGGTTTTACTACAAACAACAAAGGTCTAGGACATACCTTTGGCATGAAGCCTCTATATTGCTGGTACAGTTATTAGTTCAGTGATGTAGTAATACAATGTTTAACTGGCTAGTATATAGTAGTTCTCCCTAACAGTGGACAGGACTGGGCATGACTTATTTAAATGAACTAAGGAAAAGAAATTAACCTGGAGACTAAAGAACTAATTTCAACTCAATACGAAGCAGTAAAGCAGGATTGATTGGAAAGCGGGGGAACATTGATCAAACTTAGATTCAATAATAGGTCCTGATTCCTTGCAACTTAATCAGTGTACTTTGCTCTTATCAGCACATGGCCAGAGAGAAGCGTAGTTCCAGATAGCTATGGGGCTGGGATCTTAGGGCCGTTCTATACTGTGTGCGGCGTGCGTGCGTTTGTGTGTATGCTGTGTATGCTGTGAGTGAAGGTTGTGTGTGTGTGTGTGTGTGTGTGTGTGTGTGTGTGTGTGTGTGTGTGTGTGTGTGTGTGTGTGTGTGTGTGTGTGTGTGTGTGTGTGTGTGTGTGTGTGTGTGTGTGTAGAGAGATTGAGTTATGTATTAAATAATATTTTTAAAATAAAAAAAAAATGTTGTAATAAAAATACATACACACATACATACATTACAGCGCCGGTAGCGGCGCGAAATCATTCATTTCCTCATCTTCTCCCTCGTCGGTCCGCTCCAAGCTCCCTGCCGTGCGCACGCGCGGCCCTATTAGAGAATGGCTGGCTATCCTCAGCCAACTAAAACCGCCGTGCGCACGCCCGCACTATAGAACCAGCCTTAAGCAGCACATACACATCCAGTCTCATACAGTATGTCCAGGTGCATTCTGGATTATGCCTGTCTTTTTTGATCTACCGATCTATAGATGTAGCCAACATTATGGCAACTTTAAATGCAGGATTGCTCATCATGTACATTGCACTTGTGCATGAAATAGTGCATTAGTATATCGTCGTCTCACACAGCATGGGACTCAACCGATTAAGTTGAGGTGTGAGGCAACTGTAAAACACATGCGTTGCTTGGTTAATGGAAGCTGCCAAGTAGTCCATACAGCATGTGACGTCTCTTGCGCATTCAGCAGGCGTATACACTTGTTCATTGGGGCAAAGCAGTGGAAGAGCTAGCACATTTCCTATGCATGTGCTTTATGTTTTCAGTGGGGTTTTAATTTGCCAACAATTCCTTAATTTCACCATACAGTGTTGGAGGAGGTTGGGGAGGAGGTTGTGTTAGTTAAATTGTCACTTAAGCATACTCTCTTACTGTCACAAATATTAACAAAAGGAAATATTGCACTGTTTTTTAAATACTGTTACATTAAACTTTATTTTTTTTTTAAAACTGCAAAATAAATAACTAACTTTTAAGCAACATATACTGTATTAACTTTAATATAAATACTTTTTTTGGGGGAAAAAATCTACTTTGAAATAAGTCAATTACAGATGTAGTAAGATTTGCTGCCAGTGTGGGTGCGAGGAGGGGGATGGGACACCTGTTGCCTACACTCCGTGTGCGACTGAGCCGCACCTCATCTGCGGCTAGGCTACGGCCGCTCAACTGGAATAATTATTTGAGTGGTTATTTATGGTATTGCAGTTTATTACATGCGCCGGCAGGTGGCGCACTGATTATCTTCACCTATGATACGTGGTAGTTGTAAGGGAGCCACAAGTACAGTATCTATGCCCTTGAATGCTACAGTAGGAACCCCACGTGTCTCAATACAAGATAGTGTAGATATGTCTCGCTTTGAACACTACATTTCTTTGTTTAATGACATTGTACTTCTCTATTGTTGCAGTATCACACTTTAATCAAATCACTGTACATTAACCACATTTGTCTCCGTCCATTTGTACTGTACATGGCATGGAACATGCCACTTACTAAACCGGCCTGCAGTTATGCATCCTGTATAGGATATATTGTGCAATTCAAGACAGTACAGAAAAGAGGTCATCTCTACCTGACAACTGATTATATCGCTACAAAATACCCATTCACGAAAACTCCCAAAAAGGCAGCAAAGAATTATATTTGTGCTACTTAAGAATGAATGATTGCTTAATTAGTATAGAGCATCCCGGCAAGAGGACGGGAACTGTACACTACACACGTCATGGGTGGTATGCTTAATTATGGCAACTTTCGAATGGCAATTTATGGCTCCAACTGGGTACCTACTTCCACCCTAGTCAGGGCCGCCAACATAATTTTTGGGGCCCAGGACAGACTTGAAGAATGGGGCCCCTGCTAATGTTATGACATAATCACATTCAGTGATAACTTTTCCCTCTCATGTCTCTCCTTTTAACCCCTTAGTGTCTTTCTATCTCACACACGTTCGTCATTCCGTCTTTCCCTCTCTCATGTTTCTCCTTAGGTTTCTCTCTCTTCCTCCTCAGCCTGTCTCTCTCTCTCCTCTCCCCAGCCTGTCTCTCTCTCTTCTCCCCCAGCCTGTCCCTCTCCCCTCCCAATCTCTCTCTCCCCCCCCAGCTTATCTCTCTCCTCTCCCTCCCAGTCTGTCTCTCTCTGCGCCCCCCAGTCTGTCGTTCACCTCTCCCCGCCCCCCAGTCAGTCTCTCTCCCCTCTCCTCCCTGCCCCTACACTGTCACTCTCCTCTCCCCCCCCCAGTCTGTCACTCTCCTCTCCCCCCCAGTCTGTCACTCTCCTCTCCCTCCCCAGCCTACCTCTCTCCTTTTCCCCTGCCCCCAGCCTCTCTCCTCTCCCCACCCCAGCCTGCCTCTCTCTGCTCTCTCCCCACTCCAGCCTGTCCTCTTACTCCCTCTCTCCCTCTCTCCCCCTCCATGTTTCTCTCCTCCATGTTTCTCTCCTCCCCATGATTGTCATCCTCCTCCCTGCATTTTCTTTCCCCGTCATGTCTCTCTTTTCCCACATGTATTTCTATATGTGCTTTATTTTCTCAGTGTTTCTCTCTTCCTTTCTGTCTTCTTCCCTTTCAGGTCCGGTTTTCTCCCCGAGATTTAACCCTTCCCTCACCTTTTTCTCGGGTTGCAGTTAGACACACCACACACACGGTGCTGTCCTCGAGGCCTTGTCCCCCGTCCTGCCCACCTACGGAGGCTCTGCAGAGGTAGGGATTCCCCTCTGTGCTTCCAGTTGCAGGGAATTAATGTGTGGGCAGCAGGGGGCCGAGCCCCCTTAAAACAGCGGGCCTGGGACAGCAGTCTTGACTGTCCCCCCCTATTGGCGGCCCTGACCCTAGTACCTGCCTCCACCGAGTACCTGCTCCCTCCAACAGCCACAGGGACCAGGGGAGGCCATTTTTGCCCCTCCCCCCAAGCCTACCTCTCACCCCAAGCAGCAGCCGTGGGGATCGGGGGCAGGGGGGAGCGCCAAATTGAACCCCACTGGGAACCGGCAGTGACCGGCAGCAGTGCCTGGCCAGAGGTCATGGGAAATTTTCAGTGCCGGCCGGGCCCCCCAGAACCCCCCAGACCCCCCTGTTGGTGGCCCTGACTGTAGTCTGATTTAAAAAAAATGTATACTTTAAAAATAGAAACCAAGGTTGATACCAGCACTCCTAGAATGGAGAAGGTATGATTAGTGGACTAGGGGAATGGGTATATACAAAAATAATCTGAAATACACTGTATCCTGGTGGAGACAGTGGTCCAGAAAGTCCCCAGTTTCCATGCACTCAGACTCACAGATCAGAGATTACCTGTATTAGCACTGTTGCAGGAAAAAGCGTAGATGTAAGCAATAATGTGAGAGCAATCTCAATGAATGATCTTGTTGCTAGAGAAACCCCAGATGGACTCAATGCGTAATGGGTAGAATGAAAATAGATGGGGTAGAAGAATGACTCACAGACAGCGACACTGGATGTGGAGCAGTATACAGTATACCTGTGGTGGCTGTGTGAATTGAGAGGTTCTGTGAACAGAATGGCTCAATGGATCTTAGTGTAGCAATGTACTTAGTATCAATCCAATATAAACTGACACAATGTATGATTGCAAGGAAGGATGCCTCTAGTGGTACGAGTGTGGTAAGACTGTAACTATCCTAAAGAAACAGTATTAATAGTAGTAGGATTAGTTCAGTGATTGGAAGTAAACTGATTGGTCTGTAGTTCATAAGATTTTCTTTGCCTCCTTTCGTATGGATTACGGTAACTCATTTTTTTCTGCTTTCCTCTAAGGGAAATGCAAGAGACTTGATAAATACATTTTCTTACATTCATGCACTGTACACGAAGATTGGTACCAAAAGAATTTTAAGCTACTTCCAACTTGTTTTTTCTTTTTATTTACACCAGTTAAACAATCTGAGAACAAAACATTTAATATGTGCATTTAACCGCTTGCTAAATTCCACTGTTATTACTCCTTAGATTTTATACTGTGGCAAATGGGGAAATTCAATGAAAAATATCTTTATACATTGGCACTATTAAATATACTGTACCTCAGTAAAAACCAATTGCAGAACAACTATCATTGTCATTGACTTGCTACAGTACATAGATATTTATATATTTTTTAAATAGTTACCTTTAAAACCATACTTGAGGATCTAAAAGATGTAATGTGATGAAGTATATTCAAGAAAAGATTTTTTTCCCCTGTATACTTTCAAGTACAGGTGTGTTCAGACTTACTGTTTTCGGTCTGTGATCGTGTGCAGGCGCCAGTTAGCAGTGCAGCCGTCTGCGATCATGGCCACGAAAACAGAAAGTGTCCCGGGAGGATTAACTTTGCGGGTGTCCCTGCTTCTGAATGGGACCACCTGAGTGTTAATCCTGCCAGGCCAGTCATCTGTCTGTAAGAGCTGTGCAGAGAGAAGCAGTGTTTCTATGTGTCTCCTCAAGCAGCTCTTAAAGCAATTCCTGCTATTTTCTTATTTAGGGTGTTCATTGATAGGCACATTGCCAATCTAGGTCCCCTTTGAGGTCTTGGGTTGGCACAGTGCCAATAAATGGATTTAATGGCTAGAGTTTGGGTATTTTATTTTTTATTGTAATGAATATTTTATATTGCAGAAAGGGGGGTGATAGACAGCACTCTGACCGGGAAACTAAGCAGGTTTGCAGGGTGCACGGAACAGGAGGGGACCCTTATTCCCCTCACAAGTACTAACAAACCAAAATAGTACCAGCACTCTCTGTCTCTTAGCTAATGATACTGAAAAAAACCAATGGAGTGAATATGAATAATTTAATAAACAACAGTAGCCTATGTGTCAATGCAAAAATCAATGTCACCATGGGAAAAGTCAAAATGTAGGGGTTAAAAGGGAAAGAAGGAGAAGGGGAAAAAAACATGAAACAAAAGGAAAAAACCCCAAAATGGAAAAAGGAAAGCAAACTAGGGGGGCGACGTTTCGAGGGGTGACCTCTTCACCTGGCCCATTCCCCCTGGTCCCAAAGGGTCCCAGAGGTACTTCCCTAAGCCTTCCCTCCCCACTGTCAAAAATCACACACTCACTAAGCACACAATATATGTCATAAATCGTGCAGAGGACCGAGTGAAAACAACAGATATCAATCACTAAACTAAAGAACATGAATTATGCAAATGCAAAGTGTATATGTAGACATCCGTAGTCAAACAGTAAATGAATTAGAGCAAACCCTCTGTCCTCTGCTTCTCGTGCCCTGTGGAGTGGTTGGGAACTGCTCTTGCTGAATACACTGCTATAAATAGTAAGTGAAATAGCCGTCCCTCATGTTCCTGTGGGTGACGTCACTACCAGGGTCCTTCTCAGTGTGATGTCGACATGGCATGTCCAAAGCGCGCCTGCACAGACTCCTCTCCTTTCCGGCTCGTGAGGAGTATTGCTGCGCATGCGTGGGATCCCGTTTAGACTGTCCTGTATGGGGTAACGTGCATCAATAAAGAGTTAGACCTGAGCTGCTATTTTTGATTTTATTGTATTTACGCTTCACCCCATGTGGTGTCGTTGGTCCTTCCTATTTACCCACGCGGGTCCCGCTGTATACCCTCCCCACCAGACCTGCTCCAAAAGTCGATATGCTAGCGTTGCTCATTGTTCTTGAAGTATGGGTCAGGTGCTGTTAGGGTCAATGGCATATATGTGATCCATCCTGTCATCTTATGAGTCTCTACCTACCTCTAACCAGACCCTTGCCAGTGGGTGAGCTGGGGATTCCTTCATATCACTGCACCTTTTGAGGTGTGGGGACTCATCTGTGGTTCTTAGGTATAGGTGTCGTTTTTTAGCCTTTATTTATCCCTGGTAGTTAGCCTTTTTATAGTAGGGGGATGTCTGTTCATTTGTAGCAACATAGGTATAAACCTTGGTTGTGTAGAAAGCCAGTGCATCAGAAAAAACAAGTCCTGTTTGGCATAATAAACTGAGGTTTAGGATAAACTCCTTCAATGTAAGCATATAGCATAACGAAGCCCTAATAGGGTTAGGGGACTAGTACCTAATGTCAGCGGCACCATAAGTGCCTTGGTTGCCTGTTACTGCTTTGATATTTATATGTGTCTTCTCTCTTGGGTTTGGGAGTCTCTACAGGAGCATCCAGTGTGTCTATGCAGCACTTTAGGTACCAGCAACATGTGTACGATCATTGCATTCTAGCAGTCTGCATAGAAGTGTCTCGAGCATGTATTTTGAATCAGGATCCCGCGCATGCGCAGTGTGCGACCAGCAGCAGGATCACGTCTTCACAGGCTCCACAGACGCTGCTGCACGCTACCCCATACAGGACAGTCTAAACGGGATCCCGCGCATGCGCAGCAATACTCCTCACGAGCCGGGAAGGAGAGGAGTTTGCGCATGCGCGCTTTGGACATGCCACGTCGACATCACACTGAGAAGGACCTGGTAGTGACGTCACCCACCGGAACATGAGGGACGGCTATTTCACTTACTATTTATAGCAGTGTATTCAGCAAGAGCAGTTCCCAACCACTCCACAGGGCACGAGGAGCAGAGGACAGAGGGTTTGCTCTAATTAATTTACTGTTTGACTACGGATGTCTACATATACACTTTGCATTTGCATAATTCATGTTCTTTAGTTTAGTGATTGATATCTGTTGTTTTCACTCGGTCCTCTGCACGATTTATGACATATATTGTGTGCTTAGTGAGTGTGTGATTTTTGACAGTGGGGAGGGAAGGTTTAGGGAAGTACCTCTGGGACCCTTTGGGACCAGGGGGAATGGGCCAGATGAAGAGGTCACCCCTCGAAACGTCGCCCCCCTAGTTTGCTTTCCTTTTTCCATTTTGGGTTTTTTTTCCTTTTGTTTCATGTTTTTTTCCCCTTCTCCTTCTTTCCCCTTTACCCCCTACATTTTGACTTTTCCCATGGTGACATTGATTTTTGCATTGACACATAGGCTACTGTTGTTAGAATTTCAGTTTATTAAATTATTCATATTCACTCCATTGGTTTTTTTCAGTATCATTAGCAAAGAGACAGAGAGTGCTGTCTATTTTGGTTTGTTTATATTTTATATTGTGTTATGCTTTTCATCGGGCAACATTCCTATTAGCCACATTTGGCTAATAGGACCGTTGCCAATTACTTTAGGGGGGAAGACTCTTGTTGGGGGGCTGGGTGGTAGGGGTAGTTCCCCCAACGAGCGTGGTTAGGCCTCCCTAGGGTGGGTGGCTGGAGGGTTTAATCCCTTCTTTGTGTTAGCGGTTAGCCCCTAAGGTAATTAAATGGGATTATGAATTTATTTTATTAAAGTTCAATATTGATTGCCAATGTGGCTATATAGGCTTTCCATTGAGAGGACCTAGTTATCCCCAGTGACAATCAATTATTTTTATATTTAAAATATCTTTTGAATGTTCTTGTTTATTTGGTAAATTTGTGTATTTAATTTTTGTTAATGCCCAAACCCACTATTAGCTATTTGGCTAATAGGGATATTGGACATTAATTTAGAGGGAATTTAGAGGGAAGGGTGGTTAGGTCTCTTGGGCGCGTGGCAATGGAAGAAGGGGTTAACCCCTTTATTACATTAGTGGTTAGACACAAAGGTAATAAAGGAGTTTATTAATTTATTTTTATTTTGTACAGTAAGTTTTGCATAGTCTGTCCTGCCCATTGATGACATTGATGCCCAAATATGGGCTTCTACTGTATGTCAGGAGTAATACTAGAGGACCATATTCGGTCAAAGGGGTTGGAGAGGACATTTAAATTATTTAAATGTCCTGTCCAACCCCCCAGATGACATAGATGACTAAATGTGGCCCTCTAGTATTCCCAATCTTGACGTAGAAAAAGCGGTGCTTTTTTATAAAATATTTTATTTTGCATAGTTTTGAATCAGGGGGCCTCCAGAGTTGAACCACATTAATGTAAGCTAAGGGAACCCCTTGCTTCCGGAGACACAGACCTATGTAGGAGGGGGCCATTAAACTCTCTGTAATGGGCCAATAGGAATCTGTGACATAGTCTGGGGCTTCTTCCTATTGGCCCACATTACGCTGAACATTTAAACTTCCAGAGATACTGGCACCCCATAAGGAGGTGTGTATCTCTGGAAGCAGGGGGTTCCTAGAGCTGAAATTAATGGGGTTCAGCTCTTGAAACCACATGCTTCAAAACCTATGTCAATAAAAATGATAAAAAGCACAGAAATTGCTCCTTTTAGGAGCTGCTCTGGAAGACACAGAGAGAGACTGATCATCTCTGGGACTCTTTTGTGCTGTTCTTCAGACTGGTTGGCCCGTTAGAATTAACACTGCAGGGGTCCTGCTTTAATCCTCCCGGGCTTCAAAATGTACTGTTATCGGGGCCGCATATTTCGGCGTGTTGGTCTAGTGCACCAAAAACAGTAAGTCTGGTCACATCAGTAAATACTTAATATCTAGTTAGGGCCAAAATGTAAACTTTGTGGAATAAAAATAGCTACCGCATGAAACTGTATGAAGATGGATATTCAGTGACTGTGAGATATTACTATTCTGCGAGTAAGTATTTGGCACTGGATTGTTTTGTTTGTGTGTCCTTGAATGTTGCAATTACCACTGACAGACTGTCACCTGTTACAAATACATGTTTACTTACAGAAACGGAAATCCATTTCTTTTGAAAAGTCTTATTTCACACTGGCTGAGCAGATACCCAAAACACTGACATATTTTTAATAATGGAAAAGTACATTGGGGCATAAAATACACATGAGCACTCTACAATCTAACAGAACACCGAGTAACAGTACAGAGTATCAGCAGTAATGTCAATTAGCTGAAAAATGGTTTTGGCTCTTATTCAATATGCTGTGAAGTTACTTATTGTGCTGAAGAAGAGTCCATCCAAAGAGGTAAAATACTGTATTTTTCAGCTTTACAACAAATCGAAAAAGGGCATCCCTAGAAGGTGTCTTATGGCATAGCACCTTACTAAATATGGCCCAAAACCTGGTTACATAATCACCTGTTACAAGTGTAACGGGTATTCCCTATGAATACAACTGCTACTACCTGCTGTGTAACCTGTGTGGCTCTCAGGAGCCTAAGCCTCCGCTTGGGGAACCTGGGGTACATGCATGTTATACATCTCTGGGTGCAACGCCTCCACCTGGGAGGGATCCCACCGGAGTGGAAGAAGGCCCTCACAGGAAACAATCACACAAAGCGAGCAATATAAAACAGGACTGTCTTTACTGCATATTATAACGTATATCATCACATATCAACACAACCTCCATGCGCCACGGCGGACGCTAACCACTCTGCGCCACGGCGGACGCTAACCACTCTGCGCCACGGCGGACGCTAACCACTCTAGGCGTCACGGCGGACGCTACCACCTCTAGGCGTCACGGCGGACGCTAACCTCCCACAGAGTGATCCCACCCCGTGTCCAGCCCCCACTCAAATGTCTCGCACCCCCAAAGTCAAATACCACGGTGCATGTGTATGTGTGACTGCGCAGCCACTATGTCTGGTGATAGGCCTGGTTGGTGCACGTGAGTTGCAGGTTACCTGCCCGGGCTCCAGCCACGGGTACCGCGATATCACTGGAGATCCGCCCGATCCGACGTTTCCTCCACACCGCGTTGGGTGAATTCCAGCGCGGATAATATCACCTTAGTCCCAGGGTCTTTGGTGGTGTTCTGAGCCCAGAACCCACCTCGCAGGGCCGCACGGCTTCAGCACTGTGTCCCTGACTAAGCAATCAATTAATGGGGCAGTGTCCCTATCTAGGGCCTGTCCCTAAGCTCCACAAACTACTAGGTGGCTCAGGACCTAACTGGGACCTTGGGGGCTGCTGGCCTAATGCAGAGGGTCACTGACCCCTGCATCCACCTCTTACCCCTAGCTGGTCCGGATCCTGACTGCCTGTGTGGCTGCAAAACCCCGCGAAATGTATCCTTCCTATTCCCAGGCAATCCTTCAGCCCTATTGGCTCCCTGGAGTCATGTGGCTCTGCCCCTATGCACCCTGGGGGCTGGCAGACTCGTCTCGCGCATGCGCGAGCTATCTGGGGCCTTCCCGCGCTGTCTGTATCACTGCGCATGCGCAACAGACCTAAGCATGGCGGCGCCCTGCTCCTTCAGCGGCCGGGCCGGTGGCAACGCGATCGCGGCCTTAGTGACGCCCCGATCGCGTCCCCGGCAACCGGCCCGCTTGCGTCCCTAGCTACCAGGGATTCCTCTCTCCTCGCGCGCCGGCCCCCCCTCACTCCCTCGCACACAGCGTCTGGCAAAAAGGGAGGAGGGGGTCAGTGCGCAAGGGGGGACCTGGCTATACAAGTCCTCAGCTTCTCTCTCTGTTTCCAATGTTTTCAATTTTTCTTTCTCATTCCCAGTCTCTATCCAATATCAAATGGCTGCATTTTAATTAACTAAAATGAGTTTATATCACCGGGAAGGTTTGAAGACAGAATAACATACAGTACAAGGATGACTCTTCCAATTATGTATTTAAAATGTAAGGATGAAATATGCTGGGGGGATATGTACTTTAATTTTAATGTGTGAACCTGTGTTAATGCATTACTATATATTTCCTTAAAAATGCACGGTATGTAAGAATTACAGACAGACCTAAGCATGGCGGCGCCCTGCTCCTTCAGCCGCCGGGCCGGTGGCAACGCGATCGCGGCCTTAGCGACGCCCCGATCGCGTCCCCGGCAACCGGCCTGCTTGCCGCTCGCGTCCCTAGCTACCAGGGATTCCTCTCTCCTCGCGCGCCGGCCCCCCCTCACTCCCTCGCACACAGCGTCTGGCAAAAAGGGAGGAGGGGGTCAGTGCGCAAGGGGGGACCTGGCTACATCCTCCTCCTGGTGAAAACTCCAACGTCCTCGCTTGGACCACATAACTTCCCAACAATGTACAAAAATTATATAATAAAAATGCAGTAACTATATAACTTAGCACAGATATAACTCTAAACGATATTGCATAACTCGGTGAGCATCACAATCACAGACTGTATCTTACTACGAGAACACTGCTGAGCCTCATAATGGGGTGCCCCCATTTGATCGTAGGTGACCCGAGTTGGCGGGTACCTGACTCGTTGGCTCCGTCGGAGTTGTTCTTCGGCAACTCCCTCGGGGAAGTAATAAGCATAGTCCTGAGGCCTAGCCTCTTCCCTTGAGGGGAGAAATGTCTCTGAGGGTACAAAGCACGGGCTCTGTGGATCCAAAGGCTGGCCTGTTGGTGCCACCTTAGTAGGCATTGGCCTACGGGGCCCTTTACCCGTAGCTCCTTCGGGAGATGCCCCTTCTGCGGAATGGTCTCTTTGAGAGGGTCCCTCCATAGGGTCTTCAGGAGTTTCAGAGTGAGTCTCGTTAGTTACAGTCTCTTGACCCACCTCTGATAGATCGAACTCACCGTTGAGCGGTGTGGCCTGTAGTTCCTCTTCTTCGTCTCCCACTTGGGGAATGGGGAGAAGATTACGATGCCAAACCTTTACCCTGCCATCGGTGTCTCTGATACGATAAACCGGGAGGCCGGGCATCTGTGACTCCACCTCATATACGCCATCTCTCCACCGGTCCGCCAGTTTATGTTTTCCGGGGATTCCCAAATTACGAAGTAACACTGCATCCCCAGGACGTAACTCTCGATACTTGACTCTATTGTCATATCGTCTCTTGTTACCAGCATTCAGTTTGGCTGTAGACTTCTCAGCCTGTTGGTAAGCTTGTTGCAGACTGTCTTTTAGCCTTTGCACGTACTTGAAATGAGTGGTATTGGGTATCCCATCCGTTGATACTCGGAGACGCACATCTACTGGGAGTCTAGCTTCCCGCCCAAACATGAGGAAGTACGGGGAGAACCCAGTGGACTCATGGCGAGTACAGTTGTACGCGTGTACCAAAGTTTCTACATGACGACTCCATTCTGTTTTCTGCATTCCCTTCAGGGTTCCAAGCATGTCCAACAGGGTCCTGTTGAATCGTTCAGGTAAGGCATCTCCTTCAGGGTGGTACGGAGTCGTCCGGGATTTGGCGATGTTCAGCATTTTAAGTAATTCTCGGATCAGAGTACTCTCAAAATCTCGCCCTTGGTCGGAGTGAAGTCGGTTTGGAAGACCGTAATGAACGAAGAACTTTTCCCATAGAACTTTCGCGACTGTGATAGCCTTCTGGTCTTTTGTGGGGAAGGCCTGTGCATAGCGGGTGTAATGGTCCGTGATGACCAGCACATTACCGATTACTCGACTATCAGGTTCGATACACAGGAAGTCCATACACACCAGGTCCATTGGACCAGAACTCTTAAGATGGGCCATGGGAGCTGCTCGGGTAGGCAACGTCTTGCGTTGAACGCACCGGGAACAACGGCGGCAGTGGTGTTCCACCGCTTCCCGCATCTTGGGCCAGAAAAAACGGTCTCGGACTAGCCCAAAAGTCTTCTCTACACCGAGATGCCTGTGTTCATCGTGTAGCGACTTCAACACCATATATCTCAAGTTTTGGGGTAGAACTAGTTGTCGCCTATCAGGGTGGTTATGATATTGGACTACCCTATAGAGCAAACAATTATCTATCTCGAACTTGTCCACCTCACGCATGAGTAACGCGACCAGATCTCGGGGAGCACTCTTCAATAGAGCGGGGTTCTTCCATTGAACGGCTTGCCGGATTATGCTGATTACTGGATCTCTTAATTGATAGTCCACTAAGTCTTTCCATCTTATGACTTTGTCATGGGTTATGTTCATTCCTGCGGGGTCGCAGTAGGCAGCAGGGATCGCCTGCGACTGGCACCCTAACGAATCGGCAACTCTTAGTTCAGAGAATGCTACCTGATCATTGATGACGGCCGCTATACTGCACATTGCTCGCATCCCAGGTCCAGGGATCTCTTCCCATTCATCATCATCAGGGGTAGCACTCAATCCTGGTCGTCGTGATAGAGCATCGGCCCCAATGTTCAGAGGCCCTGGCTTGTACTTCAGGGAGAATCGGTAGTTACATAGTGTCGCCAGCCATCGGTGTCCGGCTGCATCCAATTTGGCAGAAGTATTGATGTACGTGAGGGGATTGTTATCGGTCCTTACCTCAAACGTAACACCATAGAGGTAATCATGAAGTTTCTCCGTGATCGCCCATTTCAGAGCCAGGAACTCTAACTTGTGTACCGGATATTTCTGCTCACTGGGTGTCAGACTGCGGCTGATGTAGGCTACAGGCCGAAGGCCCTCGGGGTGTTTCTGATGCAGGACAGCGCCCAGTCCATTGAGGCTGGCATCCACATGCAGGACATATGGTTGTTCTGGGTCAGCATATGCAAGCACTGGTGCTTCAGTCAGGCTTTTCTTCAAGTTCAGGAAGGCCCGTTCACACTCAGGCGTCCACTTATCGCCAAACGGTTGACGGGCCGACGTGGCCTTTCTCCCAGTATCTTCAGGGTATATCTTCAGCAAATTGTTCAGGGGTTTAGCTCGACTAGAGTACCCTTCCACGAACCGACGGTAATACCCACAGAAACCGAGGAAGGATCGCAGTTCCGTGACATTATCGGGACGCGGCCAGTTCACCACCGCTTCTACTTTGGCTGGATCAGTAGCAATCCCCTGGGCAGACACGATATGTCCCACGTAGGTCACCGAGGTGTGACAAAACCTACACTTGTCGAGTGATAGCTTCAATCCTTCTTGGCCAAGACGATCTATCACCTTCAGCAGCCTCTCCTCGTGTTCTTCTACGGTGTTCCCGAAGACAATGATGTCGTCCAGGTAAACCAGACACTCCCGAGGATTCATGTCCCCTATTGTCTTTTCCATCAGCCGCTGGAAGGTAGCAGGGGCTCCACATATACCTTGGGGCATACGCGTAAACTGGTAGAAGCCCAGGGGACAGACGAAGGCAGTCTTTTCCTGATCCTCTTCACTCATGGGTACCTGGTAGTACCCAGATCGCAAATCGAGCACACTAAACCATTGGCTCCCGTTCAGAGCATTCAGGATCTCTTCAATACGAGGGAGATTGTATTGGTCAGGTACCGTACGATTATTCAGCGTTCGATAATCGACGCACAATCTTACAGATCCATTTTTCTTCCTTACAACCACTATGGGTTATGCATAAGGACTCCGCGACTCCGTCAGTATTCCAGCGGTCTTCATCTCCTCCAGGACATCCCTTACATCGTCCACATCCCTGGGGGCGATACGACGAGAGCGTTCACGGAACGGAGTGGCGTCACTCAGCCTAATAGTGTGTTGGGCGCTGCGACTGCGGCCCACATCCATCTCGCTGGTAGAAAATACTGTTTTTCTTTCCTTCAGCTTGGCCGTCAGTCGATCCTTCCACTCTGTTGGCAGGGTCGAATCTCCGAAGTTGAAGTCCAGGTCGACTAACCGCTCACCTACTGCAGCGGCATTCACCTGGGGCGCTGTCTCTACCGGGCTGACGGGGTATATACTGCCCAGACTTTGTCCTACATCGATGTCCATTGGAAATGGAGAGATATTTTGAATATACACATGGGTTCGGAGAGGAATTCGGGTCGTCCACTCTCTTACTTCAGGTATTACCCTATATCCTCTCTGGCTCTCTTCCTCAGGGTCACTCTCCAGAGAGAACAGATGATCGGTCTCCTCCCGATCCGGATAACAGCACCAGACGGCCAGGCGTTTCACTCCCCCTGGTGAAATGGTCGTCAGTCCGCGTTGACGATTGTAGAGGTCCCCGTGACGCTCTAAGGCATATACTCGGTTGCACTCCTCTCTCAGTACAGGATCCAGGAGTGTATTGGCCATTGGCAATTCATTAGTCTCTTTCAAGTAGGCTCTGATTACAGCTCGTACTATATCCGTATTTGTCCCCAGGATGACCGGGTACTGACACTGTCCTTGAGGCTTTGGGCACACCATTGCCTCCACATGCATGGGATGTTTCTTGCCGGTATTCAATTGAAGTATCTCCAGTTGAACGCTCACAATCCCATCGATAGGGTAATCCTCGTTGCTCAACCCCCTCACCTTCATATGTTCCGCCGACCGCAGGGGACAATGCTTCAGGTGCTGGTCGTAGAAGTGCCGGTATATTATGGTCACTTGAGACCCGGTGTCCAATAGAGCAGCAGCATAGACTCCCTCTACTACCACGATGGCCGAAGGGCCCACCTGACAGTAACCATCTCCCCCTGGAGTTCCTTTGTCTGGGCTCAGGTCAGGAGGGGCTTCGGGAGGCGTGGGGGTGGCCTCGGTGGTTTTGGCTTCTGAGGTCTGTCTCTGACAGATCATAGCCCTGGCCGAGCTTCCTTTACGGGGCGTTTCCTTTTCTGGTCTGACTCCATTAGGGCACTCTCTAGAGAGATGGCCTTTCTGTCCACAGTTATAGCAGACGACGTCTTTAAGGTCCAGTCGTCTTGGGTAAGTGTGGGAGGATCTCCCCGAAGCCCGCCCTTTTGTTGAGGGCGACTTGGGTGGAGCATCTTCCTCTTTGACAGGTGTCTTGGTCCGGTGAGCGGAGGCTCCCGGGGTGTCACTGGCCGGAGGATCTCTGACCTTGGTGCCTGCATGCAGCTTGGTATAGGCTTCATGCCCTTTGACGATCCCCAGAATGTCCATGAAGGTAGGGGGAGGCCCCTCCTTTAGTGAGCACCTGATCATGATCACGATGTGATGGGTGGGGATGGCCCCTCGGAGGAACTGCTTGCGCCGATATTCATCCATCTCTGAAGCTAGGATGAGTTCGCAATTTCCACAGGACCAGCTGGATGCGTTGCAGGAAGTCGGATAGATCTTCCTTCTCCTTCTGTCGGAGAGCATAATATTTGAACCACAGCTCGCTCTCCTCTTCCTCTTTGCCATAGATCTGGACTAACAAGTCTATCATCTGATGAGCAGAGAGATCAGGGTCTTGGTCACGCTGTGCACTGACCATGGTGGCCGCTGGGGGTCGTAGGCTTTCCAGGATTCTCTGCCGTCTGACCGTTTCAGAGCAGGGCCATTCGTCGATCACCTTGAGGGTGTGCTCCATCCAAGAATCGATACTTTCTTCGCCTGTGGGGACAGGAACCGTTCCTGAGAACGCCTTCAATTTCCTATAATTTTGGGCTTGGGCGGACGTAGTTATTGCTTCCACAAGCTGCGGGAATGTCACTCCTAGCAGGGAGCCGTCATTGTCGGAGCCACTGGCTATCGCTGCTCGCTGCCTGTTAGGGGTTGGGGTATAATTGTTCACGGACCGGTTAGTAACCGGTGATGTTGGCGGACTACCGGCCCAGCTGGTGGCCCCTTGCCTAGCATCAGAAGAGAAGGTCACTCTGGGTAGGGATATATCTGATCGGATGGGTGTACTGGCGGCCATATCTCTGTCGTCCCAACCCTCATGTCTGGGGAGGGAAGTGACGTGACTGGAAACGGTTCCGGGGTAAATTAGAGGGCACCCTTGCGGTAAAGTCTCTGGTAGATACACTACTCGTGGGCCTCTATCAGGAAGTATAGCTTGTTCAGTGGCTAGCAATAGGGTGTTCTCTTGCCGGTCAATGTTATAGTGCTTGCTGATGAGGCGGGCGCCCGCCAGACCAGGTAATGTCCTTACTACGCTGCAGACAGTAAACATGGAGACATCGGCAGGTACCCCGTCTACGGCGACCACGTGTCGCAGAAGCTCTCCTAGCTTTTCGGCCCAGTCGGCCACTTGTTTGGGCGTGAGCGCAGACATGCTGACTGACAGGGTAATGGTAACTACAAAGTGGGGCACCCCAGGACTCTCTCAGCAGCGCCTCCAAATGTAACGGGTATTCCCTATGAATACAACCGCTACTACCTGCTGTGCAACCTGTGTGGCTCTCAGGAGCCTAAGCCTCCGCTTGGGGAACCTGGGGTACATGCATGCTATACATCTCGTGGTGCAACGCCTCCACCTGGGAGGGATTTCACCGGAGTGGAAGAAGGCCCTCACAGGAAACAATCACACAAAGCGAGCAATATAAAACAGGACTGTCTTTACTGCATATCATAACGTATATCATCACATATCAACACAACCTCCATGCGCCACGGCGGACGCTAACCACTCTGCGCCACGGCGGACGCTAACCACTCTGCGCCACGGCGGACGCTAACCACTCTAGGCGTCACGGCGGACGCTACCACCTCTAGGCGTCACGGCGGACGCTAACCTCCCACAGAGTGATCCCACCCCGTGTCCAGTAACCCCCACCCAAATGTCTCGCACCCCCAAAGTCAAATACCACGGTGCATGTGTATGTGTGACTGCGCAGCCACTATGTCTGGTGATAGGCCTGGTTGGTGCACGTGAGTTGCAGGTTACCTGCCCGGGCTCCAGCCACGGGTACCGCGATATCACTGGAGATCCGCCCGATCCGACGTTTCCTCCACACCGCGTTGGGTGAAATCCCGCGCGGATAATATCACCTTAGTCCCAGGGTCTTTGGTGGTGTTCTGAGCCCAGAACCCACCTCGCAGGGCCGCACGGGTTCAGCACTGTGTCCCTGACTAAGCAACCAATTAATGGGGCAGTGTCCCTATCTAGGGCCTGTCCCTAAGCTCCACAAACTACTAGGTGGCTCAGGACCTAACTGGGACCTTGGGGGCTGCTGGCCTAATGCAGAGGGTCACTGACCCCTGCATCCACCTCTTACCCCTAGCTGGTCCGGATCCTGACTGCCTGCGTGGCTGCAAAACCCCGCGAAATGTATCCTTCCTATTCCCAGGCAATCCTTCAGCCCTATTGGCTCCCTGGAGTCATGTGGCTCTGCCCCTATGCACCCTGGGGGCTGGCAGACTCGTCTCGCGCATGCGCGAGCTATCTGGGGCCTTCCCGCGCTGTCTGTATCACTGCGCATGCGCAACAGACCTAAGCATGGCGGCGCCCTGCTCCTTCAGCGGCCGGGCCGGTGGCAACGCGATCGCGGCCTTAGTGACGCCCCGATCGCGTCCCCGGCAACCGGCCCGCTTGCGTCCCTAGCTACCAGGGATTCCTCTCTCCTCGCGCGCCGGCCCCCCCTCACTCCCTCGCACACAGCGTCTGGCAAAAAGGGAGGAGGGGGTCAGTGCGCAAGGGGGGACCTGGCTATACAAGTCCTCAGCTTCTCTCTCTGTTTCCAATGTTTTCAATTTTTCTTTCTCATTCCCAGTCTCTATCCAATATCAAATGGCTGCATTTTAATTAACTAAAATGAGTTTATATCACCGGGAAGGTTTGAAGACAGAATAACATACAGTACAAGGATGACTCTTCCAATTATGTATTTAAAATGTAAGGATGAAATATGCTGGGGGGATATGTACTTTAATTTTAATGTGTGAACCTGTGTTAATGCATTACTATATATTTCCTTAAAAATGCACGGTATGTAAGAATTAATTAAGGACTGAATGGGGAGGCACTGTAATTTCCCATTGGTGGAGGAATTACTGGACTTAAATTACTTAGTCATAAATACATTGAGAATTATTTTCCAATGCGGCATTTGCTAAGCATAATTTAAATAGCCTGCAATTGCTTTTTCAAATGGCGTCTTAGTTGCACAAGTTGAAAAGGTTTTTTATATAAATGAACTAATGTAACCTTTATTTGTATACAGATATAGCCAGACTTACTGTCTATGTGGCCACTGAGAAAAATGAGGAGACCCGAGGCCTGAATGCAGCCCCCATCTGCAGCCACAAGGACAGCGTCTTGCGGCCCAGAAGGTTTAATGGTGCAGGGTTCTCTGATTTTGAATGGGACACGACAGCGTTAATTCTTTACTTGTTGGGCCATCCTGCAGGGATAGAATACCACTATTCACTTTTCAGATGATCTGCACAGCCGTGTCCAGTCCCTGTCTGCAGCCGCCTTTGCCTGCCACCTGGATTCATGTCCCCCACACGCTGAAGGTAAGGCAGACTGTCCCTCCCTGGATCTATATGCCCTTATATGGGGCACTACATCATGAGGGGAGGCTATATGGCCATATTTGGTCACCTACATCATCAAGGGTGCTGGACAGGAATAGCACTGTCCAGCCCCCTTGATGATGTAGATGACCAAATATGGCCAAATAGTCTCCCACATGAGGTAGAGCCCCAAATAAGGGCATCTACATAATCCAAGAAGAGGAAAATACATGAGAATGTTCACAATTTAGTGTTAGGACCTGCATTGTAGTCATGCCTTGGCGTGGCTGCAGGCTTATAATGCTTTGGCACACTGGGCTTCTGTGATGCGGTGAGCGCCAGAAGCTGGGCACATTTCGGTACTCCCCGACGCCACAGAGAATGAAACACTGTCCAGGTCAGAAGATGCCTAGCAGCCCATTCAAATGAATGGGCTATAAGGGGCCATAATTATTAAGCAGTGCTGGAAAGTAGAGTAGCACAGCTGCCTAAATGTGCCCTTTATATTTTCATATATTTTATACACTTAACATTCATAGAAAGCTGTCACATTTTGTTTCCTACAATATATGCTAAGTACATCAGACTGAGAAGCAATCAAAGAAATAAACAGTTTTTTTTTGTGAGTACTATTGTATTCAATAACTCTTAGCACATCTTTAATTTCATGCAAGATTTGTACCATGGCCCAATACATTCTGTAAGCAACTATATCGGGGAATCCAACACACACGGAAGGGCTACAGTGAGTTTGTGAGAGTGGTCAATCTGAGCGGTTATTTACTAAAATATCTGGCTGCAAAACTGGGGCAAAGTGAGTGCAAAGAATTGCACCCGATTTACCAAAGGAAAAATATCCTGCTGCCTTCAGGTTGATTTTGATTTCTTATGATTATTATGGTTCTGTTTCTTGCACTGTTTTTTGCCAAAGTTTTGCAGCCACAAGACTTTAGTAAATAGACCATTTAACTGGTTACATGTTGGTGACTAATGCAAATATAAAAACAGACAGACACACCTTTACATCATTCCCTAGCATAGAATCTAAAAAGAAAGGGGAGACTAATAGTGGGCTGATCAACATGCAGGAGGACAATTTGCAGAAGGTATAATCTCCTCATCTATATTAATGGCAGACGTTGTGGTTAACGGTTAGTAGTAGACTCCTGGGGAAACAGATTTTACAGCTCTGGCTAAAAACATTGTCTTAATCCCTGTAATTATGTTGGTCAAGATTTATCACTTTAGACACTATTTTACTGCGTGGGTTGAATTGCAAGTCAGAAGTTAGACAGCAGACTCACACTATAAAATGTATCCCCACCTACAGTAGTATGTGCCTTGTCATGATAAGTCATTGGTCCATCACATCATGAGTCTGGCTGAAACAGACACGTGACCTGCTCATGGAGCGTGCTAAGCATTTTTAACAAATTCCTATTGGCTTCTCTTTGGCTCTAGGGAGTCCTTGAATGTGCAATAAATCAAATTAAGACTTTATCAGGTCAATTTCCATATCAATAATCTCATTTTTCAACATGTAACTCTCTTTTTTTTAACTTCCAACTATGTTGGTTTTGAAGTTAATTAATTAGGTTTTAATAAGATATTTTCATTATGCTGAAACTCTATAGATCCAAATGAGCCTGCAATACACGTAGAAGATAATCTATGGACAAAATAGTTAAAATAACTGCCAGAAGATTAGTATTTAGAAAGATATGCAAACACACTCCGATCTGATTTTTTTATTTAATTAACTTTGATAATAGCCTATTACTGCCAAACTCACGGAGGGAGATTAATCAATGTAAAGAAAGGGCAAATAGAGCTTTGAACTTTTCTGGATAACAATTGGTGACAAATATAGATTAACTCTCTCTTACATTTGATGCAAACGCAAGCAGAACATGGAGAAGTTAGCAGTTTAATAAATAACCACCAAAGATAAGTACTTAGATCTAACTGTTAGAGATGGGTGGACTGGTCCAAACCCCTTCTCTTCTCTTCTTACACTGCTAGAGCTGATGCCCAGAGTAGCAGAGTTTATGGGATCTAATCCTGTTGGGTCTGACACTAGTCCAGTGATAACTCTTAGGTGTCTTAGGTTTGTCAAGTCAATACAGTTCTTAAGGACAGACGTTTATGAAGCGTGGGGTATGACTCATTTAAATATACTTGGAAATAACTATGAGCATATCTCCTAGGGTACCTTCAGACGCGCTCCTTTTTCAGCACAGGCATCTCTCCTCTTCCTTGTATTGTAAAAAAATCTGTTGGTTGGATTTTTATTGATATATAAAAAAAACCTCCCACCAGATTTGACTTTTTGAGACTGATCACCGGAATTCCACGACTGGAAGGAACAGGCCAATCCGTGTCCAATTCAAATTCCAAGCAAGAACGCACCCACTGTGAGGTGGATGTCTTTCCTTTGTACAGTATTTTACTTTGAAAAATGCCACTGGCTAGTTAGCCACCCCTAGTACTACAAATGTAGCAGCTGTTGTTGCCCCCATTAAGACAGGACAGTGTGACATTCATGGCATGATATTTAATGCAAGATTTAATGCGGCTAAACCAACTGATGCCTAGCAGTGCAACACTGTCTACTGCATAGCTCCAAGGTATATCTATTTGGTTGATCTTAGCCATAATAAGGCCTAGTACTAATTAGTATGTATGACCTTTTTATTGGTGCCACCAAATATTACAATCAAATATTTTTGGTGCAAGTTCTAACTACTGAATATTTGTATATTTCTATGCAAAACACTGCAGGTGTAAGGGGGGATGTGTTATTCAGTGACATACAATATTGCTGATCGGCACTACCTCACAAAAAAACTCTAATTTACTGTACATGAATGAATAGCCCACTGTTGGCACAATACAAAAACAGATATGATTACCATTGCTGGAAACCTATTTATCTCATTCTCTTCCCACCACCCTATGACGTTTTCCCCTATTTCTCTTACCTATTCCACTTGTTAATCTCAGATCTTTCTTAGCACTATACTAAAAATAATGATGACAGGTGTGGAAACCAATGAAAAGCTCGGTTGTTCCAATCATTTCTAAGAATCTTTTTGTTGTCCATAGTCACTTTGCAGAATCTTTATAATAAAACGTTTTCTGTCGCTTATCAGTAGCTTGCTTTATTAACAAGAAGCTGGGCCAGGTTGACCAATCAGTAATTAATCAAATTAGACATTATTTGAGATAACATGTCCAATCAATATTCCTAATTTATTTTATTTTCATTGTTAAACACATCTGCCTCTTATTATACTGTAATCAGTCATAGCCAAGGTCTTTCATACAGGTACAAAGTATATTGATATTAAATGTCTTAATCGTCACTGCACATAAGGAACAAAAATAATTATATTTCATTTATGAACAGCCCTAATACAGGTCCCATAAAATAAATAATACATCATTTACAAACGTGAACATAAAGTATGTATATCAAGCTTCCAAAATATGGGTTTAGACGCAGAGTAAAAATAAAAGTAGTTTTGCTTGGA
Organism: Ascaphus truei; assembly: GCF_040206685.1. Classification (NCBI taxonomy): domain Eukaryota; kingdom Metazoa; phylum Chordata; class Amphibia; order Anura; family Ascaphidae; genus Ascaphus; species Ascaphus truei. Next base: position 26,051,392 of record NC_134500.1, read on the forward strand.
TCTGTGCTAATTACTAGCCAGATGAGGTTACACTAAGCCAGACTTGCCTGAGGTTTGATACTGAGAAGATGGAAAAGAGCAGCAGAAGAGATGAAAAATTGTATACTTCCCATAATATATAGCAAGAGAAAAAGAGGGTGGCAGCGGAACACTACAAAAACAAGTTACGCGGCATGATTGAATAGAATGAAAATGAATTTTTTTTTATTATACAAAACCCATACGCCAGGCATAAAGTCCTCTAACGCGTTTCACACCAAATGGTGCTTTGTCAAAGAGTGACTAGAGCTTGCATTGTCTGCCCTTAGGTAGTAGTGTGCTGGTGACCAGTTGGATAAGTTGTGTAAAGATAAGAGTCAGCCGCAACTGGGAACACTATGTATCAAAAATCATGATCCGCCCAGAGCACACCACTCGAGGGGAAATAGTTACAAAGAACACACAGTGTCATATTATACAATTGAATAGTTAAAAACATTTCTACACATAGAATGTAACAATGTGTTTTAAAAGTACAAGTGCCTGTAGTTGTATGTCCCCTGCAAGACCTTGTATTCATTGGCACAGTAGTGGAAAAACCACATAACCATATTAAGGATAGAAACTGAAAAAATAATAAATGTTGCAATAATCACCATATAAATAGTGGTTCCACTGGCAAACCAACATGTTTAATAACAGAATACATAAATAAATAAATCTGGGTTAATTGCGTCTAACAAATACAGATGCACCTGTCAGTTTTTGGCCCAGATTCAGATGAATTCCATGAATATGTTAGGGAAGATCCTCAGCATAGTCCATAGACACTGCAGTGGCCATCATATTAACACAGTGGGGTCCCTGCATTTGAATGGGCCTCACTCAGTGTGACTCCTACCGGGCCCCAAGTCCCATTCAAATGCAGGGACCCCCGCAGTGTTAATCCGATGGCCCATTACAGCGCCTATAGACTATGCTGCAGAGTGTTCACGAGATGCTTGTGAATTTTCCTCACACGGTGGCTCAAAACCGGCAGTTGCATCTGTATACTGTACATGTGGGAAAAAAATATATATATATATATTGTGAAGTCTATGGAGTTTCTTCTGGTAGAATCTCAACGTGTTTTGAGAATCACCAGTTCCCTTCCCCAGAACTGGTAAGGGCCCATCTTGGATTCTAGTGTCCAATATAAAGGTTAAACCTACAGATGCAGCATCTTGTTCCTATCTGCCTACTAGAATGCGCCGTTAGCTGTCCGTTAGCACTCTGGGAAGCAAGTTGCGAGGCTCCGTGGCGCCCCGTATCTGCTCCATCCGAATTTATTTAGTGGTCAGAGAATTATTATTTGTGTGGGTGTAGTTCAGTGCGTGTCCAGTATATGGCAAACTGAATGTCTTTGCCTATGAGGACTCTGAATGCTACCAGTGCAGTTCAATGTCTGAAAGCAGGTACACTGGCGACACACTTTATTCGAGCTCGGCTAGTCCCACGAATTCGGGTATACCCGGGTGTATTGAGGTTTGTGACTGTTTTCTGCCCGAGTGCATTGAGGTATTTTCTAGGCAGGGATTGAAGCATTTTATTCCCGCTGGCTGCAATACTGCACAGTATATATATATATATACTGCATTACAATTCATGAATTTATGCCATCTGGTAGACACTCGAAGCATTGCAGCCTATTAAATCCTAATCATTATCATTTAACAGATCAGCCGCCCGTCAGCCAGGCATGAACCCAGGCTGGGAAGGCAAACGCAACGGGGCTAGTCAGAGGTGAGGAGCGGCGCATTCCAGGTATCTGCCAGGTTCATACTGGGTATTTGCTCGAATAAAGTGTGTCGGTGCAGTATCTAAAAGCCCAGATAAAATGTATGTATGTTTCTTTGTTAAATGACCTTGTACTGTATATACTGTATCTAATGTCGGTGTTTCACATTTTATTAAAAACCAGTATGTATTAAACATTAACTTCATTTCTGATTGCGGTATGGCACATGATGGCAGCTCTGTGCAGCAAAAGACCAGCTTGTAGCTTTGCACATATCATATATTCCGCAATTGAAGTCGGGACAAATACGAAAGCAACTCTATCTTGGATCTAAGAGTATATCAGTATATCATTGACAAGTACGAATACTTCAAAAATGATAATCTGCAGCACACTGCCCCGTCAGCCACCCTATTATGAGAAAATGGAAGTCAATATTGTGATTAAAGATTATGTATATGTATATAGAAAAATAGAGATTAGATCAGTGCCAAAAACTTGATTAAGTGAATCTCTAAGTGTAAACTAAAAATGGTGAGAGAGAAATACTTAAAACCAGAGAGAGCCTCTGGAATTACTGTAGAATGCGATATGATGGCACTCAATAATGTGTATTTGACCATTCAAAGGGCAAATAGTGATATCAAATGACAGATTATATAGTATGAATTAATATGCATTGAACAATCAAATAAAAAATTTATATAAAAATAGTCAATATAAATCCCAGCGATCAATGAAAAAATATCAGAATAGGGAGTTCAATGATAAAGATATCCGTGAGTTCCAAATAGAGGAAATAATATATATAGGAGTCTCTGACAGCTTTGAAGGGAAGGAACAGATCCCAAGAAATCAAAGAAGGAGAAAGCGTGCTCCATAGTGTAAAACCGTGCGGTAATTTTAATAAAAAGAGAGCAAAGTACTACAATGTACTCTCAAGGGGGCATCCCGTGGGTGCCTGATCTTTATTCTACTTTTTGTCTATCCAATTCAGTTTCAGGTGCACAGGCAAGCTATTCTCGCTGTACATGCAGCAAACTATGTATTCTATGTATATTACATAGTTACATAGTTGATGAGGTTGAAAAAAGACATATGCCCATCAAGTTCAACCTGTGCTAAATTTAGAGAACAGATACTTTATCCTATATCTATACTTCCTTATTGATCCAGAGGAAGGCAAACAAAAAACCCAAGTGTTGTATTATACAGTACAATGATATCTCATAAGGGGAAAAATTAATTCCTTCCTGACTCCAAGAATTGGCAATCGGATTACTCCCTGGATCAACATTCTTCCCATGTTTACTTATTTGGTATATCCCTGTATACCTTTCCTTTCTAAAAGATGTCCAACCTTTTTTTGAACAAATCAATTGTATCTGCCATCACAGTCTCCATGGGTAAGGAATTCCATATTGGAACTGCCCTTACTGTAAAGAACCCTTTCCTTTGTTGCTGGTGAAATCTCCCTTCCTCCAACCTCAAGGGATGCCCCCGAGTCCTTTGTATATACTTTGAAATAGAAAATACCAAGAAATACAAGGTGTTCTAGGAAGAAGGTTAAGAAAATACACACACACACACGTACGTACGTGTATATATATACATACACACATCTATCTATCTATCTATCTATCTATCTATCTATCTATCTATCTATCTATCTATCTATCTATCTATCTATATATATATACACAGTGTATACAGTATACAGTATGAACGATGAAGGCCTTCCAAGGATCCTCCATGTTCTGGAGTTGCAAGTGTCTCTTCTGATTTCATCCTCTCATCTTACTTTTGGTTTTCGTCTTATTTTTTTCATCTCTCTTGGAATCCAGTCGATTATTATCTTTGTCCAACAATGGTAATTTCTTCATGCGATATGTCCAGCCCACTGCTATTTTAGTTTTTTTCACCCTTGTGATGATGTCACAGACTTTGTTTGCGGATAAGCATCCGTCGTCTAAATGTAGCATAGGTTGAACTTGATGGATATGTGTCTTTTTTCAACCTCATCTACAACTGTATGTAACTGTGTAATATGTCTCCTTAAGTGGTTTCACAACATGCTGGTACAGTAAGTGAACAAGTTATTAATAATAATTATTATAATAATATTAAGGTCAATTTAAATAGGAAACCAAAACTCCATTGGCCATACAAGGCTATATCATTACCCATATCAATGAACAATTTATCTTGCTACCGAGTTTCTGAGGGTTGAACAGGTAGCAGTGTACACACAGAGAATATAAGCAGAATCTTCGATAAAATACACCACTGAAATTCAAGGGTTTACCTAATTAACAAAGGATATTGCTTCTGCTAAACAAGGTTCACTGACTTTATGAGTTTAGATTATAAAATCTATAAAGGAATCTATTTCTAGTTACATTAGCTTTAACTAGTAAAGCCACAGTACCTTTTCATGTGGAAAAATCACGTGCTTAGGTTTATTTTCCTATTAGGAAAGTCCATGGAGTATTGTAAAACAAAGTCCTGTATAGTCTAAGGTTGGAAAATTGCCTACATACAGTACTGTATCTTCATAGAATAAAGATAAAAGTTGATGTTTACCATGATTCCACTGTAACACAAACTTCTGATTTAATCTATTTACTCATTTTACTTTTTTTTTTAGGAGTCTGATGTAGTGATAGCAGATGAGTAATCTTATTAATAGAGCATTTCTAAGGATATAGTCATTTCAACAGTATATTTACATGTGATGCCTCCTCTTTCTGTCAGATCTTTTTGTCTCCTGATGTTAAAGGAGGCGAGAGGTAGGGTTGCTCTAGCGTCCTACATTCCTTGCATTGAGAGCTTTGAAGTTAATGTAAAAGCATACTGAAGCCTTTATAATGACAAGGACTTTCACTGCTACAATGTCCAGCCTTCTGCCTCAACTTTTTGCTAATCTCACATGGAGATGTGGATGCAATTAGATCAGGAGAGGGGATGGATCACACCTATATGATTGCATGTGTAATGGTCACATGGTCATGGTGTCGGAAGATTATGCTGCAGACCTTCAATTCCCTAAATAGAGGGTTCTAGAACTCAAGAGTTTGCTTGTATTCCTGGTCTCCAACTTCTGCCATCAAACATATCAGTGTCATTACAGATGTAGCCAACTCTATTGCACCCATTAAAATGAATCTGCGCCAAAGCTGGGACTTCATTTAGGTTTGACACAGCATCATTAAAACAATAGTTGGCATTGTGACAGAAAGGGGCCCAGAGACCAGCATAATAAAGGTTAATCCCCATCTCTCACCCATCCCATCCTTTCTTAAGGTTTACCTGGCTGCCAGACTCTGGAGGTGTCCCATTTTCATGTACCCAGAAGCCCCTTGCATATCCTGTAAATCATGAATCCTTTATTCCTGCGTGATGTAATGTGCCTCAGAATGAAAATGTGATTGTCCACGGTATAAAGTCTAGCCAAGGTCTCAGGACATGCAATATAGTTATTTACAGTATGTCTCGAATTAGCTCAATACATTATGACTACATTATTGATGTCTTTGTGTAACTGTTGTGTCGCGATAAGGTCAGGTAAAAGCTCAAACTCATGAACAACCAAAAGGTTACACATTTTTTCTAAACAGCCTTTTTATTCTGTTTTCTTTCCTAGCAATACAGATGTGTGTATTAAAACATGGTTCAAGTCGCTATCAACCCGTTAAAGAAATGCATGTTTCTTTTTCAAGATTTAGTCAGATATCTCTGTTTATATTAAAATGGCAGTGGTGGGCAGTTGACAACTTTTAATAGACCCAGAGTGTCAAAGGGAAGAGGCTTATCTGGAGTGACCTTCTTGAAAGACATACTGGAACTTTGCATCCACCAAAACCAGACATGCTAGAGGTCATTTCTAGGACAGCTCCTTTAATGTGCAAGGGTGGTAGATTAACTACTGTAAATGAAGGTTTATTCCTTTGTAGCTCTATGTGGTCAGCTACTTGTGGGTTTCCCATGGTTAGTTAATCCCTTGAGATACTAAGGAGTTAATATATTAAAAAAAAGGCATAAAAGTTCACTTTATTAACTCTTACGTACTATTGTAGGTAATCACATTGTCAAGTCATACCAAACGCCAGGTTTAGGTATGACAAATAAAGTATCATCATTTCTCTGCAGTAATCCTAACAGAGCTAAGTGAATTGGGTGTATTTATGATAACTGCTCATTCGCATATCATTTTCCCCAATGGCGGTTTTAATAAATGCTATACATTTAACAGGAGCAATACAGTTTACTATTAACATAACTTTAACTTAGGTGTTAACATGTTAAATAGAGTAACAGAGCTTAGGAAAGGTGGGCATTAGTGCCATCCCCTTCATGCATCACCAATAAATGGTGTTAGAATCTTTAACATATGCCTCATAACTATGGGAATGTAGCGTAGATTAAGAAAAGTTTTCAAAATGTAACCTATACACTATTGTGAGGTTTTATCCAAGCCTTCAGAGCAATTGCAAATGGACCTTTTCAAGCTCACATGTAAAACTGCTTTTCAATCAGTAAACCTTGACAGGCTGTAAATCAGTTCTGCTTTCCAAACTGTGAACTGAAAGAGTAGATAGACCTAAGCAAGGTAAGTAATTGAAAGCATTTTTCATCCCAAACAAATCATTTGTCTACAAATGATGATGTGTTACTATAAAACAAAGCTAAGGGACAGAAATATTTAGAGCGTATAGGGACAAATCCCATGCCACTCAACCTAACCAGAGAGCTTCAAATATTTATCAATGAACCTAATTTATGTTCCCCCTTATGAGATATCATTGGATGATATGACTCTGGGGTTTTTTGTGTGCCTTCCTCTGGATCAATAATTAAGTATAGATATAGGATAAAGTATCTGTTTAACATAGGTTGAACTTGATGGACGTACAGTAGCGACATACTTTATTAAAGTAAATGCCGGCGGCATGCCGGGATCTGCCCCAGCTGCCGCCAGTAATAAACGCGCGCCGCCGCGTTTCCCCCACTCACCCCCCCTCCTCATCGCGCGCAATTTACCCCCCCTTCCGGACCCCGAACCCGGCTTCTGCTCTGCCCCTCTGCTTCCCCGCACCCCCGCTTACCTTAATTTCATCTCCAGGGGTGTCGGGGAAGCCTGGGGAAGCCGGGGAAGACGGGGAAGACGGGCGCGCATGTGACTGTGACGTCACAGTGCGCCGCCACGTGCCGCGGCTACCCGCTTCCCAGCCGCATACAGCCAGCGGCTTTTGCTCGAATAAGAGCTGCCGCTGCTGTACGTCTTTTTTCAACCTCATCTTCTATGTAACTATGTAATTGTATAAATAGGTGGGACAAAGGATAAGAAAAAAACACTGCATGTTGTATGTATTTGTAAATACCTCATTGCTCATCTAAAAATGATGCATTTGTACACTTACATTTTTCTGATTTGTGAATTTATTTGAAGCGCAAAAGAAAGTGACTGAAGTCACGATAGCCCCTTAATATGCATTCATGGTGCAATCACAATCATATAATTAAGGATAAAGTGTTCACAGAGAGAGCTGAAGTGTATCACTCAACCACATACTCAAGGTAAACAATAGTGGCAGGACGTCGGAGCTGTTAAAAGCAAAAATAATAAAAAATTTCATCATAATCCATAACAACGCCGAAACACAAAGTGAAGGTATGTGTAACGCCTCTGTGCCCGCAGACCTGGCCAGTCCCCAGTACTGAGGTGGGTAAGGGTATAACACGCACCCACAGCAGTGAGGGCGTGCCCGGAGTGTGGTAATGCGTTGCCGGGCCTGGTAAGAAAGGGTTAACGTATACTTGCTGAGTCCGGGGTGCCACAGATTGGAGAGTAATGTCCGTGTGCCAGAGTTCAAGGGTTGGAGAGAGCAGCGTAATGATGTCTGTATGCCAGAGTTCAAGGGTTGGAGAGAGCAGCGTAGTGATGTCCGTAAACCAAGGGTTCAAGGGTTGGAGAAAGCAGTGTAGTGAAGTCCGTAAGCCAAGGTTCAGGGGCAGGAGAAGGTAGAGTAATCAAATCCAAAGCAGTACACAAGTTCAAGCCAGGGGAATCCAAACAGGGGCAGGGACAGGAACCAGCGCTGAAATAGACAAGGGAGCTAGGCATAGACACTGCACACACAGGAGCTACAGGAAAGCTATGCAGAGCAATGACTAAGGGGAGAGAGAGGGGTTATAAAGGAAGGAGGACCAATAGGGAAGAGAGGTGGATCAGAAGCTTGAGTGAGAGTTTGCAGGGATAGGTCAGAGAGAGCAGGGGAGGAGATAGGTAAATAATCAAGGGAAATAGCTTGTAGGGCACGGGGGGCGGAGCTAGAGTTTAGGGGCGGCAAATAACTGGAACGGGTGCGCGCGCCTTCTGTACATGTGTTATGCGCGTGTCACAGAGCGCGAGGAACGCACCGCCGGGGGGACGCTTGGCACCGGAGGCGGAAGGGAAGGAGAGGCGGCGAAGCCACGTCATGTGAGGGCTGGGGACACAGGCGTACGAGGGGGGCTGGTACCGCGGAGGGTAGCGAGTGGCCGGGAATGTGCACGTGCAGTGCGGGAGCCATGCATGTGACCCGAACGCGCGTCAGGGTACGCAAACCGCGCCGCGGAGGAGCGACGGCGACAGAAGGAAGGGAGAGAGTGAGAACGCAGGGAAGAGGGGTGATTGGAAGTCGTGGGAACAGAGGAGACGGGGACACGCTGGGAAGCGCGAGTCCCCCGATCTGTTACAGTATGTAACAGTGAATATAAAATTGGAATTAAATAAATCCCCAGGTGGGGAAGGAGTATTGGAGGATAACTAGTAGCAGGGAACACAATATATTATTTTGAGCGGCAAAGCAAATATGTGTCAAACAAAATGCAGGTAAGTATGCCAACAAATGCACATCCCTATTGTATATGTAGCCTAGTCTCCAGCCGCTACTTATTTTCCTGGGCCCCACCAGTGTAAGTCCTGCTAGGTGCAGGCAGTGGATGGGTTAATTCCTTCAGAAAGGCCTTGAGTGCTAATGCAGCCTTAGATACATTTGATGTATCCAAGGGCGGGCCTAGCAACAGCCAGAAAGTGTCAGTCTGAGGGGTGGATACTGGTTAGGTCACATGCTGGATGTGATGGCCTGTCACTATCCAGACCTGCTCTGTTATGGGGCAGGGTTACAAGCACAACCGAAGGGTATAAATACTGGCACTTTCCCAAAAGTGGGTGTGTGTCTTTCCTCCCTTTGTGGAGTGAGTACCAGCTACCCTGGGTCTCATTAGGAGGCCTCAGGAGGAGCACCATGAGGAAGGCCTGGTATGAGCCTCAAGCCCTATCAGTAATACCTACTAGGGGAGGCAAGGAAAGTTGTGTACCTGCTGTAAGATCCTGAACATGCAATAAATACCAGTGAAACATATAACAGAGTGATTCACTGTCTTGGACTAAAGAAAGGTGTCTGTCTGGGCCATCCTTCTATCTAGAGGATCCATGCTGACTGGAGCCGCTACAACCAATGAACAAAGTTACCCTGTACACCTGTCCTGATGATTCCCCACCTCACCGCGGAAGTGCTCAGCCCTCCAGTTACCTCCCAGGTACGCACCATACCGCAGTAAATATGGAGTAGCAGACCTAATCTTACATAGGGTGGGGGTAAAGAGGCTATATAAAACTACTAAACGACCGCAGTCGTCTGGTGTAGAGCCTCGATCGCTTAGCTTAAGTGTAACACAATACACAAAGCGTGTGCATGACAGGTATTTAGCGTGACTGCAGTATATGCATTAACAACATGCAGCGATGTGACAATACACCACACACAGATCATCATATCTCTAGATGCCAGTGTAAAAACAGACACACTATTGAACAGTCAGAGCATATATCATTGCCTGACTGGAAAAAGAGATTCAATATACAACCGTATGTCATGCCGGGGCTGGAACACTACACTCCTCCAAATGCCGTCCCACTCGTGGACGCCACAGACGTGACGTCACCACGCCCCAATGCACGTTTCGTGTGACGTATCACAGTTCTTCAGGGTTGAGTGGTACACTTCAGCGCTCTCTGTGGATACTTAATGTTATGATTGAGATTGCACCATTAGTGCGTATTAAGGGGACTATCAGGGCTTTGATCACTTTCTTTTGTGCTTCTAATGACATATTTCCCTATGCACCTGTTTCTTGTACTTACTGATATGGGCTTGAGCGATATCTTAGCAGTTGTATATATACTTGTGAATTTATTTAGCAGCAAATGTTCACCTTGTTTGTTAGTTTTTTGCAAAAAATGTGCGAGTATTCTTATCAAAATGTCAGTAGCTTTATACTTAACATGCCCTCCCTTTACCCCACCTGCCCTTCCATCTCCTTGTCACTCCTCCAACACCTAAAATGAGGAAAACTCTTTTTTGATGAAATTGCAAATGCAACCAGATAAACCTTTATTCGGCTATGCTTGGTTGGCACCTTAAAGCCTGCAGTACACTCGGAGGCGTACAGTACATCCCACACCTGCCAGGTGCTAAACAACACCATTGTGAAATTATAAACAGACAACTGAAACCATCAGAACTGAAAGGATCAAGTAGCTTTCCCCTTTCACACCAAACCTCAACTGGCGCAGAGCCTAGACATCTTTTGCTGAAAACATCTTCAACACAGAGGCAATTTATCCCCCAAACGGGGCCTGTGTTATCCACAAAAAAGAATGCCCATTCCCTTGCATACTGCTAAACGAAATTACAGGTGGCAACAGGAGATAGGTGAGTTCTGTTTTTTTAAATTTTACACCCTTAGCCTCGGCAATCCATGCTAAATTTAGCGCAATGCTAGTGGCTACACGTGGCATGGATTGACGAGATTTGGGAATGTTTGACTCAAAAAATGTAAACTCGCTCATCTCTAGTGGTGATGGATAGATTGGCAGCTACACTACCAAGCTATACCACAAGCACCAAAGGGGTTAATATTAAAGTAACGTGCCTCTACATGCTGCTACCGAATCCTTCCCATACCTTCCACTCTTTATTTTCCATCCTTTGAGGCTCACACTGCCCAGATTTTTACTCCACTCCATGTGTTTTTTTTATCTATCATCCACCTACCTCTATTCATCCCCCTTCTTTCTTTCTCTCTGACTTTGAATCCTGCATCTTCTTCTTTCTCTCCTCTGACTCCCCTGCTCTTCTCCTTGGGGACTTGAACTGCCATATTGATGACTCCTTTCTCTCTTCGTCTTCCAGATTTCTCTCTCTAACCTCTTCTTTTGGCCTTAAGCAATGGACTGCAGCCAGTACCCACAAGAATGGCCACTACCTGGACCCGGCTTTCACAAAAAACTTGTCACTCTGATTTCTCTATTTCCCCCTTTCCTCTCTCTGACCATCATCTCATCTCATTTTCTCTCTCTCACTTCTCTTCTCCATCTACCCCTTGTTTCTGCAGAAACCTGTTCTCTATTAATCTTCTGTTCCTTTACTCTCTTTTGAAATCCTTACTCTACTCTCTAAGCACAGCTACAGTCTCTGAAAACCTGGTTATGACTACAACTCTGTATTATCCTCCTCTCTTGATCTATTTTTTTCTGTGCCGTTCTCACCCTTTTAACCCCAGACGTTGACTAAAGTGCCACACATGCATGTTCCACTCCTGCACTTGCTCCTCTGAATGCCTCTGGAGGAAATCTCATGCTCTTGCAGACTTTCTTGGCTATAAATGTAACCTAATCTGTTTCAACTATACCCTCTCTGATGCTAAATAAACCTTTCCTTCTTCACTAATCAGCATTTACAAATCTAACCCATGCCGCTTCTTCTCTGTCTTTGACTCTCTACTCAGTTTGTCTGTTTCCTGTTTTTCTTCCTTCATTTTACTTAAGAACTTTGCTGACTATTTCAAGACAATGTTGGATTCCATTCCCTTCTGTATCCTCCTCATATTCTACACCTCCTCTTTCTAACTCTCCATCTGCCTTCCTTGACTCTTTTTACTCCATCGCAGAGATGGATGTGTCACTGCTGATCTCCTCTTCTCCCTCTACCACTTGCGCTCTTTACCCTGTTCCCTCCCATGTCCTCAAACCTCTTTCTCCTACTCTAACCCCCCCCCCCATATATTTTCAACTCCTCCCTCTCTTCTGGTACCTTTCCCACCTCCTTCAAGCAAGCAACACATACTCTTCCTCAAAAACAGCAAGCTTGACCCGAACTGTCTCACTAATTATCGCACCCTGCCTCTCTCCTGCCTTTTGCCTTTAAGCTCCATGAACACATTGTATTCTCTCGCTTGCTCCATTTTCTTATCTCCTATTCTCTCTGTGGAAGAAATAAAAACCCCACTCTGTACTTTAGGGTCACAGCCTATCAGAAGACTTTTATTACATGTTACGTAGCTAATGTAAAACAAGAGTACATACAGTATAATAGTCAACCCTGAATCTGAATAAAATGGGCACTGAAACTTTATTCTTAAAACATGTATTTTATATCCTAAGCAAAGAGGTGTGCATGCATGATTTCACAATGTCTTACAACATGGGGTGTATACTTCACGTTCCAGCAATTAAACTGCTATTCGCTACACAAATTGGCATATATTTTGCAAGCTGAGCTAAATAAGAATGACAATTTAACAGGAGAAAATGTTTATTCCACTTTCAAGGGCAAGTGCCCTGCCTGGCAGCTTCCTGCTTATCCTCCATATAGTGAGAAAAGAGCCATTAGCAGAAATGCATCCAGAAATAAAAGAGAGTTTATAATTAGATAAGAAAACTGACAATACAGCAGTCGCTTAGGTTAACAAGCATATTAAAATAAAGGCCTCTCTTACCCCAAATCCACTTCTGTCACTTCTGTACTGAGCAAGAGTCTGAAGTCTGAAGTTATAATATTCCACAATTTCCCCCTTGGAGACTTACAGTATCACTGAAACTTCAGACGTGTATTTCCATTACCCTCTTAATTTCTTCCTCCTCTCTTAACCTAGACTCAAATTTTTCTCTTAACGCTCTCTCTTAACTCATACTCTGTGCCATGATTCCACTTCTTTCGGAGTAGTTTCAATCGGGGAAGTAGGGTCCACATACAACATTCTAACCTACACAACCCATATAGGGTGATAGTGCAGATCAATGTGGCCAAAACACCCAAAAAGAGTTGTTTTAACCAGAATGTCTACGAGGAACACAGTCCTGCAAATCAAGAGATAATGCTCCATCCTTCTTCTGTATGAGGTTGGGCAAATGCATCTCTAATGTGTTTGACAAGATCATGAATAGAACTGTTGTTATCTGGTATATAGGAACAACACTCTCTCCCTATAAGGGCACACGTCCCTCCTTTCTCTGCCAATACATAGTCCAATGCCATTCGATTTTGTAGGGCAGCCGATTCGTATAGCAACCATTTGAGTAGTTATTTTATAGTAATTAAGGGGTTAATCCACCCTCCCCCGCTACCCACCCGGGAGGCCTAACCACCCACCTGAGAACACTACCCACACTACACATTGATTGACTAGTATTAAAGCATGCCCATATAATATGGGCATGCTTTAACACTATAGCAATAAATGGGGAGGCTAAAAAAAACCAGGCCCAAAATAAAACACATTACATAGAAAAATAAATACATTACAAATCCCAACAAACCAATTGATTGGCACAGTGGTACATCATGCCCATATAATATGGGCATGATTTAACACTATGGCAGTCAATGGTCAACCTAAAAATTAAACAACCACCAACAATATCCAATTGAATCAAAACAATCACCAAATAAACAACACACAACTGCGGGGACCACCAGAGGGCCCCCAGACACCTGTGGGGACCAACCGAGGGCCCCTCAGACACCCACAGGGTCAACCTGGAGGCCCACAGATACTCGTGGGGACACCCGAGGACCCCCGCCAGCCTCTGGTATCAATCCTGTGTATAAAAAAAAATGCTTTTATGTGGGGGCACATGGGGTAGGTGGGTTGTGTATTGATGGTTAGTACATATTGTAATGTTTATAGAGGGCAGAGGGGGCGAGTGAAGGGCCAAGTACCCACTTCACTCACCCTCTCTGCCCCCAATAAAGCTGCTGTTGTTCTTTAACCCTTTCATTGCCTTAGCGGTTAGCCGCTAATATAATGAAGTTGGCGGTAAATGCTTTTTTATTGCATGGGATTCATGCCGAGGGCCTCCAGTGCTGATATTAATGGGTATCAGCTCTGAAGACTCCCGGCATCAATCCGATGCAGGAAAAAAGCATTTTTTTTTCTAAGTCCCTCTCTCGCCGCTTCTCAGCAGCTTCTTACCACCTTCCTGCAAACTTTTCCTGGCGGAACGATTTTGAGAGGAAATCTCTATTGTAGAGCCGCAATTAGCCTGGATAAGCTAATCGGGGCTACTAGAATTGCCAATAAGTGGCTTCTCACCATACGTTTGGCGATTTTTTTTTTCGAAAAAAAAATAATTGCCGAAAAGGGCGTTTATCGGCGACTTATCGGAGCTTACTGAATAGCAGTAGGCTTTTTTGGCGAAAAGGCCTCGAGAAGTGGCTTACCAGTATCAGCGCTTAGTGCATAGGTCCTATAGTTGGACGCAATTGCACTGATTTTATCACTGCTTTATGATTCGGCCCCATGAGACAGATGAACTGTGTGAAATTTTATAAAAAATAATCACTAGCTGAGGCATGGGCGTCCGCAGAAATTTTTTCAGGGGGGGGCATAATTTTAACGGCCAGTGTCCGGCGTGAAAGTGGTGGTGAGTGCACCGTGGCGAGCGAGCCCGACCAGCATAAGGGAGGTTTCCCCCCCCCCCCCCCCCCGAGAAAATTTTGAAAAAAAAGTGGGCAAATGGTGCATTTTCAAGCAAATTTGAGAAAGCTTGAAGGTTAATAAAGCAATATTAAATATTAAAAACACACCATTGCATGCAGTTGCACCACAGTATTCATACACACACTCTCCCCCCCCTCTGCATCTCCCATCTCTCTCCCCCCCTGCATCTCCCATCTCTCTCCCCCCCTCTGCATCTCCCATCTCTCTCCCCCCCCTGCATCTCCCATCTCTCTCCCCCCTCTGCATCTCCCATCTCTCTCCCCCCCCGTGCATCTCCCATCTCTCCCCCCCTCTGCATCTCCCATCTCTCTCCCCCCCTGCATCTCCCATCTCTCCCCCCCCTGCATCTCCCATCTCTCCCCCCCTCTGCATCTCCCATCTCTCTCCCCCCCCTGCATCTCCCATCTCACTCCCCCCCCTGCATCTCCCATCTCTCCCCCCCCCTACATCTCCCATCTCTCTCCCCCCCCCTGCATCTCCCATCTCACTCCCTCCCCCCCTGCATCTCCCATCTCTCCCCCCTCTGCATCTCCCATCTCACGGTGAGAGTGATTAGGGGTGCCGGGGTGCAGGAGGGAGGGCCAGAGGGAGAGTCTGGGTGCCAGATGGGGAGTTACAGCGCGGGAGAGCGGGAGGGCACGTGGCACGTGGCACGTGGTTTTCAGTGTCTGTTGGACCGTACTTGTAGTAGTATTGGTATTGAGGCAGGCATTCAGGCTGAAGCTGGTAAGTGGCTGGTGGCATATTGGAGGCACCGGTTCAGGAAGTACGATTATTCAATCTCTTGGTCCCAATCTTTCTCCCCTTTGAAGTTGCCATGATCAAGCATACCCACAAAAGATGAGTGGAGTGACCAGCAACCTCCTTTCTTGCCTGGACGCAAAGGTGTTCTAATAAAGCAATCATTCATTGTTAGATTGTGTTGTATAGAATTCTTCAACCATGCGGGTTAGGTGAATTTTTGAAGTATTCATACTTGTCAATGATATAGTCATAGATCTCAGATAGAGTTGCCTCCTTATCTGTCTCTGCTTTAATTGTAGAAAATATAATGTATGCAAAACTGCATTGTGGTCTACTACTAGGAGTTAACATCATATATATCCCATGCAACACTCAGAAGTGAAGTCAATGTAAAATAATGTACAGTACATTCTGGTTTGTAGTAAAATGTGACACACTGGCATTTGATAAAGTCTTGAGTGAACAAGGTCATTTAACAAAGGATTACTGTCATGTCTATACTTTTTATCTGGCCTTAAAGACACCTGTTTTCAGACATTGAGTACTGTATATAGCATTTTGAGTCCCCCATAGGCAAAGACATTCACTTTGCCATCTGCCAGACATACACTGAACTGCAACCACACAAATAATAATTCAGTCTGACCACTAAATAAATCCTAACGGAGCAGGGACAAATCGCCGCCAACTC
The DNA here is from genome assembly GCF_040206685.1 of Ascaphus truei. NCBI lineage: Eukaryota > Metazoa > Chordata > Amphibia > Anura > Ascaphidae > Ascaphus > Ascaphus truei. The sequence goes on from NC_134500.1 coordinate 26,067,411, forward strand.
AACACGAGGATGCACAAATTCCCCCGTGGCCATCCAAGGGGCTGCCCACATAGCATAACTAGAGGCATTGTCCCAAACCGGAGACTCCATCTGTATTTGGCCTATTTGGCTTAACCCCCACCCCCCCTTCCTTCCCTTCACCAGCATTGGTGGTGCTTCATGAACAGATTTGACAAGACGGTCAAGCAAAGGAGTTCAGTTTGTAATAGTTGCATACCCTGTGTCATGCCTCTGCAATGCTGTGTACTCAAGTTCTTTCATGGAAAGACTGATGTTTATATCATTCAAAGGGAGGTAAATTGGGCTCTAGATCATGCACAGATCCTGTAATTTCAAGTAGCCACTTATAATAAAGCATTGATAACAGCAACTTTTGATGAAAAAGCAACCCCTCTTCCCATCTCCAGTACTTCCTTAATCTGGTTTATTTCTGTGTCTATTGTGGTCATTGTATTATTTCACATAATTATTATTATTATTATAGGTAAGCCTAAAATGACCTCTTGCATGCATATTACTCCCTGATCACTTCAAATGTAAACATTCTGTTCACTTGTGTCATGATACACAGTATATTCAAATGAAAAAGGTTAAGAGAGAATGAGGCATATAAAGAAGAACTATGGACACTTTTTACATGTCTGAGGTACCCCTTATCATAAATAGCACAGGTTAAAAAGATCACTTAACTCTATGATACAAGATTGTATAAGGGCTGTATTTTGTTAGGGTTCTTTTTTTTCCCAACAAGAATAAGATTACAGAAAAGATGAATACAGTTCACAAAAGAATAAATGTGTCGCTAATAGATTTTGAACAAGGAAGGGCATGTTTATCTTTAACATCTCAGTGATATATTGGTCTCTCTCTCTCTCTGGGAACCCAGTCTAAGATTTATGCTCTTTGCTGCAGGCCCAAGTACTTTCTTGTTTCTTTGAAAGCCAACAACAACCTGTCTCTTCCAGTGTGAATTCTTGTCAGAAGATAAGAGAACCTTTTGAATACTGTGTTGAGAGCTGTACAAGTGCCAAAGGCAAAACACCACCGGGAATAATAATATCTTATTGATAGTGATAAAATACACTCATTAGACTGTGCCCTTACCCTGCTACATGCTTGCTCATAGATCTATTGATTTAGAGGTAGTATTTTCTATATTTTAAACAAGTGTTGTTACTTAATTATCCATAACAAGGTAAACATAATTAATCTTGGGTTAGGACATAAGATGATAAATAATTTTGTCTTCCAATTTCTAATTTGGCAAAATAACAATACTTAACATTGTTATTGTTATAAAAACTGCAATTGTTTTACATGGAACTCTGCCTGACCTTTTCACCAGGCTGAGGTCAGGCCGAGCACCATGCAAAGGAAATGGCAGTTTTTTTAAACTAAAGCTTATTAAGGGGGTTTAAATTAATACTATGCAGATTATATTCAAGTATTGTTATTTCATGTGTTATTTTCCCAAATTGGAAGACAACATTATTTATCACCTTATTTCCTTACACAAGACTAATTATGTTTACCTTATTATGCACAAACTAAATGATGCTATAACTCTTTAGGTGCCACCACAACATTCTACCACAGGGTGGGGTAAGGCACACAAGGAGCCTCATGATGTAGTAGCTACATTATATGCTAGTTGTTCCTTTTCTAGGGGAGATGGCATTCTGTGCAGCGATCTGTCCAGCGGAAGAAAAGAAGAGAATGACTGCTCCTCTTCCGTTCCTTCATTAGTGATAGAGCGATCACGTGATCCCTCCCAAGACGCGAAGGGGCGGTGACACTCAGGTGCTATTGTCCATCCAGCACTCAAAGGGTTAAGAACAATTCAATCGGACAGATGTTAGTGCATCATAAATGGCACATTGTACGGGTCGCATGCACAGCGTGAACTAAGATGGCAGCTTAGGACACGAGCTCCGCAGTATCTTGGGCATTAATATAAACCCACGGCGATAATCCAGAACCAATTTCTGCCAAAATACCAGGAGCAAAGCCGGACACCACCATGCCCCCTAAGGTAGGTAAAAGGAAAAAGAACCCAGTCAACTCCTGCAGTTTTTTTTAAAAACAGAAACGTTCTAGGCAGGCCCAAGCCATGAACCCACGATCGTGTGCCTAGTCAGAGTCAGAGCTGAGCACCTTACCCTCAACAAAGAAATACATTCTTGATCGATATGGTAGCTTTAAGGCCTTGCTTCAGAGTGCAGTATCTGACCTCAAAGCAGACATTACTTCTCTGGGGGAGAGAACTAACCCCCGAAAACAAAATGGACACCACAGTCAGAAACCAAAAATGCATGGAAGCCGATCTGAAGGAGATGAGATCCCACTTTGCTGATGTCCTAGACATACTGTAGGATGTCAAAAATAGAGACCGCCACAATAATCTTAGGCTAAGAGACATACCTGAGTCGGAGATAAATATAGAAGACATTATGGGCAGGTGACTCACTGTGGCCTTGTCTGAGCAAACAGAAGAATCTCTTCTGCCGGATAGATGCCATAGAGCTCTCAGGGCTAAATTCCCACCAGTAGACCGGCCACGCGATGAATTTTGGTTCCACTATCGCAATATAAAAAAAGCCTTTAACATTGCAGTCAGGGTAACAGGTCACCTAAGGTTTACGAATATTCCCTTACAGGTTTATGCAAATCTATCTCCCGCAACCTTATCACGCAGAAGGAATTTAAAGGATGTGACCACAAAATTGATAGATAATAATATTAGATATAGATTGGTCTTCCCATGCAAGCTGCTGGTTCTGCACTAACGGCCAGCGGGAGCCCTGGGAGAAACAGGACCCCTATGAAAAGGAAGGATCCAGCGCTCCACGGATTTGCAAAAGTATCAAATTTATTGGTAAAAGGGGGACGATAGACAGCACTCTGATAGTGTTAAATCTATGCAATTGCAGGGTGCCCGGAACAAAAGGGGACACTTATTCCCCTGTATAGTACTAACAAATCTACGTAAGTACCAGCACTCACTGTCTAATAGCTAAATGATGAAAACAGTTGTAATGCAGAATAAACATTTAATAATAAAACGAACCAGAAATAAATCAAATGTGTTTGCAGAAACCAGTATCACAAATGGGCATGTCACAAAGTGAGGGGTGGGGGGTGGGGGGAGGAAGGAAAAGGGTAAAAAACATGAAACACAAGGAATATACACAAAAAACGGATAACGGAAAGTATGCTAGGGGAGCGACGTTTTGAGGGACTACCTCTTCATCTGGCCCATTCCCCCTGGTCCAAAAGGTCCCAGAGGTACTTCCCAAAGCCTCCCTTCCCCTATAACTGGTCAAATCAGACACCCCTGAAAATAGATAGCAAACATACAGTGTAGGCTAAATACAGCTAATAGCAGGGCAGCAAGAATCCACTAAAGTCAATGCCAGTAGTTCAAGTACCACAAGAAACTGTGGGCAATGGTACAGTAAAGGCTGAACACAGCTTGCAAGAAAGCAGCTTGCAAAGAAGCACCAGGAGTCCCCAACAGTCAATGAAAGGTTAATGGGAATAGCAAATGAAGACAGTAATCAAACCCTCTGTGGCTCTGATCCTTGTGCTCGTGTGGAGTGCACAAGGAGCAGAGACGCACTTTTTTATTATTCTCTTTAGGGGTACCCGACATATCTATAGCTGGTTGGAGGGCAATATTGAAATCCCCTGCAATAATCAGATGACCATGTGCTATAGTGTATAGGGTTTGGAAGAAGGTGTCGAAAAATGTAGCATCTTGCTCACAGGGAGCATACACAGCTGCGAATGTGATGGGTTGTTCATGTATGGAGCCTGTGAGAATGATGTATCGGCCCTCTTTATCTCTTCTTATTGCCTTAGTGACAAAAGGAATCCTGTTGTGGAAAAGTATGGCAAACCCCCTCTTTTTTTCAGGGGCCGAAGAAAGATAGAACTTAGAGAATTGTTTATCCATGAAGCGAGGGGCATTTTTATCGCTAAAATTTGTCTCTTGGAGCATCAAAACATCAGCGCCCCGTCGTTTATATTCTGTGAAAGCTATTTTGCATTTAGTGGGGCTATTGAAAACTTTCACATTGTGTGAAATGACGCTAGGGGCCATATTATGTTAGTGGGTGTGAAGTACAGCGCCAGGGTGGTAATCTTACCCTTCTCCTAGGACCGGGAGGGCCGTTGGTTGGGTTGACTGGTGGATTGGAGAGATGGGTTCTGTAGGGTCCGTGAAAGGCCACTCTTTTATCCGCTAAGTGAGGGAAATGGGGTGGTGGGGAAACATGAGGAAAGGAGGGAACGGGGATACATGTAACAAACAGAAAACATGAAAACAACACTGTTAGTTTTATTGAAATAGCACTATTAGCCTGTAAACACAGAAAGGGCAGGATCCCCTCTGGGCCAGCCCGAGTGGGATCCTTGTGCCAGTAGGTAAAGCCGGACAGATCGTCTGTGAAAGTGGACTGATCTGTGTCCCGAGGGACAGGACTCCTAAGGACTTTAACACGACCCATTTTAAATTTATGGGTCAAAAGTGGAGACGCCTGCAATGGGGTGTAGAGCCCCGCCGACGCGACCTTAAACATAATATATTCACTTGTACCGGATAAGTTTCTGTTATTAACAATTACCGGCAGCTAACAGTAATAACATACAGTATAAAATATATGAACAACCTTTCTTAAAAAATAGCGTTAGGAAATAAACAGCAGGGTAGATATGCACTTGTAAATAGGGAGGGGGGAGCATACTCCTTCTCGTGGGTGACCCACTGGATTTAGCATGGTACTACCCTCATCTATGCAGCCTACATAATTTATATAAGCTTCGCCGCCTACACAGCCTATTTTTAACCCAAATAGCCTATTTTTAACCCAAATAGCCTAACTAACCAAAGTAACTCTCATAGTTTACCTAACCTAAGCGTGTATATATATATATATATATATATATATATATATACCTTGTTTATATAACTAGAAGTCTATATGCCCCTATATGGATAACTTATGTACATAAACCTGTAAAGCCTAAGTGAACTATCCTCATGCCCCTCAGACTGTAACTTTAATTATATAATGAATCCTCCCTGATCGAAAACCTCCCCGTAACCTCATGATCTGAGACCTTTATTGGGCTTTAAGCTTTTTGTCTATCAGGGGGCTGAGATATGTTTGATCCCCTGAGATGCCACTACAACTGGTTCTGGTTGACCCCCATTGGTCATGGGCTCTACTCTTTATTAGGGCGAGAGCGGGTCAGGATAAGGCCCAGTGGCTTTTAATATGTTTATTATGTCCCTCCGGTGTGGGCTGTTGGAGAAGGAAGGGGTGTCACGGTAACTTTATAACAAGATATAATTTACACCAAAAATACCTGGGTTGAACTGAACACGGCTGAGATATGATAAAATATAATTTATTCCTTGAAGAAGGTGAACACACAAGTTATACAAATAACAGACAAAATATAGACACTTACTTAAGATGGAATGATGAAACAGTCAAATGTGGACTGGCAGTTCATAAAGCAATCTTGAAAATCACAAAGACATAGAGCATAGGCTGAGCCTCATTTTTATACCATCTCAACCCCATCTCTTTAACCCTAGGCGCCGAGCTGGCTAGCAAAATCTATTTGAAGTAGATTCTTCTTCCCCTGCAAGTGTGAACTAGGACACTTGCAAACCACTCAACTTCTTTGTTCCTGGCCCTAGTGTAAACAATCAGGGCGGTTAACCTTTGATCAGAGGCTTATGCTAAACCATCCGGCTGCCCTTCCTGACCTATTAGCATAGCAGATGGGGTCTGCATTTTCAGAGCAGATCCAAAATACCATAGACAGTTTAATATCTTCACATATTAATAGGTTCCGTTCTGGTGGGCTCAGTGGATCGAAAATTGCCAGTTATTAATGCCTACAGTGACTATACATAGTGGCCAAATTTCAACTCTCTGCGACCTCCAGAACCGGAGATACATAAATGCATTTTAAAACATTTTTAAAATACAGGATTCGTCCCTTTAAAAATTAATCTCTGCTTTTCACTCTTTCTCCATTGAAAACAACGGGCTCCGCCGCCATGGGTTTCAATGGAGCAACTCCGCCGTTGCAGTCAATGGAGTTCCCCGACATAGACTTTCAATGGGGAAACCGCCGCCATTGAAGTCTATGGGAAAAACCACAAATCTTTACATTCGCCCACACTCCGTCTGGTTGATCAGAGAGGGTTGGGAATGGCCATGCATTAAAGCCGGAACCTTGGCTACATGCCACCCAAATCCCATCCCTCTGGTCATTCCAGAACCGGAGATAGGGACTTACATTTTTCACCATTTCACACTTAGCCGTTTTTACGCCACGCGGCTTTTTCCCATTGGAATCAATGGCTGGCACCGCTATAGACAATGCATGGGCGCACGCCGCCATTGGATTCAATGGGACCTGCGCTCCGCCATTAAAGTCAATGGCGCGACCCTCCTTCTCCGTTCGACCCTTTACAGGGGTCTCTCATTCCTGGACCCAGTGGGGGTTGTGTGTGGGGGTTCCTAGGGCTAGGGAATTTTATTCCCAGGTGCCCTAGAACCTCAGATTCCCACGCCAATTGTCATTGAACTTGACCGAAGTGATTAAACTCTTTTCAAAGACATTGTATCCGCTTTTGCGGTCTGCCGTTTGGATGGCTGCCAACCTTTTCCTCGAGGCCGGCGTCGAGGAATCTCCATTGAAGTCAATGGCCCCATTGACTTACAATGGGAAACCGCTGCTCCTCCTCTCGGACGCCACCTGCTGGTCGTCGCTGGAAAACTGGTCCAAAACCGCTACTTCTGCCATTAGGATGCATGGAGTCTCAGTCCAGTTAACCCCTTGCTTCCCAGGTGAGAGTAGGGGGTGGCCAAATTGGGTGTAACCCCTTTAATCCCGGGCCAAATCCCCTCTCTCATGATAAGGGGTTGTTAGCCTTCATAGAGTGCTCCGGTCGCTCTGCGCCCCCCTCACCTCCCGCAGTTATGACGTCACCGCCATCTCCAGCCAATCTGCATCTCTCGCGTCATCGCTAGGTGCCGGAAGGTGGAAGGAGGAACCCGGAAGGGGAGGGAAGACCGCCATTTTGCTTGCGGAGGTCGAGCCACTCGGAGGTGTGTCTTGTGGGCCCGCGCTTCTCCTCACAGTGTCCCGCTCAGCATGAAGACAAGATGGCCGCCACTTCGATTTTTCAGGTAGGTCAACAGGGGCAAACAACAGGGGGATCCACGCGGCCTCAGAACAGGGACGTTGTGATTTCAGTAGGGTTCGTGGGGATGATGCAGTTAGATGAGCCTAGGGAGGCATCTTCACTTGGGGGCCTTCCGTTCAAGCTGCTGGGCTCATCTGGGGGTGATCCAGCTCTGCCAATTTCTTGGCTTTGGGAGGAGCGGAAACGGCGGAGCCTACTGTGCTCAAGGTGGTTGGAGATACCTCACCTGTCGCCGGGGAAGTATGCGGGGAAATCCGGGGAGACTCCGCTGATTGTCCCAGGCCCAGCTTACGGAGGAATGCGTCTCCGTCTTCAGGACTGCATAGGTTGTGTGCACTGCCATTTTTTATTACTAGCAGAGCGAAGGGGAACAGCCAGCGGTACTTGATATTATTGTCCCTCAGTGTTTTTGTCACTAGCCCCAGGCCTCTCCTCCTGGCCAGTGTAGATGGGGCTAGGTCTTGAAAGACCTGGAATTGGACCTCATCAAATTTGATATATTTTTGATTTCTGGTGCTTTGGGTGATGGATTCCTTGGTTTTGAAAAAAATGGAACCTAACGATAATATCTCTGGGGGGGTCACTAGGCTGGGGGCAGGAGCGGTGGGCTCTATGGCATCTATCAAGGTGTCTGTCCATGTCAGTGCCATCTGGTATGAGGTGTTCTACCCAGCGAGTGATGAAGTCCTCTGGGTCTGAAACTGCTTCTGGGACCCCTCTGATGCGGAGGTTATTTCTCCGGTCCCTATTATCGGAGTCTTCCAACTTGTCCCCCATGTCTTTTAATTGTGCAGATAGAGAAGCCATTTCTGCCTTGGTTTGGTGTAAGGAAGCACTTTTATCGTCTGATTTTACTTCCAGGGTATTAGTTCGTTCCTCAAGGGCATCCAGATCTTTACGCAGGGCCCAGAGCTGTGACTTGAAAAACCTCCTCATCTCTCCACAGAGTTCTTTTATATCCTTTACTCTTGCCCATTCCTGGTCTCCGGATCCAGATGGGGGTCTGGAAGCCTCAATATCTGTGTCCTCGTAGCCCGTGTCATTCGTAGTAGCGGGGGGAGGCTTATCTCTGCTCTTTTTATCTTTACCTTTCCCGCCAGTTGCCACTGCTGCAGGGGATTTGAGAGGGGTTTTATGAAAGTAACTTGCGACCGAGGTGACAGTTCTGCCTTTTCTTGTGATCAACGGCATCCCCTGCCGTTCGTATAGCTGAGGCTGTCTTTGTTGCTGGTATTTGTGAGCAAACTGCCGGTATTTACTCAAATAATCGCGCCGGCGGAAAGGAGCTCAAACTTCAAGCTTCCATGCACACTGCTTCGCGCATGCGCATCTCCACTTATTTTTTTAATTTTTTTATGCGGTTTAGAAGAAGCATTTTTCAATAGGGCATACGGATTTTTCGCAGATTTAATGCTGCTACTTGTGAACATGCCAAACCATGCGGTTTGGCAATGACTATTTCGGAGCTACTAGAATAGGCCCCTACGTATGTATTTTTGAACAATTATTCCTTTACGTGTGAGTTCGTACACGGACACTCCGTGTTAATATTTCTTCTTTTTCTAAGATCATGACTCCCTTTTGAAGTATTGTGCACTTCTCTTTATTTCTCATCTCATGGAGAAGCAATTCTAGTAATTATAGCCCATAGTCACATATTTCTTTGGAATACAATTAAGGTCAAAATACAATATATGAACCATAATAAATTGTGTTGGACGCATACATTAACACTAGATTTCCTTAATAAATATTAGCAGAATGTTGCTAATTAATTCTTCGGCAGAGGATGAGCTAGTAGCATTGGGAAAGTTATTTTGAACTACTTATTTCTGAAAACTTGTGCTAGGTCAATATTAAAATGATGGAAGACAAGCAGGAATAATTATGATAAAATACCACTTAAGACAAGCAGGAATAATTATGATAAAATACCAGTTGCTGTAAATTCACTGCTTAGCTGAGCAAACAATAATTCTGCTCCACAAAATGTGGTCATAATATTTGACTTCAGTTGTCTCTAACTAATTTAATGCATGCCACAGAACACCTTGTACTATAAATGATGATTCATCTAGTTTTTATATATTTTTCAGTTGGAAAAAAAAACAAAAAAAACCTTAGGGCTGCGAGCTAATAATGATCAGATTTACATTACACTTAGAAAGAGTGATATCTTTTAGGGTGATATACATACCTGTTGGAATGTGCGTGCGGATATCAATATGTTGGTAGGACTAAGCGCAGCCTTAAAGTTCGAATACAAGAACATGTCAGAAATATTAGGAATGGCTTTGACAAGCACAGTGTGTCTAGGCACTTCCTCACTCACCATAATTAAGATCCCTCAAGTTTGACCTTTAAGGGGATTCAACAGATTCCTATCAATAGGAGAGGTGGAGATAGGGTTAAAATATTATCTTCAAAAGAAACGTACTGGATACATAAATTAGATACGATGTCCCCTAAAGGGTTAAATGAAGATGTTGACATCTGGGCACTTTATTAATTACTATAGTCCTTTTTAATCTAGTTCGTGGATCTCCTTTCTTCTTTACTTGCGCTGATAATGTTTTGTCAATTTTTTAATATACTAATCATGTGTTTCTTTTATTACAGAATTCTTTTTAATTTATTTATGATGTTTTTTATATGCTAGGATGTATTTTAAGTTTCATTGTTAAATAAAGGTGTTGTTTAACTGATGTCTGCATTTCCCAAGTCTCTCTGACTAGCACAGTACCCAGGTGACTGATTGGCTTATTTTTCAATTGGCTAACCAATGGGATGTGTTTGTGAGGTATATAGTACATCTGGGAAATGCTCAATTTATTCCCTGATGAAGTAGTTGTGACTACGAAACATGTAGAATAAAATTGGTCCAAGTGTTTTATTGCTACTCTATCCTATGTGTGCAATTTGGGCACTTTAGAGACTTTTTTCCGCTTTTGCTGTGTACTTTTGAAATCGCCACTGTGACGTCACTCCGCAGCGTCCCACAACGGAGCAACAGCGCGACATATTGGAGTTTCATTCCCAGTCAGCCAGTTCACCCCTGCTTGTGGCTGCACTAAACGGAGAGCTCTGCGAACCACCCAGGTCCTCACTGACCAATCCGGGGACCCTCCCAGTGCGTCTGCAGGCTGCAGATTGCTCGATCCGTCTGGAGCCCAGCTGACCAGAGGGGAGTTTCCCACAGAGACGGTGACCGAATGCAGAGGTGTTCCTAGGAAGGAAAAGCATCGCAGCTGCTGTCCCAGACGCCTGCCAAGGGAAACATACTCCTGACTCCTGTATGAGCGGCCGCCGAGTGGTAACTTGTGTGTTTAACACACTCAATGTTTATGTCCTAATACCTTGATGTACGCAGAATATTTATCCCCTATTTTAATATACACTTGTTACTTTCATACTTCACTATTTGCGTTGTGCGCTGTTTTTTTGTCTCCATATCTTTAATGTTTGGGGGGTGCCTAGCCACCCCCTGTTTAATAGCAGCAGACGCTTTCTACATCACATGTAGAAATATATATTTTTTTTTTTTTCTCACTGTGGTTTTTTTGTGGTTTTACCAGTTGAGTAAAAATTAGAAGGGTATATGTTAATACACATTGTATCACTGATAATATTAGAGGTTTATTAGTTGCGCACGATATATTTTGTTTATCATACATCAGGTTTACCTTTACCTTACCTTTGGCAAGTTTTAAACCTTCTTTCCTTAGATTACACAGATGTGATAGGTTAAAGCTCATGTGGCTAAACCATACTTCCAATATCAAGTAAGCTTTCCAGTATGTTGTCTGGATTTTTGTATACTGATGTAGAACATATTATGTACCCCGTTCACGCGAGTTACCAACAAAAACCCATTCAATATGTATGTTGTCTTCTTAACCATTGTTTTCAATAGCACTACAAAGCACTCGTAAAATTGTGAGTGTGTAATTGAGATGGAGGAGAGGATGAAGAGACCTAGCAGAGAGAGTTGGTGTGAGAGGAGGCCTGGTGATATGTAAGGAATCGGGGAACACGTCCTTTGTGACGTGTTCCCTCCATACCTAGTGCTGCTGCTGCTCCATTCTTCACTCATGCGCGTAACACCGCTGATTAGAGAGCTCGCGCGCACCCGCAGCTCTTCAGCCCCTGCCATGGAGCTTGGCTCCACCCCCCCCCCCCAGACGTGCTGCGTCTTTACAGGCCAAGATGTTCGAAAGCCAGCCCATTCAAAGAAAAATAAAAGACCATTGTAAATTTTGAAGAAGAGATTTTGTATTATTGTATTAATCGTTTTTACTTTGCTAGCGTGTGCAAATAAAACTATTCATTCTCTAAAAATACTTTTTGGTGTGTTCAAGTTTTTACTATTTACATTTCAATTCAATACCATTATAGAAAAATTGGAAAAAGCGCTCCAATGCCAGGAAAAACGAAATATAATATAGCCAAAACCACTTCCTTCTAAAGGTATTTTGTAATGAGTAATGATGGTGGTAATATATAATAACCAGATGGGTACTATCCTCCTGAAGACAGGTTGTGGGTAGTGCAAGCCCACCCACAATAAGTCTCATTGGCAGGTTTCCCTGAATAATTGCAAGAACTCAAATATCCTTGGTGTGGCTGACAGGCTGTGCTGCTTCCAATGATGATGTACCAGAAGTGAAAAGGATGAACGGAGCGCACAAGCCAAATGGAGCAGGAAAGACCCAAAGTCAAAAAATTAATAAAAGGGCACTTTAATGTGTCATGAGACCCATCCAACACGTTTCGAACGTCACAGCGTTCTTTATCAAGGATAATAATACAGATAACACCACCCATTAAATACCCTCTTACCTGTAAGCAATTCGCGCCAAAAACGGCATCGCGATGACGTCATGACGCAATGCGCACCATTGCGCATGTGCAGAACGACACAGCGCTGTCTAAGGGCAAGTCCTGTTCCATTTGGCTCGTGCGCTCCGTTTATCCTTTTCACTTCCAATTCAATACCATTGCATGCAATTCAATACACAGTACATACTGTACATCTGTGTGATATCGGATAATGCGACCATGAACTGGAAAAACGGTTACATTGCAGTTCGATTTTTAAGACATAATAACTCGCGATCGCCGACTTGCGTTTCTGGCCGGTATTGCAGACAATGTAAAATTTCCATTTTCTGTCCACTTTTGGGCAAACCGGGCACAAGGTTTTAAAGCGCGGTGCGGGCGAGGATGCAAAACGGGACCCGCAAGGCAAGAGCAACCAAACATAGGGTTTCAACTGTACCATGCTTTATAAACTGCAGATCAGATCATGTACATTATGTGGGCCGTACCACTAGACCCCTTAGGATAAGGACACTTGAGCATATCCGTTATATGGAGATAGTTTTTTTATTCTCACAGTGTGTTGCGTCATTCAAACCCAAACATGGATCTGACAATAGCGGGTGAGTGTACATGTATATAGACCATGTAAAACTGAGTGGGAGAGGAGATAGAATCAGGGCCCTATCCCAGAGAGAAACTCTCTAGATTTTTAAATTGAAGACATTCATACAGTTTTGTAGAAGATTAAGGATTGATCTCATTCTAATTTTTTGTCACCGTTTCCCCTTTCCAATCCATGATCTTTATTTATTTTCTAATACCTTTTTATATTTTCTTACTCCTTTTTGCCTTTTATTTCTCCCCCCTCCCTTCTTCACTATCTTTTAAATAGTTACATACAGTAGTAGATGAGGTTGAAAAAGACATTCATTCGTCAAGTTTAACCTATGTTAAATTTAGACGACAGATACTTTATCCATTACTTACAGTATATTCATCCACAGGAAGGGCAAACAAAAAAACACAGTGAAATATCATCTAATGATATCAATGAAAGGGAAAAATAAAATACCTGGATCATCATCCTTCCCATGTTTACTTATTTGGTATATCCCTGTATACCTATCTATAAAGATATCCAACCATTTTTTGAAGATATCTATTTATTTGCCATTATAGTCTCCATGGGTAATGAATTCCACATTTTAACTGCCCATGCTGTAAAGATCCCTTTCCTTTGCTGCTGGTGAAATCTCCTTTCCTCCAACCTTAAGGGATAACTTTACTAAAACTAAAGTGATTAAGGTGTTAAATCAATCCCACTACCAACTCGGGAGGCCTAACCACCCACCCTGGGAAAACTACACTCTTCACCCACCCCCCACAACCCCACCACCATCCACACCCCCCACACCCCCCACCACCCTCCACCCCCCCCCCCCCACCACCAAACCCCATCTCCCCACTACCACTACACACAGGAATGGGCAAAAGCGCTATTAGCCAAATATTGCTAATAGCGTTTTTGCCCATTCAAATATACAGTACAGCACATTACAATAAAATAAAACACAAATTACAATACAATCAAAATAGACACTAGCCATTTAATCCATTGATTGTCACTGTGGTTGGCTATACCCTCAATGGGGGCACAGATAGGTATAATGGCAATCAATCTGTACATTACTATCCCGATCACCCAAACTTTCTACCCCCAACAACACCCCCCCCCCCCACATGACCACTACACACAGTAATGGGCAGTAGCCAGTGGTGTGATTCAGAAATTTTAGCAACCGTTTCTCTCCCACCTTACCGCCCTTTCATAGTGAAAAATCACCATCATCAGCTTCTCCCCTTCATTATCATCAGATCTCACCCAGTTCCTCGCATCATCCTCCCCAGTCCCTCTCATCATCCTCACATCTCCCCCAGATCTCCCCCTCACATCTCCCCCTCACATCTCGCCCAGTCCCCATCACATCTCCCCCAGATCTCCTCCTCACATCTCCCCCAGATCTCTCCCTCACATCTCCCCCGCACATCTCCCCCAGTCTCCCTCAGATCTTCCTCAGATATCCCCCTTCCTTATGCCTACCTGGGTGGACACAGGCACGGGGAGATGGTATGCAGCAGCAGCAGAAGAATCACTTGAAGCAGAGCAGGAGAGAGCCGCATGAGATGAGGAGCGCTCTATAGCAGCAGACACCGGAAGTTCTGGGTCAGATTGCTAGATGGCTCATCTCAACTGCAGTCCTGCTCTGACTGACAAGTAAATCTACAACCGGCTAATGCACCGGTTCGGCGAACATAGGAAGTTCCAGGAATAGATTCGCGTGAACCAGCTGAATCCCACTACTGGCAATAGCCCTATTATTAGTCAGATTTGGCCAATAGTGCATTTGCACATTCAAAAGCAATCAATAGCCAGGAACCCTATATTAAATAAAAGTAGTACTTACCCCTGCCAAGATGAAGGCCATCCTTGTCCTCCTCTTCAGTGGCACTATCATGTAAAACACTAGCTACTGGCCAATAACCACTCAATTACCTTGTGGGTAGTAACTACTATGATCATTAAGGGGTTAACCCCTCTCACTAACCCCCCAGGATGCCTAACCATCATCTCCAGGGCAACTACCCCATCACCCACCCACTCTGCCTTTATCACCACACTCAAAAATGGGCAATAGCCCTATTAGAAAAAAATATTGCTAATAGCGCTTTTGCCATTTGTGTTGCATAAAAAAATAACACAATTATATAAAATACACATTACAATACAATAAAAGTAAACACTAGCCAATGAATCCGTTGATTGTCAATGTGGTTACATGTGCCCTCATTGAGAGCACAGATAGCCATATTGGCAATCAATGGGGACCCTATAGTCGATAAATGTGTATCTTACTCTTGCCGGGATGAAAGCTCATTCTCCTCATTCAACTGCGGCACCCATCAACTCTTGACCCACGAACAATGATCCTCAGCTTGAAGTCCAGTTTCATGTGCTGAAGTCCGGTATCTTCCGTTGCTTGAAGAGAAGTCACCGGTGAGTAGATCTTCCTTTCTTCTTTCTTTTTTTCTTCTACAGTTCCAGTAGGTGTTGACTCGCCATCTACTTCCTGTCAAATGAGACATGACAGGCCTTATATAAGGCCCATAATGTCCCATTTGACAGACACATGGTATATCCACCAATCTGATTGGTGGATGTACCATGTGAACAGGCATCAAGTTGTTAGATCAAATCTCAGTCCTTTGTATATTTATTCTGATATCATAATTGTTGAAAATTGTGAATGTCAAATGTGTTATTGTAGATATCTGTGTTCAGTGACCAAGGCAGAGAACAATACATAAGAACTTTAACAGCTAAACTGGCAGAAACACGGATTTGGAAACATAGAGCAATGTCCATTGCAATGTCTCCTATCCTTCCCCCCTTACTCCTCCTCTATCCTGTTTTAGGCCCATGTGAAACGTGCAAACAGAGAAACCTAGGCGCTAACCTGCACAGACAAAACCAGGAAATGGGTATAAAAGGTGTATATTGCCAATATATGGTGAGAGGTGCCCCTAGTCAATGATGAGGGGAAGCCTGGGTAGATATAACCCCTTCTGCTACAGCCCCAATGGGGATTATCCAAATCCCTAGACAGGAGAAACAAAACAAGAACAAGGGGGAGCGAGGGTTTGAGGAAAAATGGCACTCAGGATTCTAAATGAGAAATCCACACAAACCTAACTTACAATGAGGTTAGTTGAACGGGGGGGGGGGAGAAGGGGAAATAAAATAATATTCCACGATACTTACACGGCCAAGTGTAAGTACAGGTACATCGGGGGGTATTTGTATTTATCCAACTCTCATGCCGCAGTCCAAACAGCTGGGAACCGGGGTTGCTGGCAGACAATGTTGTAACGTTGGAGACTCTCACTCTACCAATCTTTCCCAAAGGCTCCCGCGTGTGGTGATGCAAAGATGGTGAGGCAGACGTGTTAGCAGTAGATCACTGAATTTATTGAACAAGTGAACATAAAACAATGCACTCACATCAAAAACAGATTCCCAGGTTGGCGTCCGTAGTGAGGTATCAAGGCCTGCAACGGAGGTCCCTGCTGCCGCGTCCGGAAGCCAGGAAAGTGTGGTGATGACGTGCGGCTGCTTGCGGCTGCTTGCGACTGCTACGGAGGCCCCCGTGGGACAAAAACAATCGGCTGGTGGGAGCTACGCAAACCCTCGCTCCCCCTTGTTCATGTTTTGTTAGGCCCATGTGAATCTGGTCTTCAGTCCATCTGTGTATAATAAGGACTGTTATGAGACCCAGCATAAGGCCAGCATAAGGCCAGCCTAAGGCTAAGGCCCCGCTCCCTCAGTCAGCGTGCCCGCACTGCAGACAGGCGGCGCGCTGACAGGCAATTGACCGCGATATGCGGTCTGTAGGGAGCCGGAGCGGGAGTGGGAGGGGGGGGGGGTGGTAAAACTTTGCCAGGTCTGATCGTGGTGCTGTGGTGCCGCCCACCCCCCCACCACCACCCCCACACACCACCCCACCACCACCCCCACACACCACCCCCACACACAACACATACACACAACACATACACACACATCACATACACACAACACATACACACACACATACACACACACATACATACACACATACACACTCACACATTTTTCCCCGCAGCTCCTCCCAAGCCGCCTCACATCCGTAGCTCCTTCCCTCCCCTCCCCTCCTTACCTCATTGGCTGACTGCCGCACCACGTGATGCGTCAGAGCTGCAAATCACTAGGAGCTTTCAGCACCGGCCGGCTGACTCGTCACAGCACGCAGTCAGCCAAGTAGTAAGGAGCCAGCGGGGACCTCCACACTAGAGGAGAGGGGCTGGTGGTCCGCTGCCGCGTGACCGCACAGGCCGTCGGAAGCAGCGGGACCCAGGCCGTAGAGTACAATCCTCAGATTTCTGCGATCCAATGCAGGATTGTAAGAGTAATATACACGGATACAGCAATCCGACGGAGGATTAAAAAAAAAAAAAATCCTCCAACTGATTGCGGAATTTGTGGATATTAATTAAAATCCTCCGTCGGCTTGCAGAAACCTGCAGATTATACACCTCGAATCCTCCAACGGTTTGGATTGTCCGTGATAAATAACATCTGGATAGACGAATCGCCCTTTTTGAGTCTGATTCATTGAAATCCGTGGACCAAAGGAATAGCCCGATCCGTGGCAGATCCAAATCCACAAAAAACATGTTTTCCGTCTCTATTGCTAACCCTCTTAATTGCTTTTTACACTGGTGAAATACAATATTTTGTATGCATCATCCTCCTGAATTAGTTTTGCTCAATACATTTCTCTAGGGATTAGAGTCTCTCATTTTTCTCCTTTTCCCCCATACTCCTAAAGGCTAATAGCCAACTCACCTCATTCTGATGTTAGTTATTAAAAATCCACTGCAAACCAGGGGAAGTTATACGCTAAACTGACTTCACTATTGGATAACAAAATAATTTAGTAATACGCTGTAGGTATAAGAGTGCCCCCCCCCCTCCCAATGAACCATCCATTCTCAAAGCTAATTAAAGAAACTTTAATTAATGCCTCAATTAGGTCGTGCTCGTTTACTGCCTGGCTGCAAACCATGGGAGCCTTTAAAGTTTTACTGTGAACAAGCAGTAAAGTGCGCGCCAATACCAATCCCTGAATTTGCATTCATTACAAACAATTTAGTAAATTAAGTAGTTTAGGACAGAAGGGAATGTGGTGATCAAATCAAAAGCTTGGTCATTAAAAGTAAGTGAGTTACAGTGTGCTGCAGTGTTAGCTAACGTATACAATGTATTGTATTATACACTTTTTTAAGATAGCAGTTTATTTTATTTCTAGAATATGGCCCTGTGTGTTCGACCAGTTGCAGATCAAATACAATGAAATAAAAGCACTTAAGTAGTTGGTGACATTATTAACTGTTAACTTCCTACCTTCATACTTGTAGTTGATCCAAAATAAATTAATATCTTTGTATTTGCTTATCTAGCAGTATTTTTTTACATATAAGTTTATTGACATTTTAAATACTAACAATAAAGGATCTGAAGAGAGGGGTGAACACAGAAATGAAAAGGGATAGGACTGGTTGACGGGGAGGTGACATTATAATTTTTACATTCAGAGTTTATATCTCATAACAATCTAATCAAATCCCATTCTTCAAATGATCCTTAAGTTTATAATAGTAATAATGCTAATGAAACCTGATTTATCTCATCCTTTTCTCCGTACAGACTCTTCCGTAACGGCCCTCTTAATGTTTCCTTAATTTCTGGTTGCCCATGTGTGTATAAGAGAAGGGAATGTACTTTTCTTAATTCTAAATATCTATCCAAGGATCCCAAGTCTTACTAAATATGTTAATTGAATGTTTTAGGAAAGCAGTGAGTTTCATCATAGTCATTATTTCCTCGATTCTCTGTATCACTACTCGTTGGGATGGGGTTAAATTACGATTTCATGCTGCTGAGATTGTACTTCTGTCTGCTGCTAGTATGTGTGATATAAGTCTTACAATGTGTTGGTCTATATTCTCTATAGGCTTAGCAAATAAGTATATTAGTGGATATAGATGTATTGTATCTTTTATACGTTTTTGAATCATTAGCCAGTAATTTTGTATTGTTGAGCATAGCCACCAAATATGGGTCAGATCTCCTATTTTTTTTCACATTTCTTCCAGCATAATTCTGAGGTTTCTGGGAAAATCTGGTGCAATCTTTGTGGAGTTACGTACCAACGAAATATCATTTTGAAGATGTTCTCCTTTGTCATTGTGCAGATTAATGTTTTGGTAGCATTATCCCAAATGTCTTCCCAATCTTCATTTGTTATGTCTAAAATTAGTTCTCATATAGAGATGGGGG
The DNA here is from genome assembly GCF_040206685.1 of Ascaphus truei. Classification (NCBI taxonomy): domain Eukaryota; kingdom Metazoa; phylum Chordata; class Amphibia; order Anura; family Ascaphidae; genus Ascaphus; species Ascaphus truei. Next base: position 26,086,400 of record NC_134500.1, read on the forward strand.
GATATTTCCCTGTATATTATTAATTCTGAATACACTTTTGTGATCAAGGCTTTCTGATATTTCCCGTGTCTACACATCCTTTCAAAATGTGTTGAATTACAAATTGGGTGATATCTTTTGGATAAATGTATAATTTGAAGGTAGTACAGTAGCTCTAATCTGGGTAATTAATATTTGGAACACATTTCTTCTTTCACCTATTTATTAAGTCTCCCACATCTATTATCTTTTTATCTCTCGAAGCTTGAAGTGCTTTTGTACTGCATCCTGGAGGGTATTTTGGATTATCGAAGATAGGCGTAAATTGTGAAGGTGTTGAGAGTAATTTATATTTGGATTCAGTTGTTCAGATATTTAATCTTACAATACATTTGTAAATTGTTTATAGTCTATACCAATCATTCTTGCAGTCTGCATATTTTCTATTTTTTTAATATAATGTACCTTACCCTGTTACAACGGGGTACCTGGTCAAATGACCTTGTAATCCCTATAGTGCAATTTATACAATTAATAGGAATGGTGCAAATAAACTAACTGGGAATGGATAAATGCCTTTCTACTGGATTTCTTTCTTTAAAGCTGATTTATTCACCCTACAAAATATACAGTAATCATTACATATCTGTTAAACAGATGGTTATAGATTGGATGCACAGTAAGAAGAATCATAACAAGCAATATAAGTAATATGTTTGTTTCACCTCAGAAGATGACCTATTGCTTTACATTTAGCATTGTGCATTGATTCTGCTTTTCCAGCCAACAGATTTAAGTTTCAAGATACAGTCCAATCGGAGGGCTGCTGTTTCGATATGTGTCTAATTTTTTTTATATACAGTAGGTTTTTGTTACTGAATCTACCGCCCTCAGTTCTCTTTTTTTACTTATTTTTTTTTGTGACATTTTTTCTTAGAATTTTTCTTACAAAAAAAAAATTACAAAACAAAAAAAAATAGTTTGTTAAAAAATAAAGAGCAACGTTTTTTAAATATATAGTTAAGAAAAATGTGTCACATTTACATTTTTACGGTAGATTCATGGTTTTTTAGTAAGTTAAGTTTAGTAAGTTAACTAACTTAGTAAGTTAGTTAGGTGTTTTAATCCCTTATCTACCTTGTCATGAAGACATGCGTGATGCCTTCATAGCCTCTATGGCTACTAGGGAATTCATTCATTATGTATTTTTAGAATATACCAGGAATATATAGTTTATCTATATATACATGGCATCTTCATGGTTTTTTGTTGTTGTTGTTTTGTTGGAGCCAAAGTGCAAGCCTTTTCGGAACTTTAACTTTTTTTTTTTTTGCTTCTTTTCAGCTGATATTTTTTCCAACACTGTTTAGAAAGAATTAGTCAAAATGTTTAAAACATTTGTGTGAAGTGCAGCAAATAATTTGCTGAAGCAGCCCCTGCCACTTCAGAGTATACAGAGTGTATGGGCCTTACTGTTCCACATAAAGGGATCCATTAAGAGAGAAAGGGTCAACAGAAATAATTGAATCAAGTAATGTGCTTGAACAAGTAGTCTGCAGGCCCGCTCATGAGTGTACAATATGAGTTTATTATACCCTAAAATCTGTAGATGGCTTTATATCCTATTTGAAACCTTCAAATTATTTTTTTCATTTGGGTAAACAGAGCCACTGAAATATTAAAACTGTATTAAAGAAAATAATCCCTTTCATTTTCATATGATTATGCTGTTTTTTTTCTTCCAAAATATAGACACATGAGCTATAACTAGGATGAAAAATACCATACAGGGAAATACTGGAGAAATACTTCACGGATAAATAATTTACAATCTCATCAGTATTATTGGAACATGATAGTGCAGGATATAAGACCCCTGCAGAGCTGCAACATCGTTCTACCTCCTGTGAGGACACTAAAATGAATAATAAAAAGTCAAACAGCATCTTGTATGTTCTGACATGAAGTTTAATGGTATACAAAACTGCTTTTGGACTGAATCAGTGACAATACATCTGCATAACAGATGGTGTTATATTGGGTTGCAGATTGGGTATTTTGTATGTGGGCTGAATTGGGGGAAAAAATAAATGTAATGCTACACCTGGAACCATGGTTTTAAGTGAAATACTTTAATAAAGAATTATTTTTAATTGTTGAAACCTTCTTCGTGAATTCTCTGTACATCGATGGATCTAATTATAAGCAGGCTGGAGATTTTTCAATTATTAAATTGTTTCATAGCTTGCAGATTCTGGGCTCCTGTGGTTTTAACTTCTGGTATGAACAAATTAACAGTACAGTAGTTGGCAACAATCTGCTACTACAGGGTAGCCATTTTGTGAGTGAGAAGTATGCAAAATGGCTAGTCTATTTTCTGCTTAAAAAAAACCCCCAAATGTAGTGGAATCACAGGAGACTTAGCGCAGTTAAAGAAAATATAATCAATAGTTAACATGAATTTTCATTCAATTTGCTTTATTTTTAAGGTAAAAAACATTGTTCTTGCATTTGTCAGACACTTGCATTTTCACACGTGATCGCTTGCACTGAGAAGCAATTAACTATATTTTAAATAGACACTGTGAAGTCTTGGCACAAAATCAGTTTTTCTCTGGATAATTATTGCCAGAAGAGAAAATTATGTTGAAAACGGTATTTTGTACTGTCCCGTTACGTCCCCGGTTTTGCCCCGTATTTCCCCTACATTCCCAGCGCTCCGCAGGCAGATAATGTAACCCTGTGGTGCCAGTAATATGTCCCCTGTGCCTTGAGACAGCTGGGCACTATGGTTTTTTTCTGTCTGGACAATAGTGTGCTCAGCCGCATAAGAAATAACACTTTTGAAAATAACTATAACTCGGCCCTTATTGTTGTAGCCCTTTTTCTGAACCCTCCCAAAGGAACTACTGGTCACTGTACAACACCTGCGGCTCCAGGAAATCTGAGCCTCCGCTAGCTGGGAGCCTGGGGTAACACTCATACACTTACTTAGCGCAGCGCCTCCACTTACCCAGGATCCCCGTGATGTGAGATTCCCCTGGGCAAGAAACATACAACACCATATGATTGTAACTGGTTTTACTAATAATAATGCACGGTAGCAATAACACAACATGTACACTTATACTCTATATAACCTTAACGTGTAACCTTAGTGGCTCGGCCACTCTAGGAGCAAAGTTTCCGTCCCCTCACGGTGTGCCTCACACACCGTGTCCACATATGTTAAAGTGATGGTATAGGCTCAGTTCTTTAACCACTCGCTCAGTGTTCCTAAAGAGTTTAGCCTAGGGCGGGATCAGCGCCTGTTGACCGGTGTTGGTGCACTTGATGTTATAGTACCTTCCGGTCATGGCGGTGACCGCTACCTCTTCGCAAAGGGTCAGATGAATCACGGTCTGCCTCTTGGTCTTAATGTCCAGCCGTCTGATCCCAGACGACTCGCCAGCAACCTGCTCCGCACGCTTGTCTCTTTGTCCCTAGCTGTCTACACAGTAAGGGTGATGCTCGCTACTACTATAGGCCATCCCTGCAGCACAGCAACCTTTGGTGTCTTCAGAGAACACTCCTAGGGGCCTACGGGGTACCCTGTCCTATGCAGGTGGGTCACTGACCCCCTGCACCCACACTACCTCTCCCTTCACCACCCAGGTCCCCTCTGACTAACCTCTCCCTAACCTCTGCAGCAAACGCACTGCATTCACACTGAACCTGCAGCAACCCACTGCACTCATTCGGTACCTGCAGCAACCCACTGCAGCCAACCTGGTACCTGCAGCTACACTGCACTGCACACACACACAGTGCCTACTTGTCAGCACTCACAGCACTACCAGCCGTGACACTGACAAGACTGCACACTCACACCTAAGAGCAGGGTCCCTAACCTAGGGGCCGTCCCTCAGTACCTACCCACTACCCTGGTGGGGATTGGGGCCTGCCTGGGATCTGGGGAACTACCTTACCTGGTGTAGGAGCCACTTGCTCCCTACACCCTTCCTTCCCCTTCCTGCTCCCAGCTCCAACTGCCAAACGTGGTCCCCGCAACATTGTAGCCTTCCTCCACAGGAGAAGCTGCAAAACCCTATTTGCTGGCTGGCTGCACGTGATGTGGGTGAAAGGGCAATCCCCAGAGACTGCTGGGAATTGTAGTCACTCAGAACCTCTTTAGCATTGGGACCACGTGCGCTACCCTTACTGCGCCTGCGCGACCAATGCGCACGCTCGCGCAACCTGTCATGGCGGCCCCCGCTAGCCGGGTGTGCCGCTGAGGCTCCAGGGACTCGGAGCGCTCCCTCCTCCTGCCCTCACCCTCGCACCGTGCCGGCGGGTCCGTCGCTGGCTCCGGCGGCACCCGCGATCGCTCGGCACGCTACAGAGGGGGTCGTTGGTGCTGAAATAAGACCGGGGCTACATTGTTCTCCCACACTTGCCCATCACCACCTGTGTGCACCTTCCCCCCACCCCCCCCAAGGCTCCAGTGTTTCAGACCTTAATTATTTTCCAGGTGCTTATAATGTGTTCAATAAAAAAAGAAAACACAAGAGCGCACCAAGATAAGAGAAATTAAGTGTATTACACACAAGAGGTTTTTATTCCGATCACGGTTACAAAAACTGAAACGGACAGGCATCCTAAGGACAGCTACAGGGGGCTTCATTTCCTGTGCATGTGCGCTACGCATTCAGCCACGCTGACACTCGTGGAGGTCTGACAGCGTTACAGTGCTACAGAGACAGCCCCAGCGTGCGGGCTGATTTCTGAGGATTGACACTGCCCCTGCATACCCTATTTGATGCCCTACCAAAGAAGTTACTATCGAGATCGGGGATTATTAAAGTTTTAATTCATGTAAGTGGTTACTATCTTTTATTATTTGTAATACACTTAATTTCTCTTATCTTGGTGTGCTCTTGTGTTTTTTTTTTTCTTGGATACTTGGCATCGCCGTCGGAGTTCTCCATTGGGATCCATCTTGGAGGTGGGGGAAGACACCTTGAACAACAGGAGCAGCAAAAGAATAGAGAGGAATTATCATTCCACATTCTTAAAGAGCAAGAGCGCGGACTGGACACTTTTTCACTGCTTATAATGTGTTCCCCATACGTGTACTATATGCCCATGCCTCTAATGTGGATTCCCTATGCTGGTAAGGCATCCTTATGTGCCCTGCAGTTCCTATGTGCCCCAGGGTTTATCCAGAATCCCCAGGTTAGAATCAAATATCCATGTACTGTATGGGCATGTCGCTTTGGCCTTTCCGGGCCATGTGCAACACCTTTCACACTTGGGAACCTGGGCGGGTGTGAAAGCCTTTGTGTTGCCCAGACTGCCTAATACCCTGCTAAATCGGACAGAGAATAACTGCCCTTTGTCCCAGGGCTGCTTTCTCTCAGCTCCTTGAGTTCCTGTAGCATAGTCCTGTGTCCCATGTGATCGGATTACCTGCGTACTGTACATACACCCTGGGAAAGGCTGCCTGTTTCCATTGCCTGGATGTGAGCCTTTAAACCTGTTTCAACACTGCTTAACCTTACAAAAAAAACACTTTTACTTCCAGTACAAAGAGGACTCCAGGAGGTAAACGTTACAACAGCAACTGACATTTAATCAGAATAGGTGTTTCCCATTGTTCCCGAGTGCTGCTACTTTATCATTGTGCGTGTGATAATGTTATGTGTGATGTCACTGTTAGCTCGGCTAAATAATCTCCAGTTTGTTAAACCTCTGTGTTTCATTCAAAAAACCTCGGTAGCCTGATCAACCCATATAAGAGTTTTTGCACTGAAGAATACTTTTAGCACACATTGGGAATCATTTATATATAGTTACATAGTAGATGAGGTTGAAAAAAAGACATGTGTCCATCAAGTTCAACCTACTGTATGCTAAATTTAGGTGACAGATACTTTATCCTATATCCCTACTTACAGTATATTGATCTAGAGGAAGACAAACAAAACCCCCAGTGGCATGTAGTCATGTGTAAAAAAGTGGTATATATCTCTTTCTCATGCTGGCAGTAAACCTGGTAAGTATGCAGGGTTGCCAGCAACAATCATGGAGGTTTGCCCTCGCACCCTGGTGAGGTGTCCTATGTAATAAGGGAAGTGACAACATGCTCTGTGTCCACTGTTAGTGACACAGAGGTGTGTCTGTTTTCTGAGTCTATATAAGACACAGCACTGCAAAAAGTTAATGTGATGTTCTAGTTCAAGGTGAAGTGTCTGCAGCAGTCAAGGCTGTCAGATTCAAGTGCTAGCTGACTACACACTGTGTTCAGGGACCTGACACAGATGGTGATCTCCCTTAGGGGAGAGGTGAGCCAACTCTATTGAGAGAGGAGGAACCTTCTGAAGGGGGGTACCTCAACAAGATGAGCGGCTGAGCATGACCGCGGTGAGGGGCAGTCTACCTAATCAGATACAAATAAAGATGCCCTTGTTCACTACATCCCTTCTGTGTGAGTGTGGAGTCATTCTGCAGAAGGAGGTACTACAGAGGAGTTCTCCATCAGATACATCCCCCTGCGGCCGCAGAGATCCTGATGGGGTGGAGGCGCTGCATCGAATGTGAGTAGGACTCCGAGCACACTACCTCAGACGCCTGTCATGGTGATATTCCCCTATACCAACCAGCGGGAGACTCAGGAGTCCTGTAAGCCAGCAGGTGCACCACAACATACACAGACATGAAATGTGGGTTCAGTCGACCACAGGGGCCAATGTGAGATTGGGGGGGGGGGGTGTCTGACCATTACAGACATATCATCCAATGTTATCTTATAAGGGGAAAAATAAATTCCTTCCTGACTCCAAGAATTGGCAATTAGATTACTCCTATGATCAACATCCTTCCTATGTATACTTATTTGGTACATCCCTGTATACCTTTCCTTTCAAAAAAGGTCCAACCTTTTTTTGAACAAATCTACTGTATCTACCATCACAGTCTCCATGGGTAATGAATTCCACATTTTAACGGCCCTTACTGGAAAGAACCCTTTCCTTTGTTGCTGGTGAAATCTCCTTTCCTCCAACCTTAAGGGATGACTCAGAGTCCTTTGTACTGCCCTTGGGATGAATAGTTCTATGGAAAGCTCCTTGTACTGTCCCTGAATATATTTGTATATAGTTATCATATCCCCTCTTAGACGCCTCTTTCTAATGTAAATAAATCTAATTTAGCTAGCATCTCCTAATAAGATAGATTGTCCGTCCCCTTTATTAATGTGGTGGCTCTTCTCTGCACTCTCTCTCGTTCCATAATGTCTTTGTTAGAGAGAAGACCACCATCCTTTATGTAACTGTACTTGTAACCATGTACTATTTGTTTTACTCTGTGCCCAGGACAAACTTGAAAACGAGAGGCAACTCTAAATGTATTACTTCCTGGTAAAATATTTTATAAATAAATAAATAAAATAAATCCTCTGCTTGTTGAAGTTACTGTGTCTTCCAATATTGTACCAGAAGACTTCTTAAAAGCATTATTCTTCCAAAACCCATCACACCACCCAGTTATCCTCATCCCAATGCCAGCTGACCTCTTCTTTACTTATTCTCCACTAAAGCTGCTCTAATGTAAGTATTTATATACTTTCTCTCGGTTTTGTTTATAATACTCACTGTCTTGTTTCCCTTTGATTTCTCCCTCTCTGGCCGGGATTCACTAGTGGTGAAACCGTGCATCACGGCATAATGATTCTCGACAGTGTTGTTCCTGTCTCCCTTTCTCTGTATTTTCTCTCTATCTCTTTTCTCTCATCTCTCTCTCTCTTTCTGCCTCAGACTTTGTTTTATTATTCCTTCTCTGATGTACATTAGTTCTGGTTTTTTTTATAGATCGTGTGATGTCTTTGTCTCATGTTTCTCCTAACTGCTACTCTCCTTCTCAAACTGTCCCAGCACACAGTACAATCCTTCATAAGTGTACTGCAAAAGCTATATATAGACATATGATACTGTAGCACTCTCCATCCGTATGGCTACTATACTGTGTGTGTGTGTGTGTGTGTGTGTGTGTGTGTGTGTGTGTGTGTGTGTGTGTGTGTGTGTGTGTGTGTGTGTGTGTGTGTGTGTGTGTGTGTGCATATGTTTACAGATCTAGATTGACATCACAATACATTTATTTAGGTACTGTATCTATTGAGGTATTGGTAGGATCCCCCCCATATGGGATTAATGTTGGTGATGGAAAAGACTGAACTGATGGAGACATTGTGTTGATGTTCATGGTCTAAGTTACAAAGTTATGGTTATATTATAGTATTCATAATATAACAGAAAGAAATGAGCTTTAATGTTTTCTCAGAATGGTTTTATTGTCCTTTGTGAATTTCTACCACCTGAATAGAAATGCATCCGCAGACATACTATAAAGTGAGTCACTTTTTTGCTTCTTAAAGCTAATTCTTTGAAGGACCTCTTGAACTTACAGCGGAATGAAGATGTTTTAATCCAATAGTCTGTGAATTCGCCTTCAAGTGAAAAGCTTCATCTTTCCCCAAAAGATAATTATATTGTACTGAGGATTTTTTGCGTGTAAGATATTTCAAGTAATTGAACCTTTCTGTTACATTCAGCTTCTCTTGTGATGCCATTTGCAATATATTTAGGGTGGAAACTTCTGCATTTTATTGCATTTTCTCGAACTCAATTCTCCTTCTCACTTTTAAAGCTTTACATGACCCAAAACACTAATGACAAAACAAAACAAGACAGACAAACTAGACAAACAATAGCAAGGCTAATAGTGATTAAAAGCTAATTTATTAAAACAACATAAATGAAGGGTTCCAGAAGACAAGAAAATCGCCAGGTCCAGATATTGTAAAATTGGGACCCTACTCACAAGATGTCAATTTGTAACAGGCAATGGAGATAAACGCCTGTTGTGATGTCAGTGATGTCAGTACTGTGGTAACATCTGTGCTTAATTTTCAATTGTGTAATTAACAATTGGGATCGCAGTGTGGGTGTATATATTCCACTCAGTATTAGTGTCATTACAATCCCCTGAGGAAGTGCGCGCAGGCGCATGAAACGCATAGGGAAGTTCTTTTAGAGCTGTCTGTTGGTGAAAGAAGACGTGCAGTTGATCCAGGCTTGAAGTTGGGGAGGGAAAAAAACACGCTGTTCCAGGAAGTCCTGCCTTCCAGTCACGTGACATCCGCCGGGAGGTCCCGCCCAATAGTGACGCGGCATCCATCCGAGGCAGGGGAATCACAGGAAGGCGCTCCGGCCACCACTGCAGTGGATGAGCAGCACAGCGTTTATCTCCATTGCCTGTTACAAATTGACATCTTGTGAGTAGGGTCCCAATTTTACAATATCTGGACCTGGCGATTTTCTTGTCTTCTGGGACCCTTCATTTATGTTGTTTTAATAAATTAGCTTTTTATCACTATTAGCCTTGCTATTGTTTGTCTAGTTTGTCTGTCTTGTTTTGTTTTGTCATTAGTGTTTTGGGTCATTTTGTCAGTTATAATAGTTTGACATACTGCACCATAATTTTGTTTGTTTTTTCTCCACATAACTCTTCATGCATAGTGGGAGCTGCACAGCAATTCTTCCATCGTCTTTGCAACAGAGGACTTTGTTGGGACTTTAATGATATCGTTTTGGACTTTCTATATACTACTGAACTTGTAAGGCGCCGGTTTTCTTTTTCTTTACTGCATCTAAGTGTCTGATTGTGCAATCAGCACTCACCTGGCGGCCTAATTTCACCTAGACTAGGGTTTAATATTTATTTCACTATTTATAGCGCTGTTTTCACACTGTCTTTTTCTTTGTACTTTTATGTCTGAAGCACTTAGTCCCATGATCTGTTATTTGTACTATTTGTTATTTATATGTTTGTCACGTGTATTATTGTGTGAAGCGCTATGTACATTAATGGTGCTACATAAATAAAGACATACATACATACATTTTACTGGCTATAATGACAATAAAGCAGTATGTAAAGATTGGTTTACCAACAAATTACTTGAGAGCAAGTCAAATTCTGAAACTCTCAATACAGAGAACATACAATAATAATGTTATTTATTTTTACATTCTTAAAGCAGCAATCAGGTTTACTCATCGTAAAAATATAAATATCTCCTTTTTTTAACATTTTATAATTATGTAGTGGAACTCTGGAGATATCAGCGGTTGGAAAATTGCCTTCATTGGAGGTTAAAAAAATCAAAGCAAGGGGCTGTCATGGTGACAACTCAGCAGAAATGTGTGATTGGGAAAAAATGAAAAAAGTCAGAAACAGAATAGCACAGGAGGCATGCACGTGATGGCAAACAGCTTGGTCTCTCATTGAGGCAGCTCCGTGAGCCGGCGGAGACAAAAGCCTGAGCCACCGTCCAAAAGCACTGCAAGCATCCTCCAAAAGCCCCTGGAAACATTGAGGAGCTCTTGAGGATGTTTCAGGTACATAAAAATTCAGTCCCCCGAGAAGTCACATACCGTACTTCTTTCAGGAAGCTCATCTACTGGCAACAGAGTCAGGAAATGGCAGGGCCTCACGCAGATCCCTTCAGGTTTTGTCTGAATCTGATCATAAAAAGGAAGAGGATATTAACATTACTAAGAAGGACTTAGAGACACTGTTTAAAAACATCCAGATCGTTTTCATGATGGAGTTGCAGAAAGCTGTCATGGTTCTGAAGGGTGAGATATGCTCCCTGAGTGTGACAACAGCTGATCTAGAAACAAAGATGGAGGAGGCATTAAAACTCCTAGCAGCCACCATGATGAGGTGCTAATTGGGGAGGATATGAGGGACCTGAAAGATTAATTACCCAGAAAATAGAGAAAAGAGGTGAACAAAATCTTAGACTTAGAAATGTTCCTGAGGAGGTTCCTTAGCTGAAGAGATTATGTCAACATACAATATAGACACATCTTTGGAATAGGTGGATAGAGCCCACCGTGCTTTGGTCCACATTTTGATGACCAAAGTAAAAGCAGGCATGTGGTGATTAAGCTACACTATTATTCCACAAAAGAGAAAATCATAAACTGCTGCAGAAATCATGGGGATATCACCTTTTAAAATGTAACCATCCAGGTCTTTAACATCCTATCATGGGTCACCATTTTTAGAAGAAGAGAAATGCGCTACAGTTTTGAGTGAGAAGGGTATAAGATATCAGTGGGGCTTTCCCTTCAGGTTGGTGGTAAATAAAATCGAAAACTAGATTGCCTTGTGAAAACTGGAAGAGTCAGACATATTCCTAGATAGCGTGGGCCTGAGTCTGAGGAAAGTGAATCAAAACAGACCTTGAATCACAGAGGCCTCTGCAGGCGGGAAGAAGCTTTCATCAAATGGCTTCTTTGCAGGAGCAAAGATCCCAGGAATTGCCAGATCTTAACCCAAATGCTACTCGATCAGTGATGTTTGAGGTCCAGTTGATAAGTTTGTTTTGGGATCAAAACAAGAAGCCCTCTTCTTTATTTATTTTTGCTTTCCATGGAGTTTTGCTTTTGAATGAGTACAAGGTGTATCCTTTTCTTTCTCCCACTCTAGTTTTAAGACCCAGTATTCACACATCTCTGTTAATATTTTTCTAGTAGGGAATGACAGAACTGGAAGCCTGACATTAATAGTGGGGGAGCTACTTGAAGGTTTATTATGGGATAATATTCAGGAATACCTGGTGGAAAACAAAATTATTAGTAATGGTCAGCATGGATTTATGAAGGATAGGTCATGCCAGGGGCATAGCTATAGTTCGGGCAGCCCGGGCCAAGTCTGCGATCAAGGGGGCCCACTCTCCCACTCCCCCCTTATGAGTAGCCCATCTCTCTCTTCAGACAGGCGGGGGAGATGGTATGCGGCAGCGTGCCCAAAGTGTTAAACAGAGGATAAGCTGGCAGAGCAATTAGCAGTTGTTACAGAGGCAGAGCAGGACGGCAGGGGAGGAGTGGACTCTAGTAGCAAGAAAGACTTCTGAATCAGACCGTGAGAGCGTGCTCCTCCCCTGCCATCCTGCTCTGCCTCTGTAACAACTGCTCATTCCTCTGCTGGCTTATCCTTTGTTTAACGCTGGGGGCCTGCCGCCGCTGCATTCTCCCTCGCCTGTCTCTATTACCACCCACAGGCTATTACCACCCCCAAGTAGGCATGGAGAAGGAGGAGGGAGAGAGATGATGATGATGATGAGGGGGAGAGATGATGAGGGGGAGAGATGATGAGGGGGAGAGATGATGATGAGGGGGAGAGATGATGATGAGGAGGAGAGCTGATGATGAGGGGGAGAGCTGATGGTGATGAGGGGGAGGGCTGGTGATGGTGAAGATGAGGGGGCAAGATGGTGATGATAATGAGAGGGAGAAATTATGATGGTGATGAGGGGTAGAGCTGGTGATGGTGATGATGATGAGGGAGAGATGATGATAGTGATGATAAGGAGGGGAAGAGCTGATGATGACAAGGAGGAGGAGGGGAGAAATGAGGAGGAGGGGGGATGAGGATGAGGAGGAGGGGGAGATATGAGGACAGGAGAGGAATGAAGAGGAGGAGGAGGAGGGGGAGAGATGATGAGGAGGAGGGCAAGAGGTAATGAGGAGGAGTGGGAGATATATTTAGGAGGAGGGGGAGAGATGAGGAGGAAGGGGAGAGATGAGGAGAGGGAGAGATGATTATGATTATGATGGGGGCGGGGGAGAGATGATGAGGGATGATGAGGAGGAGGGATGGGGAGAGATGATGAGATAGAGGATCAGGGATAGGATGGGGGAAGGGAGAAACAAATTGCAGTCAGTATTAATATTAATGGGGCCCTGAAACATCTTTTGCCCGGGGCCCTCGCATATCTAGCTACGCCACTGGGTCATCCCAAATGAACCTTAATAGTTTATTTGAGGAGGTAAGTAGGAATTTAGATAAGGGTAATGCACTTGATATCGTCTGCAATACTTAGATTTTGCCAAGGCTTTTGATACGGTTCCACACAAGAGGTTGGTGTACAAAATAAAGCAAATTGGACTCGGTAAAAATATTTGCACCTGGATTGAAAACTGGTTGAAGAATAGACAATAGAGAGTTTTAATAAATGGAACTTTCTCAGGTTGGACTAAACTTGTGAGTGGAGAACCTCAAGGATCAGTACTGGGACCCCTGCTTTTTAACTTGTTTCTTCATGACCTTGAGGTTGGCATAGACAGAAACATCTCCATCTTTGCTTATGACACAAAATGTTGTAAGGTAGTAGAATCATAGCAGGATGTAATTTATCTCCAGAAGGACTTGGATAGACGGGAAACTTGGACAGGAAAATGGCAGATGAGGTTTAAAACAGATAAATATACGGGTATGCATGTGCGAAACAAGAATAAACAGGCAACTGACAAATTAAATGAGGATAAATTAGGTGAATCCTTGATGGAGAAGGATTTAGGAGTGCTTGTAGACAGCAGGCTTAGCAATAGTGCCCAATGTCATGCAGTAGCTGCAAAGGCAAACAAGATCTTATCTTGCATCAAACGGGCAATGGATGGAAGGGAAGTAAACATAATTATGCCCCTTTACAATGAATTAGTAAGACCTCACCTTCCCCTGGGGGGGGGGGGGGGGAAATCGCACGAGGCCTGTGTAACTTTTCACTTACCTGGAGTTCCAGCGATGCATATCCATGGCAACCGGCGTCAAATGACGCTGCGGGGTCATGTGATGCCATGCATGTTTTTCTATTTCTGTTTATTTTTTTGATTAAATTGTTTGGAATTTTGATGTCTTGTTTTTAGTACAGTTCCGGATTGGTTAGCATTTTAAATGAATTCATTCTTTTGTTGGCTAGTGGTTTAAATTAATTATTTCTTTTGTTGGTTAGTGGTTTAAATAAATTAATTGTTTTGTTGGTTAATGCTTTTATTTCTTGAATTGATTTGTTGTCTAGTGTTTTTATTTCTTGAATTGGAGTGTTTAGGTGCTTGTATATATTTTTTATTATTGTGTATTTTGGGGATTCATGCTTTTTTATTAGGTTGACCATTGACTGCTATAGTGGCTTATCATGCCCATATTATATGGGTATGATGTACAGTACCACTATATGCTAATCAATGGGTAGAGAGTGGGTATAGTAGGTCCGGGGTGGGAGGTTAGACCTCCCGGGTGAATAGCGGGGGGACGGGCGTTAACCCCTTAATTACTATAGTGGTTATAAACCGCTAAGGTGATTAAATGTGGTTAGGGGCCTTTAGATTGTATTTTTTCATGTACTCTTGCTGGTAGCAGAGGACATGGACCTGGAGTATGCTGACGAGGATGCCTTTCATGATGGCAGCGGTAAGTAGAAAGATGAATTTACTTTATTTATGCTGGCTGGCTAATGTTTACTTTATAATGGGCAAATGCACTAGTATCCATATCTGAATAATTGTAATTTTTCCCATTATTGTACTGTATGTGTTGGGGGGTTTGTTGGGGGTAGTGGAGGTGGGTATTAGGGTTGTTGTGTGTATTTTTATTTATTGTGGGTAGAGGGATTGGGTGAAGGGGGTGGTAGCCCCTAGGATGGATGTTTAGGCCAACCGGGTGGTAGCGAGAGGGCTTAACCCTTCATTACCGCAACCCCCCCGCAAGGCCTAAACACACACCAAAGGCCAAATACACCCTTCATCCACCCCCTCTATCCAAAATCTACATGACACTGGTAGTTAACCCATTCATTGCCCCAGCGGTTAGCCGCTAAGGTAATGAAGTTGCCTGTAAATGCATTTTTCATGCATCTGATTCATGCCGGGGGCCTCCGGTGCTGGTATTAATGTGTATCAGCTCTGGAGACCCCCGGCATCAATCCGATGCAGAAAAGAAATGCATTTATTTTTCTAAGTCCTCTCTCGCCGCCTTCTCTGCAGGTTCTCCCCATCTTCACGCCAACGTTTCCTGGTGTGAGGATTTTGTGAGAATCTTGCTATTCTAGAGCCGCGATAGGCTCGATAAACTAATCACGGTTGATAGAATTGCACCAGATTCAGAACCTGCCGATAAGTGGCTTATCGTCGCTCAGCTGGCGATCTGTTTTTGATGGCTGAAAATGTGGGCGACTTATGCCTTTATCGTCCACTTATCGAGGCTTACTGAATAGCAGTAGGCATTCTGGCTGATAAGTGCTCGATAAGTAGCTTATTGAGGCTTATAGAATGTCAGGAATCGGCGTTCTCCGCGCTCCCCACACAGAGCACTCACTTCCCTCGGCGATTCCTCTGCTCAGCACCGGGCGTGGCCACGCCCTCCCGCGCGCACACCTGCACCATCCACTGGCTTGGTCCACACGCGTACACGCGTTACGGAGCGCGCTCATCCTGCACACCCTTCTTCCCGTCCCCCGGACCTCAGGCTCCGCCCCCGCAAGCCGCACGGGCATAGTCAGGTTACTAACATGTCTCACCTGGCCTGTTATGCCTGCACCAATCTGCAGTGTCTCCCTATAGCTTTTCCTGTCCCGCCTCCGTTCCTAATTGGACCTTCCTGCTTTATCTAGCTCCTCTCTGCTCTCAGTCTTTGCTCGACATAGTCTCTGCATGGAAGTACTTCAGGATTCTCTTAGTGTTTTCTCAGGTTCTGACACGGCTCGTACGACTACCCCCTCTGGCTCTCGATCTCGGCACTCCTTGGACAACGCTCACTCTGATACCCCTCGAACCAGGCTTGGACTACAACCTATCTCCGCTCTCCACTCCTTGACCTCGGCAAGGCATTCTTCACTCTATCTCTACAGCCAGTACCGGCAAGTATTGTCTACATTACTACACCTGGCCTGGCAACACTTTATACCACACTCCGGACACGCTCTCTTTGCTGCGGGTGCGTGTATTACCACTTCCCCCTTCAGTTCAGGGGATGGGTCTGGTCTGCGGGCAGCACCGGCGTAACATAGAATAGGCCCCATAATGTCTGTTAGGGATTTTGATAACAATACTTTATGAGCCATGCCTTAAAAGTAGGGTGACCATATTTGTCCCGGCAAAAACTGGGACAAATTTCACGCATGCGCAGTCGGCTCTCGCTGACTGTGCATGCGCGATCGGAGCTTGCCGGCCGCGCATGCTCATAAGCGACCAGCAAATGCTGATCTGCACGGGCAGCCAGCGGGATAGAAAACCGGGACAGCACCCCAAAAAGTCAGGACAGGGGCCTAAAAACTGGGACTGTCCCGGCTAAACCGGGACATCTGCTCACCCTACTTAACAGAGTTCTGTGCCTATGTGCACTATAACCTTGGAAAATAACTATATTTTTGATCCAAAAATAAATGTACACTTGTCCAGGATAAATTATCCTTGTAGAACTTTTAAATATTGTGAGGTTTAACTGAAATATATATATATATATATATATATATATATATATATATATATATATATATATATATACAGTATATATAAATATAGGTATTTTTGCATTTCTTAAAACTGTATTGAACAGCTACACTTCCTTCACTACAAATTTATGCTATCCAGTTTCAACTCTGCCCTCTCGCAAGCTAAACAAGCCTACTTCTCTTCTCTAATCAACATGCACAAGTCTAACCCACGCTGACACTTCTCTGTCTTTGACTCTCTACTCAAACCACCCTCAGCTGCCTCTTCTTCTTCCATCTCAGCTCAGGACTTTGCTGACAATTTTAAGGAAAAGGTGGAATGCATACGCCAGAACATCCCCTCTGTTTCTTCCTCCCATCCTACACCTCTTCCGCAGGCTTCGTTCAGGGTGCCAGCTGCAGGACTCAGAGGGAGGGCGGGAGGGAGGCAGTGCGGCAGTTTGCTGGGCGATCTGTGTTTATCCACCAGCAGACTTTTCAGTGTTGGGGAGGGAGCGGGGTTACACACAGCAGGGTAAGTATCGAGGTTGCAGTCATGAAATCATTCTGAAGAATGATTTCATTGGCTGCCTAGGTCCCAGTGACGCTGCTACAGCTCCAAAAAACAAAATTTTCGTTTATTGAAACTGTAGTCAGCTTCAACTCCTGGCTTCGGAGACAGGGCGGTTGCTACCCTGACAACCAGTATTCAAATTGAATACTTTGTTTCTCACGGCAGCACGCACGGCAGCACGCCCTCCCTCCGAAGCCAGCACCCTGAACGAGGCCTAACTCTCCTCCTGCCTTCCTTGACTCTTTTTCCACTGTCTCAAAGGAGGATGTGATCTCCTCTTCTCCCTCTACCACTTGCTCTCTTGACCCCATTCCCTCCCATCTCCTAAAACCTCTTGGTCCTACTATAATCCTTACGCTCACACACATTTTTAACTCCTCCCTCTACTCTGGTACCTTTCCCTCCTCCTTCAAACATGCAACAGTTATACCATTACTCAAAAACAGCAAGCTTGACCCTACCTGTCTTTCTAACTATCGACCTGTCTCCCTCCTGCCTTTTGCCTCTAAACTCCTTGAACGTCTTGTATTCTCTCGCTTGCTCCATTTTCTCAACACCTATTCTCTCCTAGACCCTCTACAATCTGGCTTCCGCACTGCTCACTCAACTGAAACAGCCCTCACTAAAATAACTGACCTCCATGCTGCCAAAGACAGAGGTCATTACACTCTGCTCATATTACTCGACCTCTCTGCAGCATTTGACACCGTGGACCACCCTCTTCTTCACATTCTCCATACTCTTGGTATTCGGGACAAAGCTCTATCCTGGATCTCCTCTTAAATCTCCCATCGTACTTTCAGTGTCTCTTCTGCTAACACCTCCTCCTCTATTGATCTCTCTGTGGGGGTACCCGAGGGCTCTGTCCTGGGACCTCTTCTCTTTTTTCTGTACACACTCTCTCTAGGTGACCTAATAACATCTCTTGGGTTTAAATATCACTTCTATGCTGACGACACACAAATATACTTTTCAACACCCGACCTTACACCTGCTGTACAAACCAAAGTTTCTGAATGTCTCTCTGCTATATCATCCTGGATGGCCCTCCGCCGCCTTAAACTCAACATGGCAAAAACAGAGCTCCTTATACTTCCTCCCAAACCTGGCCCTACTACCTCCTTCCACATTACTGTTGGAAGTACGATCATTCACCCAGTAGCCCAAGCACGCTGCTTAGGGGTCACACTTGACTCCTCTCTCAAATTCACCTCTCACATTCAAAACGTTTTTAAACCTGTCGCTTTTTCCACCGCAATATCACAAAGATACGCCCCGTTCCTCTGTTGCTCGACTGCTAAAACTCTGACTCAGGCCCTCATTCTCTCCCGTCTTGATTACTGTAACCTCCTGCTGTCCGGCCTTCCTGCCTCTCACCTGTCTCTCTTACAATCTACCCTTAACACTGCTGCCAGAATCGCTCTACTCTTTCCTAAATCTGTCTCTGAGTCTCCCCTCCTGAAATCCCTCTCCTGGCTAACGAACAAATCCACATCTCACACTCAATTCTCCCCCTCACTTTTAAAGCTTTACACTCTTCTGCTCCTCCTTACATCTCAGCCCTAATTTCTCGTTATGCACCATCCCGACTCTTGCGTTCTTCCCAAGGATGTCTACCCCCTTTGTATCTAAAGCCCTCTCCCGCCTTAAACCTTTTTCACTGACTGCCCCGCACCTCTGGAATGTCCTTCCCCTCAATACCCGACTAGCACCCTCTCTATCCACCTTTAAGACCCACTTGCTTAAATAAGCATATGAATAACACTGTTGATAATACCGGACACATGATACATAAAGCTTGCCCCCCTGCAGACACTCTTACCAGAATACCTTCCTACTGTCTCTGTATGTTCTCCCTACCTACCAATTAGATTGTAAGCTCCTCAGAGCAGGGACTCCTCTTCCTTAATGTTACTTTTATGTCTGAAGCACTTATTCCCATGACCTGTTATTTATATGTAGCCATGCTGTAAAATGGCTAACAGTCATCTCTCCTGCTGACAGTAAGGCCTGGTAAGTTGTGGGCATGCCAGCAGTAATTATCACCACAGGACACCTCACCACGGGCACCTCATCGCTTTACATCTCTCCGCTGCTCGGATCTCCTCACCAACCGCCGCCATCTTTAAATGTCCTCTCTCTTGAATCTCCCCATCAGCTCCCGCCATCTTTAAATATCCTGTCTGATATTACCGCCGGCCACTGCCATATTTAAATGCCCACTCGGATCTTCACCTTTCGGATCTTCACGCCGGCCGCCAATATTATCAACCACAGGGCACCTCGCAAGGCTGGCTGACTGGCTAGAGATGTGAACCAGCGAGGTACCCAGCAGTGAGATGTCCTGTGGTGAGTAATCCTGGAGGCAACATGTGTGGTGGCGCAGCACCAGCGGCGGTTTGGTCACGGCCAAACGCCCCAATCCGGATTACTGATGCTATTGAATTATGATACATGTCATTTGGTATGAAACACAGTATGAACTACATGTAATTTGAAATAAGCATCACTTAATGTTTCTGTAAATGTAAGATAGCATAATACCACCTCACGTCTTTCAATATCTTCATAATTTAGTACTTTGACAAAATCACATCACGCATATCCTCAACTATTGCACCTTAAAGTAATATATATTTCTATGTAACCTTACTACTGTATATGTCCATCATTGGAACTGTACCGGAGAGTCCACCCCTGGGAATATCTTCAGCAGGCAAGCAAATGTAGTTAAATGACTACACTTTTCAGAAACAGTAATATTCACTTCTCACATGCTGTACATTTTCCATTTAGTTAATGTACAGTAGCAATGTGCAATACAAGATTGATGTAATAGCATAACAAAACATTCACAGACAGGGTCAACTTGTGAACATACATATTGTTTATACAACAATATTCTTCACCTAAATATTTAACAATGATCAAACTTATTAAGTACAGTGGCACATCTGAGTCATATAGTGAAATTGCATCACAACTTGTCACATTTACACTCAACCTTGTACATCATAGGGGTCCCGCAACATATCTGAAAAAACACACATATGAACCAACACTTAACCAACGGTTGGAGCTAAGTCCTGGTCAAGGTAAAACTCTGTTTTAGCGTGCACAGCAGCTAGGAAAGTCTAGTTTTGACCCCCACTATGTGTGTATTTCTTATGTAATTTGTGTTCCATTGTGTGTATGCCTATTTTAAGTGAATAAATTACAATTTATTTCATTATCTTGTTTTGCTCAATGTATGATCCAGGTGAAAAGGTGTAAATGTTTGGTCTCCAGTGACAATGTTCTAGTACAGAGAACTTTAGTGCTTGATTGGGATGGTCTGATTTTCCCAATCAAAATGTTTGGTAGGAGGCCAAAATATTTGCTTCTGTTGGGACTAGAGAATAGAATCTAGTTCAGCAAGGAATGGTTGTGAGATTTTAAGTTTGTGCGTGTGGGTTGGGAAATTAGTTGGGTTAGGTTTAGTGACTTGAGTTGTGTCTGGATTTTGTTGTTTTTAGAGTCTGGCCAGTTGTATATACGAAGAGAAAGCCAAGTTTATATAATACTCTGCTCTACACCAAGAGGGAATATAGCCAAACAGAATGAGTAGGGCGGTGCTCACAGGGAAAAAAGGATAATTGACAGTCTAAGATAGAGAAGGACCCCTTTAACGTGGCACAGAGAAAGGATTAACACCCTAATTAAAACATAATCTTTATTAAAGTAATTTAAAATATAACTGTTTAGACTCCACAAAAACAAGACACAAAATAAATTAAAACAATTAAAAGAACCGAAGAGGTGTGGGTAAGTGTAACTACTGTATTGGTACTAGTGATACAGTGACTTATATATATATATATATATATATGCAAATACAACTGTTATATATATATATCTGTTACTAGATATAGTAAACACTTAGATAGTGTGGGTGGTAGTGCCAATATAGTGTCCTGAACAAACAGGATATACAGTATGGCCTGATGTCTAAGATAATAGCTGAATGATCCACTATGTAAGGGGAGCACTATACAGGGACAGCTTACCACCAAACTACTAATAGTTGTAGTTGTTTGGTTGGAACATGCACACAAAGTGCTGCCACAGAGAAGTGTACTGTGGCACACACAGGGGTGCTAATAGGACCAAATGTTATGGAACAGCTGATTAAATCAGGTAGCACTAGGTTATGGCTGATAACTGATCCTAGCTAATGCAGATACTTGTAGCCATTAAGGTAAGTAGGAACCCTGGAGAGGGACCCTTACCACCAAACGGCTGATAGTGTTTGCTTTTTGGTTGGGGCTAGGTACTGAGATAGCTGCCCTGTAAGCAAGTCTATCGGGCAGCCCCACAAGTGAAAATGGGGTGTTCACTTGTGGGGCTGCCCGATAGTACAGTGGAGCATACGACCTGACCGCATGGGAAAGCGGTATACTGGTATCAATAACTCCTGTTTACTGATCCTCCGTCTCAGCACATCGTGACCCTCAGTGGAGTGACGTCACTACACCCCCGTATGCTCCACTGCACACCGACACTTTGTCTCATGTGTGCTTAATACAGTTTGCCTGTTACTATTAAGCCATTACCTAGCACTGTTTATACGACTTGCTGCTCAGATGCTAGTATACTTGCCTGCTTAGCATTAACCCTTATATGCAGTTTGGCTATCTTTCTCTGTACCCTGTTCACCATGTAGCAATACCGGCAGTTGCCTCATGTGGTTTATGACAGGACTGGGGTTTTCAGCATTGAGACGCTTTTATGACACAGCCTCATTTTTCCAAACTGTGACAATTTATGTATTCATGTAATAGCCAGGTTACTGTGTTTTAGTGGGGGTCACCCCTACTAGGTATTTATACCACGTGTGTGATAGCTTTACTATTTACACCCCTTGCAGCAGGGTATATATACACCATTCGGTCGGTGGGTTCTCCTGTTTAACGTGCGGTAGTGTGGATATTCATCCATAAGTGTGGTTGTACTATTAATCACATGAGGTTTTGCTCTGGAGGTTTTCGTACCAATGATGCCATTTTTGCCTTATTAGCAATTTACCAGCATTTCTCTTCACTGCCCCCCCATCACGGGGGACGTTTAAACTACACTGTATATATATATTTTGTCACATTTTCGACGTTTTGTACTGTTAATAAAAAATATTTGTTTTCAGTTTTGTGTATAGTGGTCCAGTAGGATCTTTCTGTGGTCTGTTCCCATTAGGGTTTTGTGATAGCAGGTACTTTACTGCTACTTTTTAGTCCAATAACCAATTACAGTATCTCTATCAAGAGTGCAATTAATAGGGGCTTTAGTGACCCTCTGTGGTCACACACCTGTGTTCTTTATATGCTTTGTTTTCTCTTTGCACCAGTTACGCTATGTTTTGTCTTAAGTGAGCGACGTGTTTATATGTGTGTCAAATGCACTATTATCCATATCTAGATAATAGTAATTTTGACCATTGCTGTACTATATGTGTTGGAGGGTTGTTGGGGATAGAGGAGGTGGGTATTAGTGTTGTTTTTAAAAAAAATGTTTATTGGGGGTAGAGGGATTGGGTGAAAGGGGTACTTTCCCCAAGGGTGGGTTTTTAGGCCTACCAGAGGGGAAAAGGTGGGGTAGCGGGACTGGTTAACCCATTCTCCCACCGCTATGGTAGTGAAGGGGTTAACTCCACCCGCACAACTTTTCCGGCAGGCCTAAACACCCACCCTGGGGCTACTACCCCCTTCATCTACCCCCTCTGCCCCCAATAAACAGGCTATTGAAGTTGAACCCCTTCATTGCCTTAGTGGCTAGCTGTTAAGGTAATGAAGCTGTTTTAATAAAAATTTAAATACTAGTGTACATGAGCAGGGGGTCTCCGGAGTAGAACCGCGTGGATTTCAGGTCTGGGAATCCCCTGCTTCCCGAGATACAGGCCCTGTTATGGGGTACCAGTATCCCTATGTGTTTAAATGTCCTGTGTCACGTCACCGGGACATTTCAATGCATAGGAGTTACCGGCACCCCATAACGGGGCCTGCATCTTGGGAAGCAGGGGGTCCCCGGACCTGAAATCAACACGGTTCTACTCCGGAGACCCCCTGCTCATGTACACTAGAATTAAAAAATGTATTAAAACACTCTGGTCGCTGGCGAGATATGCGCAGGGAGAGGCAGCTCTCTCTGTGCATCTCGCAGCAAATTTGAGAGAGGCAAAGGTTAGTTTTTCTGCCTCGCCTTGCGGTTTAGGCATTTTCCTGCCGCGCGGTTTGAGTTGGGTTCAGATTCTTTCTGAATACCATGATAACTCAACTGACAAACCGTTTGGCGAGAACATTCCAAACGTTGTGATGTAGCAGCAAACTAATCAAGGCTGCTAGACTAGGCCCCTATATATTCCTCCCCCTCCCCCCCTTATCTCTCTTATTTTATTTTTTCATTTTATTGAAGTTGAATCTGTGCTGGATTTTTGGGTTTAAAGATAGACTAAGCGGGGTGTCTAGTGGGACTATCTCAGCAGCAGGCAGGATTATTGCGTTAATGAGAAATGAATGACATAATGTATATCTGGGAGGCTGCGCTTGTAGCGCCGGCGACGCTGACGTCATGCTGCGGTCGCTGGAAAAATCAAATTGAAGCGACTTCCAGCGATCGCGACCAATCCGTCGCGCCGTGCCTACTATAAGCGCACGCGACGGCGTCAATACATTTGTTTTTACGCGACATTGCGTCGCTGTCGCCGGCACTATAAACGCAACCTCAGATATTCTTATAGTGAGAGTTCTTCATACTATTTTTCCATTTTAAATGAGAGTTAATGGTATATTATGCGATGTTTATATTGATGTCTATATTGCACACTTTTATGAATAGTTAACATTCTACAGATAACCTTCACGATATTGAATCACAGTTTGAAAAATGGTGACACATTTCTATATCATGATCAATGTTCACATCTCTGGATTACACTTCAATATATATATTCTCTTTACTATATTGATTTCTGAGTTGTGGTACACCATAAAGAGGCACATTATCTTTCTTGCATATTTTTTTTCTGTATATTTAGTCCATACTGTACAACACTTCCAAATGTGTTTTTCAATAATAATTCTAGGCATCAGGAGGATTTTCCAGTGAGGTTTATGAAGAGGAGCATAAAAGTGCAAAGTTGCAGTTCATCCTGCTTGGCAATTTTTTTTAAACTCCTTAATGGATACAGTATTTCATTTGTGTACTACAGTAAGCCCCTGAAAGCATTCACCTTTCAAATGCAATTTGTTTCTTCCGTTGATGCTGTGTATATCAAGTGGGAACTTGGCTGGAGACTTAAAAATAAATCCAGCACTGTTGCCTCCATGCCTTGCAATAATAAGAAAAAAATAAATAAAAAGAAAATACTTAAACTCTTTTAGCAGAATCCAAAGGAGAAAAGCAAGGAACAACTCAATCCTGCTAACATTGTAATTCATACAGTACATAAATAAAAATATTACTCGTGAGCCCATTCACATACTGTATCTCAGACAGGTCTGTAACCCTGCTTTTCTCCAGGATCTCTTAACATACAGTTCTTCCACTGCAGCCAGGGATTCTGGGAAATTAGCCAAATAGAATATATGGTAGTGTCTGTGACGGTAGGGTAGATTTGGCTGATTTTAATAAAGGTTAAGCCCGCCATCACTCCTACCTGTCCATAATATGTAGTTGTATATGTAACCCCCTTCCCCCCCCTACGTGATATTGGGGGGGGGGTACACTCCTTCCCAGGTTATGCTCAGGGTCGGTGCTGTGACCTGCTGGCAAACAGGACAGCTGAGGTTCTGCGGTGTTGTGGGGAGAGCCAGGACAGGGACAGGGGTTGAGACAGGTTACCTTGCTTGGGTCATCTGCTCAGCTCTCTCTCATCCTGCTCATAGCAGCATAATTCCCCTCCCTCCCTGCCCATGTGGGGTAGGAGGGAGAGAACTCTTTTCTGTACTTCTCTAACAGCTCTACTCAATAACTGACTTCAAACTGACTCATCTCACTAACTGATAACTTAATTGAGGAGGCGTGTCTCAATTTGGACATCTCAGGGGAGTGTCTCTAACTTTGAATCATTACAATACAAAGCCGGATACAGATTGGCCCACACACCGCAGGGGGCGTTCCAACCAATATCCACCCCTATGATTGACAAACCTCAGGTTGCAAAGCCCGCCCTTGAATATGGCTACATATTCAAAGCTGAATACACAAACAGGCTTTTTGAAGGAATTAACCTTTCCACTGCCTGTTCTAACAGGAGTGACAGAGGAAAAGCCCAGAACAAGAAGTAACTGCCGGGAGGCCATGTTACATATATATATCTGTGTTGTGTAGCCGGTTTCAGCACGGCAGGGACCAGGGGTTAACTCTGTGTGCAGGAGGAAATGTTCCAAGTTTCATGTGACCTTTTCCATGTAACCCTTTTTATGTAACTCTTTCCATGTTGCATTTAACCCACCATTCTGGGGGCCAAGTAATATTGGAGGCACCTGCCTTTGACCCTCCTTATATGTATCCATGATGTATATTGGGGTATAAAAGCTGGGAAGGGAGAACCCAGTTACTTAGTCCCAGGCATGTGTCAGTGCCTGTTCAAGCTGCAGTTCAGTCAATATCCTGCATGTGTGTTTTTTTTTAATAAATCAGTTCTGTAGTAAGAAAAAATACTTTTAGCATTTTCTGTATTTAAAAAAACAACTTTGAAAGACCAATTTTCTTGTATTCTATTTTAACAGCCATTTGCTAAGGCACTGCCCCTTCATGTCCTGTCACAAGCTCTGGCACACCCCTTTGTCAGCACTGCCCTCCCTCTAGCACATGTCAGTGCAGGAGTGCTCATGAATATTCATGAGCTTCCACTGAGAGACAGAAGCAGAAGAAAAACAGATCCCTTCACTAATGATGTCACCAAATTTTGCCAATCAATTCATGGAGAACGAATTGACCTGCAGCTATACAGTTCTTTAGGTAATTAGAGATTGCACACATGAAACTATTGAAGTAAAAAAAAAAAAAAAAAAAAAAAAAAAAAGACTGAACTGCAGCTTTCAGTTCCAGTGTTGGATCCAGTGCAGGTTCGAGTCTCACTGAGTCAGTGTCTTTACTCACTGAGCCACTCCTTCTCCATTGACTTCCATTGATTTCATCAAGGCTGCAAGACTAGGCCCCACAGTATGAGTTTATTGGTTAGTTTCCTGGTTCTAAAATTGTGGCGATAATGGTGAAGAAAATCGCATTACATTTAATAAAGATCGGCCTTCAATAGGTTGTCACGGATATTGTGTTAGAAAATAGACTTAGGCCCAAATTCACTAAAGGGTCCTTAGCATTAGCACGCCTTTTGAATTAAAGTTAAGGCGCCCTAAATTATTGCACCATTCAATAAATCAGGAACGTAGGTGGTTGTTCACCTTTTATGTCATAACATGCACCCCACACATGGCTGTATGAGTTATCTAAATAACAATACTATGACTGCCTTTTATGTGCAATACAATGTAAAATAAGGATATTAATTTTACCAGTTACATCGGGTTCCTGTAAAATGAGTGCTTACTTATTGGTGTAGCAGCTTTAGAAGCTTCTTTTATAAGATGTGCCTATTCTCTGGAAATATTGATTTTTGACTCCTCATCTCTTAAATGTAATTGTTCTAGACATATAAGGGGGATGAAGAAACTGCACATATTATGCATATTTCATATGGAAATTAATGGTGTTTAAATATAAAAAGAAAAATGGTAAGAAACCTTGAAATAAATGTAAAGAGAATTAAGGCAGACTAGAGGGATCCATCTTTTAGTGAAAAATGATTATGATAGATGAGTCGACCCTACTGTACCTACATTTTTTAATTTAATTCTGCCTCTGTTGCATTTTTTACAAGGACATTATTCAGATATAATTAAGCTTGACAAGGATTCATATCCCTTTTGGTTTAATGATATAAATGAAAACTGTACTTCACAGAACCTCTAAAAGGATGTGGATTTTGCTATCAAGGCAGCAAATGAAGTGTAGCGAGTAGATTTTTCATACACACTTTATGATTACTTATCTTTTTAATTTTGTAAACGTATACACAGGAGACATCCATTTCAGCCTTACACTTTACACTGTGCACATTGTTTCTATACAGTACTAGCTTTTGTACCCAGCTTTGCCCAGGGAGCTGCCAGCACATCTCCCTGCCCCCCTCCTCCCCCCCTCGCTGCTGGAACATCTCCCCGTGCTGCTGCCGCATCTCTCCTCGCTTCCGACACATCCCCCGTCCCCTCCCTCCTCCTCGTTGGTACATCTCCCCCCACTGCCGACACATCTCCCAGCGCTGCTGCCGTATTTCCCCTCATTGCCGGCACATCTCCCCGGCCCCTCCCCCCACTGGTACATCTCCCCCTGCTAGCTGGCATATCTCCCGCCCCCCGCCCCAGTGGCACATCTCCCCGCGCTGCTGGCACATCTCCCCGGCCCCTCCCCCCACTGGTACATCTCCCCCTGCTAGCTGGCATATCTCCCGCCCCCCGCCCCAGTGGCACATCTCCCGCCCCCCCCCGCCCCCCGTCCCCCCGCTATTCTTTATTATAGCCTGTAATAAATGCGAAATCTGACTGATCTTTTTTCTTCTTAATTGTAGGTTTCAGCAGATCGCTTCTGTTTCTACTGTCTGCTTCAACAAGGCTTACAGGCTATAATAAAGAATCAAAAAAGATCATAAAGATTCTTAACAAGCATTGGGATATCTTAAGAAATGATTCCATACTAGGAAAAGTCATTCCAGAAAAACCCAATATATTGTTTAGAAAAGCCGACAATTTAAAAAATAAACTGGCACCCAGTGCACTTAGACAAAGAAAACCCAGCCAGAATAATTGGCTGAGTCAAAATATGGGATTTTATGGGTGCACAACTTGTAGGGCATGCCAGTTTAAATCCCTAAATACTGTGAACTTCAGCTCCAATGTTACAAATGAAAGTTTTAAGATAAAAACCAGTCTCACCTGTAGATCAGACCACGTCATATATTTATTAGAGTGCCCATGTAAATTACAATACGTGAGCAAAACTGCTCGACCCATTAGAACTAGGATCCTAGAACATCTCAGTAGCATTAAAAGACAAATTAAGACACATGGTGTGTCTGATCATTTCTCATTATTCCATCAAGGAGATCCAACAGGTTTGACTTATACAGTCATCGAACAGGTTAAACAACATTGGAGAGGGGGGACAGAGAAATTGAGCTACTTAGGAGGGAATCTTTCTGGATTCACCGTCTAGGGTGTCTTACTCCGAGGGGGCTAAATATGGAATTGGATATTATGCCATTTTTGAAATAAATGTGTTCCTAACTCTGGCTTTGTCTCCCCTGCAGGCAATATTCTTGCTCTTCCAATCTCCCTTTCTTTTTATTGAGTCTGATTACTCTGTGCCATATAGGTTTTATTTTATTATATAACATTTTTCTGTATTACATTTCTGTATTAATTTGAGTTTAGTTTGCTTGTGTTAGATTTTCACTCCCAGATCATTTTGTAGTATCACCATCCAGCTATAGGGATTTTATAATTAATTTGTATAACTTTCTGCAATTTTGTTGCATGTACTATCAACGAGTAATTAATTATCTAGCCAATGGTTATTATTACATGAATTGTGTCAATTTATAAGAGGTCTCCCTCCTAACATTTGTGATTTCGATTATATATATATATATATATGTATATATATATATATATGATTATGTGTACACTGGCGACACACTTTATTCGAGCTCGGCTAGTCCCACGAATTCGGGTATACCCGGGTGTATTGAGGTTTGTGACTGTTTTCTGCCCGAGTGCATTGAGGTATTTTCCAGGCAGGGATTGAAGCATTTTATTCCCGCTGGCTGCAATACTGCAAAGTATATATATATATATACTGCATTACAATTCATGAATTTATGCCATCTGGTAGACACGCGAAGCATTGCAGCCTATTAAATCCTAATCATTATCATTTAACAGATCAGCCGCCCGTCAGCCAGGCATGAACCCAGGCTGGGAAGGCAAACGCAACGGGGCTTGTCAGAGGTGAGGAGCGGCGCATTCCAGGTATCTGCCTGGTACATACTGGGTATTTGCTCGAATAAAGTGTGTCGGTGCAGTATGTCCTCACCATCCATCTATATTTTTGTCCATTATGAACTGTGTCATTTTAGCATGTACCCATATAATAGGTCTCCCTTTTAACATTTGCGAATATACTTCTATATGATATTGTGTGTATATCCTCACCATCCATCTATATCTCTGTCCATTTGGGACATTAACCTCTTCATGCTTGTACTCCTATGTATTGTATTGTGTGATTCAGCATTCTTTTACCATCACCCACCCCATTAGCGCTTTAAGGAACAGTCAGTTCCTTATTAACAATCAAACAACCAAGCTATTTAAGACATAACCATGATCATGAGACTCCACACTGACGAAGCCGACGCTAACACGTGGCGAAACGCGTTGAGTGGGAGTCTTACCTGAGCGGAGCTATCGGAAGAGGAGTCCCAGAAGGTCCAGCCCTTACCCAGCGACGAACCCGGATCTGACGTCAGACGCCGAGCTGTGCAATGTCGCAGCTGATCGAAGGCAGAGACAGACGAGTGGGAAGAGTTGCGGGACGGTGAGCCAGCCGGCTGTAGATATCCTCATTTACACTATTGCAGTGTGACATGCCTGTTTTTTATTGTTATATTGTGAGTACATTACTTTTATTTAGATAAACTTTTATATACCTTGGTTGATCTGCGCTATGCCAGTTTCTTTCTCTTGTTATTGGGCCATACCCTCCTGAGTACCTGATCCACCCAGATGACAACTTTACCACTCATTAACCACTGACTGTGTGAGTCAACCCTGCTGTTTTGACTCTTACATCTTGTAAGTAGTCATTCTATAAGAGCCAAGTCATTTGGAAACATTTTTTCCCCATTACTATTCTGCTGCACTTAGCTCTATTTTGTTTCTTCCCCATGCTCCCCCTGGATTTCGTGTTTTCTGTCGTTACCATTGGGGAAGAGTGAAGACTACCCCTTCCAGTGGGTTTTGAGCAGGGGGTGAAACTATATTTATTAATATTACTATTTTTTCACTTATATAAGTTTATATTTAGTCACTTATTAATAGTGTTCACCCCTTTTATCTGTTTGCGCCTGTTTTCACTTCATCACTACACTGTTCCAGGGACAACACAACGACAAGTGGTTGTTCTGAGTATAGGCTTTTTATTTCAGCCAGCAAAAACATGGAACGAAAATAAGAGCTTTTCTTCAGCATATAAAGGGTTATCAAAAACATAAGTCCTTGATAAGGGCTTCACCATTTTCCCCCGCAAGGGTTTCTCAAGTCCATGATACAGAAGAGCAAGAGTTCCAATATACACAGAGCTTATTGCGGGCTTTCTCCCTTCAGAGTTTCAGCATGTCTTTCCCTGGTTCAGTCAGGAAAAGTCCAACACAAATCAAGAGTCTGTGTTTTTCAAGCTCCTTTAGGCTTTGTCCATAGTGCAGCATACGGCTCGAGCTATGTAGCTCGCGCCGAAACAAACACTAGGAGGCTAATGCACATGCGCTACAGGGAGAGCGGCGCTTCGCAATACAAACAAGTTTGTATTTGAAGCGCGACGCCGGGAGGAGGAGGAAGCGCGGAAGCTAGCGCATTCCAGTATGGACGCGGCCTAACGAGGCAGCTGGGACCTGGTTAATTATCCCAGCCTTTTCAAAGCTGTGATTATCCAGGTCACTGCTGGACTGCAGACCTATAATAGGTCTCCCAGGTATAC
Source organism: Ascaphus truei (assembly GCF_040206685.1). NCBI lineage: Eukaryota > Metazoa > Chordata > Amphibia > Anura > Ascaphidae > Ascaphus > Ascaphus truei. Next base: position 26,117,113 of record NC_134500.1, read on the forward strand.
TGAATTCACCCTGTAACAGGTACTGGTCTGTTTTTGTACTGTTGCACCAGTTTTGCACCTGGGAGACTTTGATACATAACTTCCAATATATTAACCTTTTTGCATGAACCAACCAAGGTTCCCCCAGAAAATATATGTTGTGTATACGTGCATTATTAATTATTTACTCTAATTACACTGGAAAATACTGTAGTGTCATGTAAGTGAAAAATCTGTCTAATGCTAGTATGCTCTTCTCAAACCATTAACTAAACACAAATAATAATCCATTAAGAGATAGATTTTGTGAAAGTAGATATCATCATTATGGTCTATTTGTTGTAATAAATGGCTCATCCAGACAATATTTGAATAGACATATTGCATACTGCATTGCAACGTTGTAAAAATATCCCATATTTCCTGGACACTAATTAAAATGGTGGTCATTGAGTATGGGCAAATATGGCATAACCCCTAACTAAGAAATCTAAATTCAACTTGTTCTGATAAAAGGGATACATGGTTTCTAGGATATATCCACAAATTAAACACATAAATCGTTACTTTAAAATGTAATTGCCAAGGTGTAAACATTGCTTAGGCCAGCGGTGCGCAAACCAGGGGGGGTGCCCCCAGGGGGGGGCATGGTATTTTCTAAGGGGGGCGCGCGGTTGCAGAGCCTTGGCGCTTTCCTCCCAGACATGTACATTAAATGCCGGGGGAGGCGGGAGGCCTCTGCTACTTCCCTTACCTGCTCTCAGCCGCATCTTTGCTGATGCGTCGCCATGACGACGTGGGGTCAAATTACGTCTTGGGATCAAATGGCAACGTGTCACATGACGTTGTGACGTCATGTGACTCGTGGAGCCCGAGAGCAGGTAAGGATGGGGGGGCGTAGGCAAGGGAGAGCGGACCACTGGCGTAGGCCATGTAAGTGGCAGCACCCCTTTCAGTCAATGGGTTATATTAACGAATATCAGCAGTGCATTCATCTACGTTGCAATCTGATTACGATTCCTTAGAGTCAGGAAGTAATTCTTATTTTTCCATTGTGAAATACTGTATAATTGACAAATGTTTCACTGAAATTTGTATGTACATTTTATATATAGCACCAACAATGTACAACAATTTTTATAAAGTATACAGGCAATTATAATACACTAAGGGCCTCATGCAGAGAGCAGCGCTATTTAAAATCTCGCCATTTTTCGGAGAAAATCGCGCAAAAACCAGCAAAAAATGGCGAGGTACGAAAAACGCGCCATTTTTTTTTTCTATTTGAAAATCTCGCCGCGCGGCTGGCGAGAACCTACATCTCCCCAGTTTTAAAAATATCCTAATGCAGAGAGGCGCGAACGGCATCTAGCGGCTGTTCGCGCCAATAAAATGGCGCGATTTTCGACAATTTGTTCCGCCAAGAAAAGTTGGCAAGAAGCTGCAGCTCGCCGGCCATAGCAAAGGAAAAAAAAATGCGCGATTTTTTTTTAGCACATTTCTGCAGCGCGCATCTCTCCATTTTAAACTCGCCACACGCATTCATGCAATAAATTGCAGAATTCGCACATTTCTGCATATGGAGAATAAAACTCTCCAAAAAAGCTACTTTTTATTACCCTCGCCAATTTTTAAATTCGCTGCTCTCTGCATAGGCCCCTTAGTACAAGAAATATAAAATGCTACACAAGGAAAGGAAATTCCTGAATGGAGAGTTTGCAATATAGGTGATATGTTTGGAGACTTACAGACACAATAATAATAATAATAATAATTATGTTATTGTATACCATGTTATTGTGTTGCGCTGCTAGTTTTGTGTAGCACTTTACAGAGATATTTTGCAGGCACAGGTCCCTGCCCCATGGAGCTTACAATCTATGTTTTTGGTGCCTGAGGTACAGGGAGATAAAGTGACTTGCCCAAGGTCACAAGGAGCCGACACTGGGAATTGAACCAGGTTTCAAACTCAGTGCCAGTCACTGAGCCGCTCCTTCTCCCTCAATAGGGAATGGAGTAAGTGCAGTGTATAGCAATGCCCGGCAACGAGGGTTGGTGAATGCCTCTGTGAGTGTGGAAAGTCGTGGTAATGAGTTCAGGCTACTGAAGTGCTTCATTCAGAAAGGGATTTTTTGGATATGGGTTCAAAGTGGAGAGAGGTGGTGCTTGACGTGTACTTACTGTGCGGGACTTCTAAACCAGATTGAAAGGGTCTAGGAGGACATTAGAATTGGAAATATTAGGCTGCAATAATAATTCAGTTTTATGTATATTTAGTCTTCGATTTCAGAAGATATAATGCAGTAGTTTCCCTGCAGTGTTTTTCTTTTAATTTCCAATAATGTAGAAGGAAATTGGTTCATAAAAGTAGAACAGAAACTGCATGTCTTGTGAATACATGAGCAGATCTAGTAAAATGATCCATAAAGTTTCCCTCAGAGAATACTGCATGTGCTTTGGTTAGTACAGGGGTGTGCAAACTTTTTTTGCAGCACCCCCCCCCCCCCCGCCTGCTCTCCTTCGTTGTTGCCCCCCCCCCCCTTACCTCGCGAGGCATTAAATGACACAGCGGGGTCGTGACGTCATGTCACGTGACCCGCAGCATCATTTGATGCCACGTTGCCATGGTCACGCGTCCTGAAGCCGGCTGAATCTCGCTAAGTAGAGGCCGCAGGGTCCTTGCGCGTTCCCCCGGCATTTAATTTAAATGCCTTGGAGAAGAGCGCTGGACCCCTGCAACCGCCCACGCCCCCCCCCCAAAATCTCCCAGTTTGCACACCGCTGGGTTAGTACATGCAGTATGAGTCCTACAAATGGAATTTTTTTCTACCAGTGAGGATAAAATGTATCATACATACATTTTTCAGACACAATCCTGACGAAGCACGTGGTTGCGAAATGCGTAGATGTCACATGAGGTCACCATACGCGTATGTTGTCTGGCTGGGGTAGACGCTTGTCCTAGTGGCTCCTGCTGTGTTTCGATCTCCGCCGCTGGTGCAGTCTGGACCCCTGGCATCAGTGAGCGGCTCCAGCTTGCGCTACTCGGTAAGTAACCTTATGGCCTTACTCCTTTTTTGGAGCTTGTGTCATAAGGGTAGTATATATACAGTACGGTATTATAGGTCACAAATGGAAATGATAAAGTAATTGTTTCTAAAAATGACATTAATGCTCCATCCATTTCCATCAATGGCCTAGAGCAGGGTCTAAACACAGATTAGGTAGCGCTAACTATATAAATGAACAAACCCTATTATGAGGGATAACTCACATAGGGGGCTGCCTAAATACTAAAACTGACCCCCTGGTCAAATGACAAACTAGAGAAAAAGAAGATTAGTATTAAAAAGGCGCCAACAATAAAAGGATATAATGTCGCGTCATTTTCAACAAGTGCACAATCAAGATCCCACTGGTTTGAAATGTATGGCAATTGAAACTATCACTCCAAATTGGAGAGGAGTAAACGCTGTGAGTCAACTGGGGAGACGCGAGTCCTACTGGATATACGAGCTAAAGACCTTATCCCCACTAGGCCTCAACGTTGACTTCGATTTAAAATCCTTTCTGGTAAACTAATTAAAGAGGCCATTTGTCCATTTTGTTTTGTTCTTTTCTTTCATATTAATGGTTGCAATAGAGATAATCAATATCATTGCATGAATAATGGATTCCAGACAATTTTAATTGTAATTTTTAAATGTATTACTGTATAATATGTATTAAAGTTATATGTATGTCACACACTACACCTATAGCAAGTATTATCACTTTAAAAACATTAAGCATACAGAGACACTTGCCTAGACAAGTGAGAGTACCCCTTTTGAACAAGCAAATAAGTCACAAATAAGTGAAGTACATAAACACTCAACACAATTAAAACACGTATTAAACTTAATGTCTCTGAGTCTGAATCATAGACTGATCCACACCACACTGACCCTATTCATTCTACACTGTAAACATCAAAATCCTTTCTTTTCTTGTGTTTTGATTTTATTGCACATGGTGCCAGTTACACTATATTCCTTCAAACATTACCTTCATCAGTCTTGAATTCAGACTCAGAGACATTAAGTTTAATACGTGTTTTAATTGTGTTGAGTGTTTATGTACTTCACTTATTTTACCCACAGACACTAATAAAGGTTACTCTTTTAATTACTTGTATCAATTATATTATGAGTGCTTGTTCAAAAGGGGTACTCTCACTTGTCTAGGCAAGTGTCTCTGTATGCTTAATGATCCTCTCACCCCTGGCACCTAATCACAGACAGTAGCTAGAGCTTTCTATCCTTTCCCCCCTTATCCCCCATTACTACACTTTAAAAACACACACAAATATATTAATTCTTTGTATATTTCCTTATCACTAATGATTCTTTATTTTTTGATATACACTATAAATTATTCAACATTTATATATTTACACTAAATTAACAATATATTAATATATTAGATTATTTTTTATAATTTTTATATTATATATATTATATATATATATTATATATTTTTTATGTCACTTCATTTGTTAACATTAGATATATAGCTACACATATTTTTTTATAAATTTCACAACTATCACATATGTATCATCTGTTACACACATACATCACTTACACTGTTAAAGATCATATTTTATTATAGTAATTCACAGTACACATCACACAGTTTAGTTTAGATTTTTTATTCATTAATAACATTCTCTTAGCACTCCTTGAGTGCCATTATTCACTGATGCACTTATCACCAAATTTTTCAGCTGAGATCGTTATTTTAACCATGTTTGTATTTCGTTTTTTGCCATTAAGTCTCACTGCGCATGTGCGAACAAGTGGACATTGCTTTCGACATATTGTTGAATGCGCATGTGCAACAATTAAATTAGGGTGTTTATTGGACCTAATTGGACACCTATAAAAGAGGACATTATGGGACATATCTTTAGAACCCCTGAGGAAGAGAGCAGCTCGCTCTCGAAACGCGTAGGGTTAATTTGTTGGGACCTGAACCACTACACCTGAGTTGCTTCCCGGTGCCTGTGACGAATCAGCTGTTTATCAGCTATACCCCAAACCAGCTCGAATCTGCTGTAGCGAATACACCACCAGCCGCGAGGAGGGGACGCCAAGGGGAAGGAAGCCCACGCAGCCTAGCGTGTGTAGCTGACATCTTGGCCCCGAACTCGGCGCAACAGCGGTGTGAGCTGCACAATTTCACTGTGTTCCATCTGCCACAAGCTGCAAGGAGTAACGAGTGCCGAGGGGAAAACACACGCAGTCTGACGTGTGCAACTACCACCCTGGCCCTGATCCTGATGCGGTAGCAGTGTGAGCTGGAAAGAGAGAGGGGATACTCTCAGATATATCCACTGACTGTTTATATCTTTCGTCCGGTGAGTGGGCACTCCACTTGGTGCAGCTGAATACTGGTCCCATATTAATTGTCCTAATAATTGTTATATTATTTGTGTTTTATTATTTGTATATGTTTTTTATGTCCAGAGTTTTTAAATCATTTTATTAAATGTTGTTATATTCATCTCACCCTTGATCTCAGCTGATAATTACAATTGTTCACATATATGTTGTTTGTTTTTACAGTATTACACTATGTTTTGTGTTTTTTAAAAAAAAATTTAAGCACATCTTTACCGCTTGGAATCCAAATCGGTCTCTTCCTGTTGGTGAATATATCCTTCTATTGTTGGCGCCTTTTTAATACTAATCTTCTTTTTCTCTAGAGCAGGGTCTGCAACCTTTCAAGGAAGAAAAGCCGCAAAGGAATGAATATTAATACACCCCTACAAGCACATACATGATACATACATATTCTGTACACATACACACTCTTCTCTCTTACTCTCCCCCATCCCTCACTGTCTCCCTCCCCCCTCTAATCTCCCCCTTCTCCCCCCTACACAATCCTTCCCTCAGAGGTTGGTGCTGAGCCTGTCGTGTAGACTGACTAATCGGTGTGCTTTGAGGCTATGCCGGAAACACCCCAAGACGATTTGGAGAGCTCTGACATTTGAACTTGCTATGAAATCCAGGATTGTAGCCTAGTCGGAGAAGAGTAGAGCAGGACTCAGTGGGAGATTTGAAAGTGCTCTATCGCAAATAGCACCAGTGAGGTCCAGACACTCTCTGTCCCCACAGGAGAGGAAGTGTGACCCAGGTAAGCCTTGGAAGTGACTCCTGGCACCTAGGTAGCTGGAATTTCCCCGGTGTTCCTTGTGTTGGTGTGGTGTCCCTCTGTTTGTGATGTTGTGCTTTCCTTCCTGACTGGTTAGAATAAATACAGTTTATTGAACTGCTTTGTCCTGTCTGGTGCCTTGATCCCGGGGATAATTTCTGATCTTCTGTGACACTGATATTGGTCTTGGTTACCTTTGTTAGTATACATAGTAACAGAAACAGTAACAAAAACCACGGCAGAAATATGGAGCCACATGGGCACCCCCATAAGGACAAGGGAAACCCCATCCCAGGCCTACATAACTGGATATAGCCCAGTGATATAGCCCCATGAATGATCAAATCCAAATTGGTATCCCTGCATGTCCATGTTATCCTGAGAAAAGCAATACCATGGCTTTCACATGTGTTTAAGCACAATATATATTCAAATACATATGCAAAACCCCGGTGCCCAACATGATCCCTACAGTTGCCCACAGTAACCCTGATGGGAATAGGCAGCAGGATGAATAATTTTGCCTTTTTGATGGATTGATGCCTTGCTTCCTATTTTGTCACATAGCTTGATACACATATCTGCTGTTTTATTTACATTTTTTATTTGGGATGAATGAAATATACAAAACAAATGAATGATATTTGTAGCATTTGAGGCAGGTTTATGCATAGTAGTTCATTTGAAGAAGGGATAAGAAGGAAGTATTATTTAATTGCAAAGCATTCAGTCATTTCATTTATATCTCTTAACCAGCATCCACTTAACTGTTAATGTCCGTTTGCTCTATAGCAAATCTCCCCTAACTACAATCTAATGTGGTAAGAGTAATGCAGATTAAAACAATTCATTGATATAGTAATTCTGATGGTAAAATAAAAAAAAACGCTTTGCTATGTAATAACAAAGCACAATTTTGTGACTTTGATAAATCGACTACAGTACTATTTGCGCCTAGCCCACTATTAATTCAAAACAATTTATCCTACTGTGAACTTGAAATAGTGCCCTTCTAGAACAAGATACATAACTATTTAATTGGTCAATTAACAACAGTTTATTTAATTGGCATATTGTTAACATGTAAATTAGACAGCAGGCTACTAGATACAAGATATTAATTGACAAATCAAATCAATGACATTGTGTCTGCATAGTTTTGTCAATGCTAATTAAAGTCTGCAATTGTTCTTTTCAAATATACTTGGTAAATTACAGAATAAATATTTTCTGCTAAAACATTGAAATTCAGTTCTTTAAAACAGTAGTTATTAGTTTTTTTGTATCCCCCCCCCCTCCACTTTTATTTACTAGGATGGGAACCAATGAATCCCCAAAGCTGAAACACACTATTTTAAGTTTTGAGGAAGCCTGGTTCTTGAGATACTTACCAGTAAATGTAACACGGTTCAGTCCCTTCCATGGAAAACAAAGTGGTCTTATAATCTCCTGCATCATGTGGGCCAATAGGAAGCAGCTATGTCATATGGGAACCGGCGGACTAGGGAGCTGAAAAAACATTTGTTTTAGCTCCAGGGACTCCATGGTTCCCATTCTGGCAAAAAAATATGGAATTATGAGGGTGGAGGGAGAACTTCGGCTTTAATTTCAATGGCATTGAACTCTAAATCAGTCAGAGAGAGAAAGAGAGGACCGGTCTCAAGGAGCCTTCGTAGTCTGGCAGAACAGCAAGTACCGAAGGTAGTGGGTATGATGCAGGAGAGTACAAAATCTCTGTACAGGGGACCTGTGTAAGCTGGGGGTTCTGAAGCTTTACGTAGACCAAATGGAAACACATCCAGACATACAAATGTGCGCACAAGTGACATTTTTTATTTGCTATATTTCAAGACCGTAATATACACTGTTATTTAATTATGTTAATATTTTATAACGCGATCCGATTCGGTGAACCCCGAGGACCGCGTTATAACGGGGTTCAGCTGTGGTTACATTTTCTAATTTAATGGTCTTGCGGCTAAAAATGTGTACACCCTATTGACCTTTCATCTGCCTTTGATATTTTACAAAATCAAATCTGCTAAACTTCAATGTCTTACCCAAAAATTACAGAACCATTTATTATTTGTATAAAGTCCTTAATTAATACTGGTAAGGTGCTGTACCAACTATTGATTTATTTATTTTTTGCAGTTCTACACTGATGTTAATATCTTCTGTTAAAAGTAAAATATCCCAGGATGACCTTCAATGTAAAAAAGATTCATGTAAAACATCTTAACCACAATTGCTTGCTTGAAAAAAAATTCTTCCTCCTTTCTATCACATAGTTGGCAAGGTAGCAGATACCTTGAAATGGTGCCAGCTTTTTTTTTCTCCTAAATAATCTCTAAGGATTTGGAACTCAAAAATTCAGATTGAAGACAAATAACAATATTATCTCTGGAAAGGCTGCAAACAGTTTAGTTGTAACAAAAAATAAAATCTATATTGGGATTTGGGAATTATTGAGATGGAAAGACTCATTTCATTACCCGAGTAGTGACCCATTGTATTTAGTTAGTCAGCCATATGAAGCATTAATATTACTGATAACAAAATAATTGTTGCTGCAGTTGAATGCCAAGCAATGACACTGATATACTGTACGCCAGTAATATAGAGGTTCTGCAAGGATAAGTCTGGAGCAAGGGTAACGTAATGTTTGGGAACAGGCCATATGTTTCATTAGTATTTTTTTCTTGTTGAACATCGGAAGTACAGATAACAGTGCTCACGAGACAATTACTCACTCAAATATATTCTAAAAATCATTACTGTAAGCCATCCCTACCATACCTTATTTTATTAGATTTCTTTTTATTGAAATGCATATTTTAAAGATATATTGGCCCATATTTACTAAGCAGGACACCTTCCAGCTCATTTGAGTGAATGGGGTATAAGGGGTCTTATGGAATAGCACAGTTTCGGTAAATTTGCCCCCTTGTCTATCCAGCTAGTTAACATTTCAGTTTCACACAAGAGGTTGGTGTACAAAATAAAGAAAATTGGACTCAGTAATAATATATGCACCTGGATTGAAAACTGGTTAAAGGACAAACAACAGAGGGTTGTCATAAATGGAACTTTTTCAGGTTGGGCTAAAGTCGTGAGCGGAGTACCTCAAGGATCGGTACTGGGACCCCTGCTTTTTAACTTGTTTATTAATGACCTTGAGGTTGGGATCGAGAGCAAAGTCTCCATCTTTGCTGATGATACTAAATTGTATAAGGTCATAGAATCAGAGCAGGATGTAATTTCTCTTCAGAAGGACTTGGAGAGACTGGAAACGTGGGCAGGTAAATGGCAAATGAGGTTTAATACAGATAAATGTAAGGTTATGCATTTGGGATGCAAGAATAAAAAGCCGACTTACAAATTAAATGGAGATATATTGGGGGAATCCTTGATGGAGAAGGATTTAGGAGTGCTTGTAAACAGCAGGCTTAGCAATAGTGCCAAATGTCATGCAGTAGCTGCAAAGGCAAACAAGATCTTATCTTGCATCAAACGGGCAATGGATGGAAGGGAAGTAAACATAATTATGCCCCTTTACAAAGCATTAGTAAGACCACACCTTGAATATGGAGTACAATTTTGGGCACCAATCCTAAGCAAAGGCATTATGGAACTAGAGAGAGTGCAGAGAAGAGCCACCAAATTAATAAAGGGGATGGACATTCTAACTTATGAGGAGAGGCTAGCTAAATTAGATTTATTTACATTAGAAAAGAGGCGTCTAAGAGGGGATATGATAACTATATACAAATATATTCAGGGACAATACAAGGAGCTTTCAATAGAACTATTCATCCCACGGGCAGTACAAAGGACTCGGGGCCATCCCTTAAGGTTGGAGGAAAGGAAATTTCACCAGCAACAAAGGAAAGGGTTCTTTACAGTAAAGGCAGTTAAAATGTGGAATTCATTACCCATGGAGACTGTGATGGCAGATACAATAGATTTGTTCAAAAAAAGGTTGGACATCTTTTAGAAAGGAAAGGTATACAGGGATATACCAAATAAGTATACATGGGAAGGATGTTGATCCAGGGATTAATCCGATTGCCAATTCTTGGAGTCAGGAAGGAATTAATTTTTCCCCTTAATGAGGTTTTTTGTTTGCCTTCCTCTGGATCAATAAGTAAGTATAGATATAGAATAAAGTATCTGTTGTCTAAATTTAGCATAGGTTGAACTTGATGGACGTATGTCTTTTTTCAACCTCATCTACTATGTAACTATGTAACTATGTAACTATGTAACTATGTAGCTACAAAAAAAAAACCATATTAATATATTAAGGGTTTGGTAAAAACAAAATGTAAGCCCCAAAAATTGCATTTTAGGCCATATTTATAAAGTCAAGCCATATTTAATTATACAACAAAAGACAGGGGAGCCCAATGCAACATCCAATTGACAAAACATACAGTATATGGTAATAAGTAAGAAGTTAAATACTTCAATAGTAATATTTTCTTGGTTATTTAGTTAAACCCTTTGGCCAAAGCGTCATAAGCCTGCATAACACGTCAAGGTATAACCAAATTTGCAGGTCCTAACACTACACTGTGAACCTTCCCTTTTACCTCTGTATGAGGGGGAACAACCATAGTAGGTCATGTCCATACAGCAAAATGAAAAAATACCTTCCAAGTTAAAAAGGTGGGGAAGGGTGAGCTCTGGGAGGAGGGGCCACCTACCTCCAAACAACTGTTGCCAGTTAGAAAGCAGGCCCCTCCTCCCAGAGCTCACCGCTCCCCACCTTTTTAACTTGGGAGTTTTTTTCCCTTCATTTTGCTGTATGGACAGGACCTACTACGGTTGATTGGCCAAAGGGTTTAACTAAATAACATTATTATTGAAGTTTTTAACTTAATACAGTACTTATTACCATATAAGTTTTGTCAATTGGATGTAGCATTGGCCTCCCCTGTCTTTTGTTGTATAGATTTGACACGCTCAGCATCACTCCTTTTGACATAAATATATATATATATATGACGTGGTGGGTGTTGGGGTTTGAGCTTGCAGGGAATGTATGTGTAAAAACATATGTAAGGATGTGGTAGGAACCTCATGTGTGTTCAGTGTGTGCTGCCTCTGTTCAGTGAGAAGCTTGTGGAGTGTTTGCAACAGTGTTGCAGTGTGCCCTAGCAGAGTGAGACAGGCAGTGTGATGCAATAGCTGAGCTGTGTGTCTGTGCAGATTAGGCAGAGAGGCTCAGTGGAGAAACTACAATTCCCATGAGCTCCTGGGCAGTCACCTGATGTGAAGAACCAATCAGAAGGCTAGGATGACAGGGACAGGAAAGGGAAGCGTGGGGGAGAGGTCACGCTAGACAGAGGGGTTCTGGAAGGTAAAGGAGGAGGGTGTATGCGTGCAGGGGGTCTGTGACCCGCCTGCATAGGCTAGCTTAACCCCGCAGGCCCTTAGGAGAAACCCCTGAGCCACAGTAGGTTGCTGTGCTGCAGGGACGCCCATAGTGGTAGTAATCAGTCACCTTACTGTGTAGACAGTTAGGGACAAGCGTGCGGAGCAGGGTTGCTGGTGAGCTGCTTGGGACCAGACAGCTGCACTGCGGACATCCCAGAAAAGCAAGGATTCGGCTGATCCTTTTCGAAGCATTACCGGTCACCGCCGTGACCGGAAGGTATTTACGTAAAGTGCACCAACACCGGTCAACAGGCGCTGATCCCGCCTTAGGCGTAACTCTTTGAGGACACTAGTGAGTGACCAAAGGCCTAATACACTGAGTTATTCTAACTACTAGCGCAAGGACACGGTGTGTGGGGCACGCGGTGGCCGGACCCGGACATACTCATTAAGAGCGTGGCTGAGCCACTACTGTACAGGACAATACTCATTAAGAGCGTGGCCGAGCCACTCAAGGTATAAGGACATTATCATTTAGCTGCGTTAAAGTTATATTGCATTATAGGATATGTGTTGGGTTATATGCTGCGTGTGTATTAAGATGATAGAGTGCTAAGGTTATTGTGCATATAGTAAAGTTGGTTGCATCATACATGTGTGTGTATATGTTTCTTGCCCAGGGGAATCTCACATCACGGGGATCCTGGGTAAGTGGAGGCGCTGCGCTATAAGTGTTACCCCAGGCTCCCAGCTAGCGGAGGCTCAGATCTCCTGGAGCCGCAGGTGCGTGCAGTTACCCGTAGTCGCTTTAGCGTGTCAGAAAAAGGGCTACATTTGGAGGCGCTGCTGAGATATCAGACCTGGGGTGCCCTATATTTTTTTTTACTGTGCAACCAATTTTTTTCTTCCGCCATGTTTGTGCCCTCGCAGCCTGAGGTGCGCAAGTGGGCCCAACGGCATGAAATTCCCCTGACACGTGCCTTCGGCTTGGGACACGTGCCCGCTACCCTCCGCCTGGGCACTGTGACCGATCTTGTCAGGAAACTCCCGCTCATGGACACTGCCCGAGTGCAAGATCACTATTACGACCGGGAACAGGACTGGCGCAAAATACTATTTGTCACTGACCAGGACATATGCCCTAAAGCCCTGCCCTTAGTATTACTTCTGCCCGAGGCTCCCGGCATCCACTGTCCGATAGTACAGGTGGATTCCACCGAACCAATGGCTGCGTCCACACCCCAGAGGGGATACCCCGGCTCGTTAGGTACCGTCACAACCAGTTCTGAACGCACCCCTGAGAACAGTTTGAACCCCCGGTGGCCCGCCGCAATGGGCCTAGGCACTTCGTTCACTCCCTCGGCCTTTAGGCCCGCGCTGAGCAGAACAAGCCTGTCAAGGCTAGACGCCTATTCACATGCTGGGAGTAGCCTGCCGGATAACGCCTCCATCCCTGCGCTAGCAGAAGCCATTCACCACACTACACAGTCCCTCCAATACCGAAAACTGAAGGCGTTTTCTGGGGACAAACCCATTCCCCTGGGAGAAGTCGGGTTCGAGGAATGGCTGGACCACACGGAACAGGTACTACCCGAATGGTCATGCACAGATGCCGTCCGGAGGCAGCGCATAATTGAATGCCTGAGGGCCCCAGCATCCCACATGGTGCACTGCTATCGGGACGACCACCCGGATGCTGACGCGGCTGGCATCATCCACTGCCTAACCAAAGTGTATGGGGTTCCTGTGGATGCTTTTGCGCTAATGGCAAGGTTCCACGCTCTGGCCCAGAAAGAAGGAGAGATGGTGTCTGACTTCCTTCGACGGTTGCATCTGGACCTGTGGACCCTGGTGAGGAAGGGGGTGGTGCAGAAGACGGATGCCGACGGCCTACGCACCACCCAGCTACTGAGGGGACTCCTCCCCTTGCACCCGGTGTCTGTACGCGTCAGCAGCTGTCTCACGCCGGGGCAAGCACTGGCGTTCGACGACTTGATGGATCGGGTTCAGGCCCATGAGACTGTGCTACTGGGGCGTGAGCTGACCCCGGGAAAGAAGGCGGTGGTTGCGGCTAAAGACACCAGGAAGTCGGTGCTAATACTGAGGCGCCCGGGGATGCGAACCCGAAGAAGGAGGACCTGGAAGCGCCTGCAGCCGCCAGGGAGCACCCCACGTCGGGGCGAGCATCGCCGACCTTCCGAGACAACTCCTACCGCAGTCATCTCCAGTGCTATGCTTGCAGAAAAATGGGGCACATTCGAGCGCACTGCCCCTCCCTACGGAAAACGGGGTCCCGACCGGCCAAGTCTATGCTGTGTACTCCGCAGACCGACGAAGCAGTGGCCCCGTCCTCGACTAGTAGTCGAATAGGGCCAGCGGCCATCGTCAAGGTGGTGATTGAAGGCATCTACGCCTCAGCGCTGATGGATACTGGGTCCCAGGTGACCATCGTGTATCGGCCCTTCTACAATCAACACTTGCACCGGCTGCCGCTGCTATCTGCTGACTCCTTGCTGTTGAGAGGGTTGAGCCATGAAGACTACCCTATTGACGGTGTGGTGAAGGTACATCTGGACATTCCCCAGTTGAACACAGACAAGCATCACCCCATGGAGGTGGAGGCCTTAGTATGTCCAGAACCCCAGGATCATCCCAGCGCCCCGATAATCATGGGGACCAACACAGACATCGTACAGGATGTGCTCCGCAAGTATCTACAGGAAACGGGTGAATCACCATTGCTGGCTCTAGCTGCTTGCCCGGTGTTGCAAGAGGTTTGCGGTAAGATTGCGACCGAAGAGGAACATGGGATGCTGTATAGTCAAGAGGGGGGGCTAACCGAGATCCTGCCCGGGGAAGGAAGAATGATGATCGCCGCCTGTCGTTATCCGGCCAGACGTCCGGAGGATCAACTGTTCTCCCTGGAAAGCTCGATCCGCGATGACCAGCGACTCGGCTACGAAGTATTGGCCTCGATAAAGAAGTGGTCGGGAAAAATTCCGGCTCGAACCCAGGTGTACATACGGAACCTTTCTCCCTACACCATGTGCATTGATCGGCGGCAACCATTGGGTCGCATCTATCCAGTAACCCCGGTGGAGAATAGTGTAGGTGAGCGCCCGGTGGTCACCACTCATGCCGTGACCCCAAGGTTGGCATTCGACTTTGGAGATTCACCCTTGACGGAGGGCTGGAAAGGAAGACTGCAGACCAAACTGGAAGAACGACGGGGGGTATTCTCCATTAGTGATATGGATGTAGGGTGCAGTCACAGCGCCCGCCATACCATTCGACTGAGCGACCATGCCCCGTTCCGGGAACGTTCTCGCCGCCTAGCACCCCGAGACGTGGAAGAGGTGAGGAGATTACTAGCCGAAATGGAGGAAGCTGGTATCGTTCAAGGATCACGCAGTCCCTATGCCTCACCCATCGTAGTGGTTCGCAAAAAGAATGGGACCGTACGCCTCTGCGTGGACTATAGGACCTTGAACAGCCGTACGGTGCCTGATCAGTATACCCTCCCACGCATCGAGGACCTCTTGAACGCCCTGACGGGAAGTAAATGGTTCAGTGTACTAGATTTGAGGTCGGGGTATTATCAAGTACCCATGGATCTGGAAGATCAGGAGAGAACGGCCTTCATCTGCCCGCTAGGGTTCTACCAGTTCACCCGCATGCCGCAAGGGATATGCGGGGCTCCTGCCACCTTTTAGAGGCTAATGGAAAAGACCCTGGGGGGCCTGAACCCGCAAGAATGCTTGGTGTACCTGGACGACATTATAGTGTTAGGAAAGACGCTAGAGGAGCATGAGGAGCGGCTGATGAAGGTGTTGGATCGACTTCAAAAGGAGGGGTTGAAACTGTCCCTGGATAAGTGCAAATTCTGCCGCACGTCCGTGACATACGTGGGTCACATTGTATCAGCTGAAGGGATATCCACCGACCCAGGGAAGATAGAGGCAGTGGTGAATTGGCCCCGGCCTAACAACGTTCAAGAACTTCGATCCTTCCTGGGGTTCTGCGGCTACTACCGGCGATTCGTGGAGGGCTACTCCAGCAAAGCTAAACTCCTGAATAATCTCTTAAAAATCTGTCCTGAGGACACCGGCAGGAAAATCACCACAGCACAAACGCCATTTGGAGAGAAATGGACCTCTGCTTGTGAGCAAGCGTTCTTGAAATTGAAAGCCAGCCTAACGCAGGCCCCAGTGCTGGCCTATGCCGACCCCGACCGAGAATACGTTCTACACGTGGATGCCAGCTTCAGTGGCCTGGGAGCAGTGTTGCACCAGAAACATGACACAGGGCTCCGCCCAGTGGCGTATGCGAGTCGAAGCTTAACTCCAAGCGAACAGAACTATCCTGTCCACAAGCTGGAGTTTCTAGCCCTCAAATGGGCTGTAGTGGATAAGCTACATGATTACTTGTATGGGGTACAATTTGAAGTCAGGACAGATAATAACCCAATGACTTACATCAACACGTCCGCCAAATTAGATGCGACAGGTCACCGGTGGTTGGCGGCACTGGCCAACTATCGGTTCAACCTTAAATATAAACCAGGGCCCACTAACATAGGGGCCGATGCTCTGTCACGGAGGCCGGGGCTTCAACCCACCATGGATGAGGAAGTATGGGAGGAAATTCCGGGGCCTGGCATACGTGCTCTATGTTCGCTAGCAGCAGTGGTCAACGATCAGGTGGCGTTCTCAGAGCTAAGAGTAGCTGATTCATTAGGGTGTCAATCCCGAGCCATTCCCCGGGCCTACCGAGGTCGGGAAGGAATGAACATTACCGAAGATAAAATCATTTCCTGGAAAGAATTGGTGCAACACCAGATCCAAGATCCAGTGGTGGAACTAGCTCGCCAAGCTCTGCAGTAAGAGAACCCTTCTATTCTTAAGCAAGCCCCCAGAGAACTGGTGAAGCTATTGTTGAATGAGTTCGGGAAGTTCGAACTGGACAATTGCCTATTGTACCGGGTCATTCCATACCACAATCATCCCGATCGGCGACAACTATTCTTGCCTGAAAGTCTGAGAAATATGGTCCTCCGGGCCCTTCACGATGATCATGGCTATCTGGGCGTTGACAAGACATTCGGGTTACTTCGGGACCGGTTCTATTGGCCAAAAATGAGAGAATCAGTGGAAATGCATTGCCGAAGGTGTACCCGCTGTATACAGAGGAAAACACTCCCCACACGGGCGGCTCCCATGGCCCATCTGAAAAGCTCTGGTCCTATGGATTTGGTGTGCATGGATTTCTTGTGTATCGAGCCAGACACCCGGGGCATCGATAACGTACTAGTGATTACAGACCACTATACAAGGTACGCCCAAGCGTTCCCTACCAAAGATCAACGGGCGGTAACAGTGGCTAGAGTATTGTGGGAGAAATACTTCATTCATTATGGATTACCGAACCGACTCCACTCTGATCAAGGCAGGGATTTCGAGAGTACTCTCATTAGGGAACTGTTGAAGTTGTTAAACATAGCTAAGTCACGGACTACCCCGTACCACCCAGAAGGGGATGCTATGCCCGAACGGTTCAACCGAACACTGCTGGACATGCTGGGGACATTAAAAGGCTCTCAGAAGACGGAGTGGAGCAAGCATGTGGAGACGTTGGTGCATGCCTATAACTGTACTCGACACGAGTCTACAGGGTATACTCCGTACTTCTTAATGTTTGGGAGAGAAGCCCGACTACCTGTGGATGTGCGACTGCGGATATCTACCGAAAGGGGTATCCAACAGAACGCATTTCCGTTATGTACAGAGGTTACAGGACAGCCTGCAGCAGGCCTATAAATTGGCTGAAAAGGCGGCAGCGCAATTAAATGCGGGTAACAAAAGGCGCTATGACCACAAGGTGCGACATAAGGAGATTCGCCCGGGGGATGCTGTTCTCCTTCATAATTTAGGCATTCCCGGAAAGCACAAACTGGCTGATCGGTGGAGAGATGGGGTGTATGAGGTAGAATCACAGATGCCTGGCCTCCCGGTATACCGCATCAAGGACTCCGATGGCCGGGTAAAGGTGTGGCATAGGAATCACCTACTCCCCATACCTCAAGTAGGGGACAACGAATTGGAGGTACCCACTGTTTCAATTGATGGAGAAACTGAAAGTACAGAGGATGGCCTAGAGACTGTAATAAATGCCACCTCTGAGAATCCTATGGAGGGAACCTCTCAAAGGGGCCTTCCGGCCGCGGGGGCATCTCCCGAAGGAGCTACGGGTAAAGAGCCCCTTGGTCCAACGACAGATACGCTGACTCCCGTAAGCCAGCCACTAGACCCGCAGAGCCCGTGCTTTGTGCCACAAAGAGACTTTGCAGACTTATCAAGCCCCTCAAGGGCAGAGTTGGAACTGCCAAATGGGAATTGCTACTCTCCAGAGGAGGTAGCTGAAGAGCAAATTCGCAGAAGCCAAAGAGCTAGTCAACCTCCAATGAGGATGGCTTATGATCAATTTGGGGCACCCCATTATGAGGCTCAGCAGTGGTCTCGGAGCAAAATCCAATCTGTGATTGTGATGCTCACAGAATTGTGCGATATCGTATAAAGACAATGCGAATGTGCTAAGTTATATAATTGAACTGCATTTTTATTATATAACATTCTGTGTATAGTTATGTAGGTGTAGCCCAAGCGAGGACGTTGGATTCTGCAAGGGGGAGAATGTAAGGATGTGGTAGGAACCTCATGTGTGTTCAGTGTGTGCTGCCTCTGTTCAGTGAGAAGTTTGTGGAGTGTTTGCAACAGTGTTGCAGTGTGCCCTAGCAGAGTGAGACAGGCAGTGTGATGCAATAGCTGAGCTGTGTGTCTGTTCAGATTAGGCAGAGAGGCTCAGTGGAGAAACTACAATTCCCATGAGCTCCTGGGCAGTCACCTGATGTGAAGAACCAATCAGAAGGCTAGGATGACAGGGACAGGAAATGGAAGCGTGGGGGAGAGGTCACGCTAGACAGAGGGGTTCTGGAAGGTAAAGGAGGAGGGTGTATGCGTGCAGGGGGTCTGTGACCCGCCTGCATAGGCTAGCTTAACCCCGCAGGCCCTTAGGAGAAACCCCTGAGCCACAGTAGGTTGCTGTGCTGCAGGGACGCCCATAGTGGTAGTAATCAGTCACCTTACTGTGTAGACAGTTAGGGACAAGCGTGCGGAGCAGGGTTGCTGGTGAGCTGCTTGGGACCAGACAGCTGCACTGCGGACATCCCAGAAAAGCAAGGATTCGGCTGATCCTTTTCGAAGCATTACCGGTCACCGCCGTGACCGGAAGGTATTTACGTAAAGTGCACCAACACCGGTCAACAGGCGCTGATCCCGCCTTAGGCGTAACTCTTTGAGGACACTAGTGAGTGACCAAAGGCCTAATACACTGAGTTATTCTAACTACTAGCGCAAGGACACGGTGTGTGGGGCACGCGGTGGCGGGACCCGGACATACTCATTAAGAGCTTGGCTGAGCCACTACTGTACAGGACAATACTCATTAAGAGCGTGGCCGAGCCACTCAAGGTATAAGGACATTATCATTTAGCTGCGTTAAAGTTATATTGCATTATAGGATATGTGTTGGGTTATATGCTGCGTGTGTATTAATATGATAGAGTGCTAAGGTTATTGTGCATATAGTAAAGTTGGTTGCATCATACATGTGTGTGTATATGTTTCTTGCCCAGGGGAATCTCACATCACGGGGATCCTGGGTAAGTGGAGGCGCTGCGCTATAAGTGTTACCCCAGGCTCCCAGCTAGCGGAGGCTCAGATCTCCTGGAGCCGCAGGTGCGTGCAGTTACCCGTAGTCGCTTTAGCGTGTCAGAAAAAGGGCTACACATATTTAATTATAGCCTATTAAACTGAATAGACTTAGCTTTGTAAACAGTTTATGACCCTTTGGCATGACCCTACCTCACGGTCTGACATTTGTGTTATCACGGTATCCAGAAAGAATTAAGAAGAATTATTTAGTCACAAACTGTGAGGTAGGAAAATGCCAATACTGCTCGGAGTAGCAGTGATCTTATCTCAGCCTTTGTCTAAATTCTGCCCCTGCGATCTTCCTGCAGTCTGTAAGAACTGCACGGAGAGAGTTGCCTCTCCCTGCACAGAGCGCTGCATCTCCCTGCACAGCTTTTACAGGCGATCACACTGTTTTTATTTAAAATTTAATAAGAGTATTGTAGCAGGATGTCTCTGGGGAAGAACCACGTTAATTTCCGGTCCGGGGACCCCCTGCTTCCTGAGTCAAAGGCCCCGGTATTGGGTGCCAGTATCTCATGTGCGTTTAAATGTCCCGGTCACATGACGTGGGAGATTTTAAAAATGGAGGGAGACACCAGCACCCCATACTGGGGCCTGTAACTCGGGAAGCAGGGGGTCCCCCAGGCTGAAATGAATGCAGTTCTGCTCAGCAGACCCCTGTTTCAATACTGTATTTTTTTTAAAATAAAATAAAAACAGCTTAACTACATTAGCGGCTAGCTTAAATCTGAGTACCTGGTTTCTTGGTGGTAGAGTGGTTGGGTGAAGGGGGTAGTTGCCCAGGGTGGGTGGTTAGGCCTACCCGGAAGTTTGCAGGATGACTTAACCTTCCACTACCATAGTGGTCGTAACCCCTATGGTAATTAAGGGGTTAACTCCTTCCCCCAACCGAGAGGCCTAACCACTCACCTTGGAGCAACTACCCCCTTCACCAATTCACTCTACCCCAAGAAACAATAAAATACAACAACTCTAGAAACCCCCTCCCCTAACACATACAGTACAATAATGGGCAAAATTACTATTATACAGATCTGGATAATAGCGCATTTGCCCATTAAAAATAAAACAGTACCCAGCCAGCATAAAGTAAGTTCTACTTACCCTTGCCAGGATAAAGGCTGTACTTGTCTTCCTCCATGGGCAGCCGCATTACAAAAAAAAAAAAACTGACCACTAACCCTTTAATCACCTTAGCAGTTTGTAACCGCTATAGTAATTAAGGGGTTAACCCCCCTCCCCCGCTACCCACCCACCATCTTTTTAAGATCACGTCACTTCAGCATAAAAACAAAATGGCAGCCATCACATGGTCACCAACCAATCGAATTGGTGGATATACCATGTGATGCCTTTACTTTTGACGTCATCAAAAAGGGAGGTAAGATAGCCAATCAAGTAGCATGCCTCACTCCCTTTTTGATTACATCACAGAATTCCAAAAAAGGAAAGGCATCACATGGTATATACACCAATCCGATTGGTTGGTGACCATGTGAGGGCTGTCTTTTCTTTTTTTTTTTTTGCTGAAGTGACGTCATTTTAAAGGAAGAGAAGCATATACCCTGATTGGCTGGCTTCCCTCCCTTTTTGATGGCGTCACATCTTTAAAAATAAAATAAAAAAAGGGAACCTGTCACATGGTACACAGCCAATCGGATTGGGGGTGTACCATTTGATTCTCAAATGTGATGTTAGAAGCCTTATATAAGGCCTGTCCTGTCTCATTTGCAGCCAAGACGACAACGGGGCAACATCTCCATCCCCCTTTGGATTATACAGCAGAGAAGACAGAAGAAAAGAAAGAAGGATGGACTTACCAGAGACATCTCTTTAATCAACAGATGATCATGGACTTCTTGGCATCAGCTGATGAGGAGCATTGCGTCGTGGGTCAAGAGATGGTGTCCAAGTAGCATTCGGAGGGTGAATCCAGCAAAGGTAAGAATTACATTGACTGTATTTTATTTCATTGTGTATTTTTTTAAGTTTGCCTATTGACTGCCAATAGGCTTATCTAAGCCCCTTTCTGGGTATAGATGTGTGGCACCAGTGTGGCAATCCATGCCCATATTGTAGGCATGGTTTACCACAGTCATATCCAAAGGCTTTATTGTTTCTAGAAGTTTGGGTTCACCTATATACACCCTTCTATCTCCTTGGAGTGACATCACTGGTCACAAGACATCATGAGGAGTGGCTATCCCTTTTGCTCTGTCTTCTTGGCTCACATGATAGGGAGGGGAGTAACCTGAGTGAACCTACTCAGTTAGCCCATTAAGGTCATTAACCTCTTAACCGAAATAGTAGTCCCAAAGGGGGCTACACTATTATAAAGTAGGCAAATACAACAGGCAAAATGCATTACTTTCAGTTCCTTTTACACCTCAGTGCTGTCAGCTGTTCCGTCAATCTTCAGGGGAAAAAAACAATCCAAAAAGCATAGCAGTACTAGTCAATCTTTGTTTAAAAAATGGAGATGTGCTTAGCGTGATAGATAGTACTGCAAGGAAAACTAGAAGTGACTCTGCAGATGTAGTAAAAACAGACAATGGAGGAGAACACAAGGGCAACCTTTCCATTCAATCAATAAGTCTTATCGTGACAGCCATTTATAGGTGTTTCTGTGTCTAACTAAACTAAAAAGAGCACAGCCTTGATATCACATTAAGCTGCTTGTTTCTAGTCTATGTTTTATCCACACAATAAGGATTGTCATTAGGAGACACATGCTACCTTAATGATGCTGTTTCACTTGCAGCATACAGATGGAGAAACCCTTATTGGATTTAGACTGGCGACGTTTTCAGTTTATTGCAATTTTATTTTCTTCATCCTGGCTGGATGACGCATTGTAAATTATTTTGTTAACTTTCATGCAGAAGCTGCTATGTGCAAAATCTTCCATACAAGCGAATAACAGTTATAATAAATATTTCTGATAGTTGTTCCATAATTTAAGATATTTTAAAAAAAAAAGTTTGTGAGTTATGAGCTTAAAGAATAAACAAGGGAAAAAAGGGTTTAACCAAATTACCCTTGTTTATGAGAATATTATCATTGAAGTATTTAACTATATACTAATTACTATATATTTTGTCAAATTGGATGTAGCTTTTCTGTCTTTTGTTCCCTCCCCCCAGAGTTTAAGCTAAACAAGGAAAGCAGAGATTGCACAATATACTATAAATATTCGTTTTTATTTTAATATGTAGATTTTATTGCGTGCTTGTAACTAAGGGGAAAATGCAGCAGTATTTAAAAGATGCAGTAATCAGTGAGTTATAACTAGGCTTATAGAAAATCATAATGGTCGACATTTTTATGATTCTCCACAAAATATTTTTATTCCAGTGTCATTGCCTTTGTAAGCTTGGCAAAAAAAAAACCCCAGCAAAAGCATAAAAAAAACCAACAGCAATGTCTAGCTTGTAATCTCTATGGCACTGTGATTTCTGCCTGAAAAAAAATCTTAAAGACAATGATGTATATATTGTACTGCAGCACTATATAATAATCAAAAAAATATATATTAAATAGAAAATAGCATGAAAATGTCACAGTAGAATTGAATGTGAAAGAAATGTGAACTTTTAGGGTGCAATACAGGAAGCTGAACTTGTAAAGTTCCAATATTAAAAACATAAAAACGTTAACTAATGGAAGCTCCTAAGAAAAATAAGAAAGGGGGCACATGACCTCTGCTAGGTTGATCCCCATAAAGGGAGTTAAGGGATTCCATTGAGGCAGGGGATGAAAGGCTGTTAAGGAGGGGTACAGTATGGTTAATAGGGGAAGGGGAGGTTTAAAAGGGATTCCTGAATTTCCGTCTTCCTTTGACTGCAGTCCTGGTTCCCTCCCTCCTACCTTCCGTGTAAGGCAAAGCTTCTGGGGGTTGGTCAAGGGTAGTCTTCTGTTATAATGTGCTGTCTTATACTGTAAATTGGTCATTGTATATGTTTTGTATGTTTTAATATAAAACAAAAAGGTGCATGTGCTGCGTTGAAAAAGATGGCTGCTGCCTAGCTTAACTCCACATGAGTTTAGGTGAAATATTATAACTTTAGCCTCCCAACGGATCCAATCATCGTGCTGATCTCACTAATAAGGTAAGGGAACACAACGGGCACGCGACCATGCCACCTACCAAGGCGAAAAAATCTTCATCCTCGCAAGAACTTCAAGTGGCAGGAAAACCACATCAACGTGATGGAGCAGAGTGATTCCCAGGACGCCGACATAGAATCGAAAACACAGAAGCCACATCCCCCTGCCTTCAACACCCAAAAGCAGGACATTAAAGACCTATTTTATAACATTAAAGCCCTTTATCATTCACAACTGCAAGCCACTCTAAGAGGAATCCCCCCAGACATTAATCAACTGAGGAAAAGAACGGATACAAGCGAGACAAAAGTATATGAGATCCTAAAAGCCCAGAAAATGTCCAACCAGGAGAGAAAGACCCTGAGAGACCGCATGGGTGAATTAACAGAAGGCCAGGAAGATCTCGGGTTATTCAGTCATTTTGGAGAATGAAACAGCAAAGAAAGAAGTTTGAAGACTTGAAAGAATGTGTGATACTTCTACAGACAAATGTTAGGAGGTATCAGCAACAACGACGCTACAAGGATCTGAAGAAAGCTGCAGGTGTGAATCAGTCTGGATGTGGATCCTTCGTCATATCCAAGCAAGCTGTGCAATCCTATAGGCGTATCTGCAATGTCATTGCAGTACTACAGTCTGCTTTCCACAAAATGCAAAATATAAGGACCAAGTTACAAGTGAGTAGTAGAATACAAATGCAGTCGTACTACCGTGTCAACAGGGTCCGAAGTAGATTCCTTGATCGGAAAACAGCCGCCATAAAGATGCAGTCTCTGAGAATAAGATGGGAATGTATCCGTGATCGTACGCCGAGAAAGGCGTACGGATTATCCAGCGATACTCCCGTCGGGTTTAATTAATGGGCCAAGAAAGAGAGGCCAAAGTCTACAAGTCTGCCGATGGTGAAAGAGAGGTTCCATGGGGTAAACTGGGAGTTAATGCGAACTCTGCCAAAGTTGAAGCTAAATGATGTGGAGCCGGACACAGATCGTCGTGTGAGTCACATGAAGAGGAGATCACACGACGTGTGGAAGTACTTGTTGCTAAGTGAGTGAAAGAGGAGGTGGCAGAATACCTGTAGCTAATCAGACTTGACTCCTGAAAACACAGGATTTATATGACAGGCCGTAAGCTGCCTGCAGAGCGATTGAGTTTCCCCAACCAGGGGTAGAGAGACTTCTCACCAGCCAGGAGGATACTATTGTATTGTATTGTATTGTATGTCTTTATTTATATAGCGCCATAAATGTACATAGCGCTTCACATTAGTAATACATATCATATAAATAACAAATAATATAAATAACAGATCATGGGAATAAGTGCTTCAGACATACTGTAAAAGTAACATTAAGGAAGGAGTCCCTGCTCCGAGGAGCTTACAATCTAATTGGTAGGTAGGGAGAACGTACAGACAATAGGAGGGAATACTAGTAAGTGCGTCTGCAGGGGGCCAAGCTTTATGTGTCATGTGTCCATGATTATCCAGTGCTACTCAAATGCTTCTTTAAGCAGATGTGTCTTAAGGTGAGTCTTAAAGGTGGATAGCGAGGGGGCTAGTCGGGTATTGAGGGGAAGGGCATTCCAGAGGTCTGGGGCAGAAAGTGAGAAAGGTTTAAGGTGGGAGAGAGAATACTGGTTGGTCTGGGTCCCCAGGCCTATAGGAAGCAGGGCTGCTGGGACTCACACCCAGGCAGAGGATTGTCACGAGGACCATAAGCTGCTGGACAGAGAAGATGTACCAGGAACTGGTGATCCCATCCTGCTGAGTGATCTACATGGAGACCCTGGGAGGAATTCCCCAGCAACCTATCAGATAAGGACTTTGATATTGTCATTTATATAATGTCTCTAAACATGAGGGTGTTTTGGGGCTGGTAACTGGCCAGCCAGGTAGATAGTGCCTGTGCTCAAGGGGGAGTAGAGTTTTATTTTATGGGTTGGATTCTTAAAGGCACCTCGCGGCGCCCACTCAGTCAGTACATCTTATTACATCTGTATTTCCAACTTGTGCACTAAATAGAAACAGGTCTAAAGTTAAGAAAGCCCTACCACAAGCAAATAATGGTAGAAGGAGAGATCAGAAAAATATGTTTTTCATGTAAAGCCACCAACAATGGGGTCTGATAAATATGTACCATATGTATCCAAGGAAACATTACATCTAAATCAATAGGATTTTTTTATTTGATACACCTGGAGCCAGAATTGTACCACTTTTATATTAATACATAACCCGCAGTGTCTATAGAAACAGTCAGCAGATAGGGTTCCGGGTCGCAGGGCTGAATTCTTGACCTTGGCTCTCGGCTGTCATGTGGGTGAAGGGGAACCCACCTGTAAATCTGAGGGTGGAAACATGGGCCCAGCACAGGGCTGCTGGTCAATCATGGAAGTCACCCTCGGTTTCTGGTGAGTAGGGCCCGTGACACTCGTCCCTGCTTTCCCCTCCTGTTGGCAGCCCTGGAGACTAATTTATATGTATTGTATCAGAGCTGCAGTCCAGCTAAGTTTTATTAACAATGTTAGCAAGTACTGTAAATAAGAGAATGGATGCCTGGTTTCAAGCAGCAGAACTACTTCTTCTACTGCTCTTCTGTTTTAATAAAGGCAATAGCAGACTAAGAAGTGTTATTTTAGGTGCAGAAAATATATACCACAAGGGTATTTAAACTATACTGTATAGTCAATTCATATATTGCATATTTATAAAGAGAAGAAAGCTGTCATATTTCCAGTATTTACAGTATGCTCATCAAGAATAGGAATAAATTGTGTACGTTTTATTACTTGATATCTTGCAATATGAAGCTGGACCCTGACTGTAGACATGCTTGTAAAATAAAAAATGACATTATATTCAAAGTGAAATCTCAATGGAAGAAGCGTGTGATATTCACCATCTGTAGGGAAGGTAGGAATAACTAGTGAAAACCATCACATAGCAGTGAAAATGTACCATTCATTACCGCTGCCTGTTGTGCAGATGTCTGTGATACGAAGTCTAAGCACATCACGCGCAGCTGGATCATGGAACAGGACAATGACGTGTCCCAGCAGGCAGATAATAATAACTGTTTACCTGCTGCATAAATGAATCTGGTTGCCATGAATGACCAAGCCAGTCTAAGGTAGTTGCACTTGCCTAGTATCTTTCGAATAACTGATCATCTATCCTTGTTAGTAGAAAAGTATCATATTTTAAAATTACTCTTTGGTCATCTGAAGATTTTAGGGGAATAAGTGTCAGGATATCATCCCATTTATTGAAAATATGAGACAGATGCTTTATTTACAAAAAGTGCATGTTTTCTTGATACTTGGTATTCGGATAGAAAAGTAATTACACCACTAGTTCAAGACCAAAAAATGTTAATATGTTAATGATAGCAAAACATAGGGGCCTATTCAAGTAGCTTCGATAAGTAACTCATCAAGCATTTTGAGCACTTCTTGAACTAGTTAGCATAAGTAGCTATTCAGAAAGCTTCGATAGCATGCTAAACTCGCTCTAATAATAATAATAGCATGTTCTTGTGTAGCGCTGCTAATTGTACGCAGCGCTTTACAGAGACATTTTGCAGGCACAGGTCCCTGCCCCGTAGAGCTTACAATCTAGATTTTTGGTGCCTGAGGCACAGGGAGATAAAGTGACTTGCCCAAGGTCACAAGGAGCCGACACCGGGAATTGAACCAGGCTCCCCTGCAGCAATCTCAGTGTCAGTCAGTGTCGTTACTCACTGAGCCACTCCTTCTCCCAAGTGCTTCTCCCCCATCGGTGGTGCTCCAGCTCAGAAAAACCGTGTGGGAGCTCAAAAAATGCCAAAACTCACATTTTTTTTAGATATCACTCTATTCAGGTAGCTTTGGTATTCACATCGCGGCTGAAATGCGTAAGTAACTCGCAGGTTCTCATATCTCGAGGGCGGCGAGATGGGATCTGCGATGTGACTTTGCAGAAAAACTTAAAATTTCTTCTTTGGATTGAAGCCGGGAGTCTCTGAAGTGGACATGCATAAATATAAGCTCCAGAGACCCCGTGCTTCAATACTATGTAATAAAAATACATTTACAGGAAGCTTCATTACCTTAGCGGCTAACTGCGAAGGTAATGAAGGAGTTAAATACCAGCACACGGTTTATTGGGGGTAGAGGGGGTGGGGGAAGGCAGTATTTGGCCCCTGGTGGGTGTTTATGCCTACTGGGAGGGTTGTGGGAGGAGTTAAGCCCTTCATTACAATAGCGCTTACTACCTCTAAGGTAATGAAAGGGTTAACCCCTCCCGCTACCCACCCGGTAGGCATAAAAACCCACCACCGGTCAAATGCTGCCTTCACCCACCCCTCTACCCCCAATAAACATTAAAGCACAATACAAACCCCAATACTAGCCAATAGACCCATTGATTGCCAGTGTGAGGTTACCTATGCCCTCAATGCAAGCAAAGATAACCCCAATAGCAATGAATGGGCACCCTAATAAAATACAATCAATGTGTTATTTACCTTTTGCCGAGATTTACCCTCGTCCTACTCCGGCACCATCTCTTGACTCTAGATGCAATGCTCAACAGCCTGATGCTTGGAAGTCCATGGTCCTCTGTTGATTGAAGAGACGTCTCTGGTGAGTTGTTTCTTCCTTTTCTTCTTTTCTTTCTTCTCTTCTTTATAATCCAAAGGGACACGGAGATGTTGCTCCGACATTTTCTTGGGCTCAAATGAGACGGGACGGGCCTTATGTAAGGCATGTGAAGTCACATTTGAGTATCAAATGGTACACCCCCAATCTGATTAGTTGGTGTACCATGTGACAGCTTCCATTTTTTTAAGGATGTTACGTCATCAAAAAGGGAGGGAAGCCAACAAATCAGCTGGCATATGCTTCCCTCCCTTTAAGGTGTCACCAAAAAAAAAATGGAAGCCATCACATGGTACACCAACAATCGGATTGGTAGATATACCATGTGATGCTTTTCCTTTTTTATGACCATAGCGGTGATGTCATCAAAAAGGGAGGGAGGCATGCTACCTGATTGGTTATCTTCTCTTCCTTTTTGATGATTTCACCGCTATGGTATGCTATGGTTAACACCGCTATGGTAGTGAAGGGGTTAACTCCTCCCGCAACCTTCCTGGTAGGCCCAACCACCCATCCTGGGGCAACTACCCCCTTCACCCACTCCCTCTTCCCCCAAGAAACCAGGTACTCTGACTTAACCCCTTCATTATCTTAGCGGCTATCCGCAAAGGTAATTAAGCTGTTTTTATTTTAATAACAGAGTATTGTAGCAGGGGATCTCCAGAGCTGAACCGCATTAATTTCAGCTTCGGGGACCCCCTGCTTCCCGAGTTACAGGCGAATGGTTTGGGCTTCCGGTATCTCCCTGCATTGTTTAAATGTCCTGGTCACGTGACGCGTGACATTTAAACATTGTGGGAGTACCAGCACCCCATACGGGGCCTACAACTCGGGAAGTTGGGGGTCCCCAATTCTGAAATCAATGCTGTTCTGCTCCGGAGACCCCCTGCTTATATGTTATTAAAATTTAAATCAAAACAGTGAGATCGTCGGTAAGAGCTGTGCAGGGAGACGCAGATCTCTCTATGC
The DNA here is from genome assembly GCF_040206685.1 of Ascaphus truei. Lineage (NCBI taxonomy): Eukaryota > Metazoa > Chordata > Amphibia > Anura > Ascaphidae > Ascaphus > Ascaphus truei. Next base: position 26,146,161 of record NC_134500.1, read on the forward strand.
AGTTCTTACAGACGGCGAGCAGATCGCAATGGTAAAACTTAGAAAAAGACTGAGATAAGGTCACTGCTATCCCGAGCGGTATTGTAATTTTTCTACCTCACAGTTTCTGACTTTCCATCATTCTTTCTGAATACCGTAATAACACAAATGTCTGTGACGGTTCAGGGGATTCCTTCCTCTCCATGTGTCCCTGGCACTGCGCTTTCCCCTGCCTCTGATATCCCTTTCTTGCCTCCTCGCACTGTTCTCCCTTCCTCCTCCTGCATCCGTCCCTCTGCGGCATCTCCTGACGCTCTCCCCGCGTCTGTGCGCGTTCCCCGCAGGGCGCGTACATGTTCTCAAACTCCTGATCCCCTCCCCAATACTCCCTGCTCATGGCCTCCCTCTGCCTCCCCTCTGGTCCCCTTACCTCCTGCAGTCTCTCCTCCGGTTCTCTCTCCTCCCTCGGCGGGTGCCCCTTACAGAGGGCGCGCGCACACGCTCCTCTTGTAAACCTCCCCAGACCTCTGGCTCCGCCTCCCATGCTGTACAAGCTATCTCTCTCTCTGGTTCACCTGTCTCCTCCCTCTCTCCTTCTCACCTATCCCTGCTGTCTCTCACTTCACCCTCTGCTCCTCCTCTCTCTCCCATTGGTGTTCCCTCCTTTATAACCCCTGTATGTCCTCTAGCTCATTGCTCTGCATTGCTTCTTGTAACCTCTATGTGTGCAGTCCTATGCTTGGCTCTGCTGTGTCTTTCAGCGTTTGTTCCTGCTCCTGCTTACCTCTGGATCTCCCTGGCTTGAACTCTGCTTGTACTGGATTACCCTGCTCTCTCCTGCCCTTGCACCCTGCTTACGGATACGACTTTGCTGCTTTCTGTTATCCCTCGACTCTGGCTTACGGACATCACTATCCTGCTCTCTATTGCCCTAGACTTTGGCACACGGACAACACTATCCGAACTCTGAATCCCAAGGCGTTGCAAGTATACCTTAACCATCTTTCTACAGGCCCGGCAACGTACTACCACACTCCGGGCACGCCCTCACTGCTGTGGGTGCATGTTATAACCCTACCCACCTCAGTACTGGGGACTGGCCAGGTCTGCGGGCATACTGTACAGGCGTTACAATGTCAGACCGTGAGGTAGGGTCACGCCAAACCGTTCCATTTGGCAGTGATAAATTCGAAGCTACTTGAATAGGCTCTGTTAATGAATATACAAGGGGTAGGTCCCCATAATAGTGGCATATTCTGCAAATCTCATCATTCCAGTCGTCTACGTATTTTAAAGATCCTAAACCAGGCATGTTTTAGTAAATGTTAGCATATTAGAAAAAGGATTGTTTGAATATAAACAATAGTGATTATTTGTTCAGGGATGCAATATGAAGGCAAAGCCAGTGCAAAAGTATTGCACCCGATCTATTAAAGGAAAAACTGCAAGTGCTTTCAGTATGATTAATTTCCTTTGATAAATATGATGCTGTTTTTTGTACTGGTTTTGTGCAAGTTTAGTAAACTACCACTAACATATTTATTGTATTGTCCTGAGAACACTAGAGAATGGATAAAGATACTCCTTATTAAATTGACTTACATATTGTATATGTTTCTAATTGACTTATAAATGACATTTCATAAAACACCTGGGATATTTTGAATGAGACGATTTCTGCTCCCAGTTTTCAAACCTGGAGACGGACAATCATATTCCAGGATGTAGATCAAAGCTCTCGTAGCCATATTAGTCCTAGAAAAATGTTGTTTCATTGTAGATTTATGTATTTTAGGGGATGAAGATTAGGTTATTTCCTACTGCAGATAAAATTATAGTTTACGGAGCTTTTAAAACCCTCACGTTTTTTCTTCATATTTTTAACCCCTATTAATTCCTCTTTTGTGCTAAACAGCTTGTTACCCTATTACTGGTGGCTAGAGATGGGTGAAACTTTGGCACATTTTTTACAGTCCTGGCAGACAAAAAGTCAGAAACTTCCAAATATGAATTATTTAGAGATCACTTATTACACGAATGTTCTTGAAACTTTTGACTATTTTTGGGGAAAGTTTAAAACATTGTCAAAAATTGGTGAATTGGAAAATTCCGCACATATTTTGGACCATGTTAAACAATTAGACAGCTCGATCATTTTTACTAATTTCTGAATTTCTTTAATACAATTGCATGAACTTCAACACGTGAACTGGTGCAGTGTAACAAATCTCTACTACTGGGTGTGGTGATACAGTATCTACCAAGTTTTCTAAATAATCAAGCTGCATGTATGGAAGTCAGGAAAGGTCTATTAAAAAGCCTCATCTTTGAGTGCCAGAGGGCCTGTGGATCCAGAATGCCACAGCACTTCTGGCACTCGTGATCACGTTATCGCTCCGTCACTTATGATGAAAAGGGAAGAGTCTTCCTCCTTCCATCAGTGCAGATCACATCGTGAGCTCCCCTAAGGAAACAAGTATTTTTGGGGTGACGTAGCTACTGGTGTGAATCATGGGACAGCCATGGTGCAGCACACATGATGTAGTAGCTACGTCCCCAAATATTTTTCATTTGAACACCTTCTACTCCATTTTCCTGAAGATAGACATGCTATTATTCTCACTTCTGCCATTAAGAATAAATGAACTTCTATGCTAGGCATTGGCTACCCTTTAGATACCGATGAGACCAAAAATACATTTTCAAACCCACAATGCTTGGTCTCCATTATTGTATATCTCGCAGTGCTCACAGTCTTCGCTAGATTGCTTCTACTCTTCTTTCCACCCTCAACTTTTAAATCTTGTGTTTCACTATTCATACAGTATGCTCACATTACTTCCATTTCAATTGGCCATTACGTCACTCCTTTTATAAAGTTCTATTCCTTTCACCTTCCGCACCGTGAGTATTCTTATTCAAGTCACAAATCACCATCCCTTCCAAATTCTCTGTGTTTATGAACGTCTCTTTCCTGTTGTCTTATTTTATACTTAAATATATCTTGAGAACAAGAGACCACCACCTTCTCTTTTACTGTTATAATATGGAAGAAAGTAGGAGGGTGATACATTCATTTTAAGAGATGCCGGATGATAATATGCTTATATTTTCACACATTCTACTCCAAAACGGTTCCATCTCCCATATAAATATTGATGGGAAGTAATAGTCCAAGGTACTCTAATCAGGCCATTGAAACTAATATCTATAAAATCATATCCTTTTCCAAGACTACTGCTCATTTCTTTATACTCAAAGGGTTCCATAATGGCTATCCCAAACATTGTTTAATTTCTAACCATATTTGCCTCCTTTACTTATGCAGTAAGGTTGGTTCTTCCACGTACTAGTGTTTTAATATTGATCATAATTTATGGAGAAATCATCTACAATCGTCGGAAAAGGTGGCACAACTGGCCACAATTTCTATACATGTCGATTAGCAACCAATAGACTAATTCTACATATGTCCGACCTATGTGCCATGTGTGTGACAGCAATGACCACTAGAGATTTACAATTTTACCCAGATTCAATAAATCTTGTAGCCCAAAAAGTTCTGGTGAAATTGACAAGTTGAATTGAAATTTCAAACTAAATTGTGAAGTCTTGCCAAATAAAATATGGATTTTTTTTTCTCTGTCACTCTATCTCTCCAGGCCCAGGTGAGAAGAGTTTCTTCCCAGGTTGGCAAGAGAGGCGAGAGATGGAGAGAGATAGAGTAGCTCCTATTCTAAAAGTGAGGAGCAACGTGCACTGCAATGGAGAGGCGGAGATGACTGTGATTGTATTTGTATGCTGATGTCAGTGGTTTTATTTGTGTGTTGTGGTTGTATGTATGTATTATTATTATCATCAACATCATCATCTTTTATTTGTAAAGTGCCAACATATTTAGCTGTGTGGTACAATGGGGGCACAGAGTTTTATGTAAATTGCTTAAACAGAAAGGGCAAACAAATACGAAAGGCAACGGAAGCCCAGCTAGAGAGCTGGAGTAATCAGTGTTGGACATTTTTAAGAAAAACAGTTTATTGTTGAATTATGTTGGCAGGGAGTGGAGTCATTTGGTTGTGCTTTTTTTTTTAGTAATACAGTATTGTTGTTGATTTCATGCAATTCTCTACTGATACCATTGTTTTTATCCTTGTTTTGAAGCTTCTCAACATCAACACCTTGTTCCTGTAGAACCCACACTTGGCGACACAGAAAATTATTGGATCATTAAGGTAACAATCACCTTTTCAGCATTTCTTTGTGTTGTGGCTCCTGCGCTCATTTGCATTAATTGGATGACAAATATACAGTATGCGTTCCATCCAGTACGCATAGAGTGGGCATGCACAGTAATTGAATGGAATCCATTAAGTTGGCAGATACCATGCAGTTCACCAATTCAATGAACCGCATGTGTTCCATACAGTATACATACTGTACCACGTGAAAATGCAGTGGTGTTTCAACACAGTGTTTCATTAATGCATCTATGTCTCGATTACCTTACAGGTAAAACTGTACAATAGACAGCCTGGACTTGTTGGAATAAGAAGATTGTATTCTTTTTCCCAAGTATTTGTTATTTCTCTTATGTCATAAATCTTACACCGATGCACAATACAATACATACATGTTTCTCTCATTTACTTTATTAAGAGAAAGTAACATATATTCCCACATATTGTTATATTTTCTGTGTTTGTTTCTGATAAAGAATTTAAAAAAATATATATATAATGTTCTTATATACTGTATCTACCAGAGCCCCACAAACTGGGAACACTGTTTAATCGCTATGCATCCAGTCTTCATTTGTATTCTAAAGTTGTTTTTACAAAAGGGATACAATCATTATTTATGATCAACCAATAACTGAATAGGCTTCATGATCATAAAATTATAAAAATGAAAGATCTGATAGCTACTAAAAAAGCTCCTCTGAGTCTTATACTATCTTCTTCCAGACATCGCTTGTACTTTACTTGATGGCTGCAAAGTAAGCTTTAACTATTTCCAGGTTAGTACTCCATATATCAAAAAAGGCTAGCACATGTCCATCGATCTGGACTGAAAATATTGCTCGGGAGAGGACTGATTCTTCAATGCACTGAATGTCCATGCCCTTGAACTTATTTCTTCTATCGTATACAATGTGCACTGCAGCAAGGGCTGTTGGTATACATTTGACTAATAGGGCTCTTACAATAATTAAGAACTCACTCTTTAGTTGCAAAGGACTTCAACATTTCTGCAGGGTATAAACTACGCAGGACACATTGTCAGGGCGAGGTGAATTTGAATATTCTTGATTGATTGCTTCTGCTTCAGAATTAATGGTGTGTGCACTTTTAGGTCAGAGTATAAGAAGGGATATCTATCTCCTTTAGACTCTCAGTAACTTTACTGCACGATTTGTCTCCCAGAAGGCGGTTTATGACTTCCCCTTTATGAATACAGATTGGGATCTTAATGAGAACATTTCCCCTGTTTGCAGGGCCCTCTCAGTCAGCTGGTTGAGAATGGACTCAGCCTTCAGATTGTTTGTTATTGCACTGGTGGTGCAAACAGCCCGGTACGAAGTACTGTAATACAGGAAAACAATTCTGTTTCCAAAGATATATAATGGAGGAAGTTAAATTAGGCTGCTGCTGACACACAGAGGGGACACTGCAGTTAAAAGCATACTTCAGAGGACAGATTATTGAGTACGGTACTGTATATGTCTTAGACATTTTACTGATCATACATTAGAGGACAGTTGAAGATGTCAGGCGAGGTACCAAGCTTTATATGTCAATCAGAAAAGAGGTGCGTGTGTCTCTCTGCGTGCGTGTCTCTCTGCGTGCATGTCTTTCTCTGCGTGCGTGTCTCTGCGTGCATGTCTCTCTCTGCGTGCGTGTCTCTGCGTGCATGTCTCTCTCTGCGTGCGTGCGCGTCTCTGCGTGTCTTTGTGTATGTGCCTCTGCGTGTTTGTGTGTGTTTTCTCTGGGAACACTCCCCGCCCCCCCCATGACCACCACCTCCTCATCCTCCTCCTCCTCCTCCTCTTTGGCTGGTTTTTCTTTGTTCTACTTGGCAACAAGTAGAATTGCTGTTCAACTGATTGGCCGGCCAATCAGTAAAACAAGATCAAAATAGACCTCCTCTTTTTCTTTTCCTCCAAAAAGCTTTCAATAATGTCTGAGTATATTTAAAAAAAAAAACAAAAAACTATAGGTAGAAACAAACTACTATGTGACAAAGGTGATAGTTTTTTATTCTAATACATATAGCTTTTACATTTATTAACAGTAAACCTCCCCATTAGTAATGGAGTTTGTAAATAATTATTTCTTGACAGAATAATAAGCACCCCTTTATTTTTTGAGGCTGGTAATGGCCGTAGTAATAGAATGAGGCACCAGAGAACAGAAAAGTTTAGGCATATGTGTCAAGTAACAGGTTTCTACAATAAGTGACTGGTGTGTGTTAGTTTTTTGAGGCAGGTGTGTTGTATGTTTTGTGGCGGGGGTATTATGTGTATTGGGGAAGGGGGCAGGGTTGCCAGGTGTTCGGTTTTGAACTGGACTGTCCAGTATTTGGACACACTGCCCAGTAAAAAATGAGAGGTACTGTAATACTGGACATGTACTGTATGTGTCCGGTATTTTCCTCCCTGGACATACTGTAATGACCTGACACACCTTTCACCATTGAGTCCAGTATTTTCAGAGAAGCCACCAGGCAACCCTAGGTGGGAGTATTATGTGCATTGAGGGGGTTATTATGTGTATTGGGGATGGGGTTGTTATTTTTATCTGGGGGTTAGTATGTGAATTGGTGATATGGGGTGGTTAAGTGTATTGGGGGGCTTAGTTTGTATTAGGGGAGGGGGGAGTTATTAAGTCTGGGGGGAGAGGTGGGTGTGTGGGGGGGGGGAAGAGAGAGGTGAAGGTGTGGGGAAGAGAGAGAGAGATGGGGTAGTGGCGGTGGGAGAGAGGTGGGGGATAGAGAGATGTGGGTGAGCGAGAGATGTGGGTGAGAGAGAGAAGTGGGGGTGTGAGAGATAGAAAGGGGCCAGTGTACAGTCCAGGGCCCCGGGAAAGCTGTTTGCAGCCCTGAGTACCGGCACCTTTTTTTTTTTTAGACATACATATATACATCACTAGGTGTAACCTTTTTATAGTTCTGTTTTTGTCTAATTTTTGGTGGTTTAAAACCTACTTGAGTGTCAGATCCACACTTAAAAATCAATGCACATGCCCAGCTTTCACATAGCTTATAACGCTTGCAGAGAGCTCTTTGTATGATAAAATGCTGCAACAGACACATCAAAGATATTTTTGGCATCAATGCTTGAACACAATACACTTTAGCTCATAGTATACCTCTGAGAGACTGTGAGCAGCATTACAATCAGACGGCCTGAATAGTTTTTGTAGTGGAGCCTGACAATTACATTCAGTGTTTTTGAGCATAAAACAAGGGACTAAATTCAAGACTCAATTTATGTAACCTTGGTAAATTTGCTACAGTATATCGTATGGTTACAAGCAGTTTTAGCCTGGGGTATCCCCCCAGAGGGGAAAACAGAATATAGGAGCCCACTCTAGAGCCATAACAGACAAAAACATTTAAAAGGGCTTGAATTTATACACGGGACATACTTGCATTTCCTCATGCATACATACTGTACAGTAAACTCAAAAATATGCATGTATGAATGCAGTAGATACATACAGTACACACATAGGGGCCTATTCAAGCAGCTTCGATAAAATCACTGCCATATCGAACGGTCTGACGTTTGTGTTATCACGGTATTCAGAAGGAGTTATCGCAAGTCAGAAACCGTTCAGTAAGAAAATGCCAATACTGCTCCGGATAGCAGTGACCTTATCTCAGCCTTTTTCTAAGTGCTGCCCCTGTGATCTGCATCACCCTGCACAGCTCTCACAGGCGATCGCACTGTTTCTATTCAAGAGTATTGAAGCAGGGGGTCACCGGAGCTGAACTGCATTCATTTTAGTCTCGGGCACCCCCTGCTTCCTGAGTTACAGGCCCCGGTATGGGGTGTCGGTATCGCTGCAGAGTTTAAATGTCCCGGTTACGTGATGTGAGATGGGCCTCTCTGACATCAGCGCGCCGGAAGTAAGCTGGGCCTCAGCTTCCGGTGTGTGCTGACTTTGGAACCTCTGGCAGCCAGGCCTGGCCAGAGGTTGGGGCCAACTTGCAGCTCCGACCGCCGCCCCCCCGCGGCCACCATGCCCGGCTTGAGACAATCCACAAGTCTATTTTGTATTGTGGGGGAGTGGGGAACGTTTTTACTATGTATTGGGGGGCAGTGGGTGTCTTTTTTTATATGTATTGGGAGGGAATGGGGTCTTTTTAATATGTATTGGGAGGAGTGGAGGTCTTTTTAATATGTATTTGGGGGGAATGGGTGTCTATTTAATATGTACGGGGGGGTGGGTGAGGGTCTTTTAAATATGTATTGGGGGGTAGGTGGGGGTATTTTTAATATGTATTGGGGGTGGGGTTTTCTGGTATGTATGTTGTGTGGGGGGATTGAGTGAGAGTGGGGTAATTGACGGAGGGTGGGGGCGGGTGAGAGGAGAGAGGGAGTGATGAGGAAAAGAGGGAGTAAGAGTGAGACGCAGGGGAGATAAATACATGCGAGGCGGGAGGGGGTGAGTTAGGAAGAGGGAGTGAGATGGAGGGGAGAGAAATTCATAGGAAGAGGGGGGAAAAGACAGGGCTCGCAATGCCAAATGGTGGGGTGGTGGGGTGGGGGGCGGACGTAACTCTATTCCTGGGCCCCGGGAAATCTGTTTCGGCCCTGCCCCCCATTCCCCCTATTTACCTCCCCTTTTTTCCCACCCTCTGTTTACAGATGATCATTTGTACATACATATATATACATACTGTACACTTTGTCCTGAGTTTCACTGTGTTACTTGCACTGTGTTTTCATTATTGACTGTTTAACAGAGATTATTGGAGTGCCTCTTTGTCTGCACCACAGAGTATCCTGTGGTGACTCGTTAATATAGGTTAATACAGATGTTTTTGGCTTATCCCCAGTGTTTGTATTTTTCTTTATATACCATTGAATGCTGGGAACCCATTTGTGTGTTCAACCAATACTATCTAATACAACCATTGATTGCAAGTGTGGTTACCTATGCCTTCAATGGGAGCAAAGATAACCCCAATAGCAATGAATGGGCACCCTACTAGTCACCCCTCTACTCCCAAGCACCCCCCCCCCCTCAACCACATACAGTACAGTAATGGGCAAAATCCCTATTATCCAGATCTGGATAATGGCGCATTTGCACATTAAAAATAAAATATTATCCAGCCAGCATATACAGTAGTAAATTAAAGTTGCACTTACCCCTGCCAGGATGAAGGCTGCCCTCATCCTTATCTCCGTCCTACTCATCTTCCGTAGGCAGCAACATTACATTTTTAAAAACCAACTACTGGCCACTAACCACTTAATGATGGGATTAACCCTGCCCACTACCCACCCGGGAGGCCTAACCACCCTCCTGAGGGAACTACCCCCATCCACCACCCCTTCTACCCCCACAGACACAGGTACTGCCGCCTCCTGATTCATCCAAATTGCCAAAAGTAGTTGCTCAATCCTAGGCAGGGACTTGGGGGTGCTTTTGACATACTTGGCCCCAAGGTATCTCCCCAGTATGATATTACGGAAGATGATTACTTAGCTCCACTGAGAGAGGTCCCTAACCCCAACCCATGTGCCCACGGGCCAGTCACTATGAAGGTTTATGCCCCATGAACTTCAGGGGATCTTATTCATTTAAAAACTATCTTTCCCCCCATCAAAGAAGACCCTGTAAAATGGTCTAGGGAATTTGACATGGTATGCACAGCTTATAAACCTACACGAGCAGACATAGATCAATTAATGAGATTGATTCTGTCCCAGGAAACATGGGCAGATCTGCATGGGAAGTTGACAGAATTTAATGAAAATACAGTAGATCCACCTGCTAATCAACTTCAGCCCATGTATAAGCTTAAAAACTTGATTCCATGTCAGACAAAATTTGGGGGAAAATTAACGTTTGTAAACAGAGGAAAAACGAGACGGTTGCTGATTATGCCCCAAGGTTCACCGCCGTGTTTTTGTGCCCTATCCATATTGCTATTGGAGCAATGAATAATGTTTTTTTTTGGTCAGGGTTAAGTCCAGACGTGCAAGATGCCGTTTGGCTAACAATCACAGGGTGGGAGAAAAAGGCGATGAATGAGTTAGTGGTTATTGCAGAACTCGACATGAGAAGGAAGGGGGAAGAAAAAAACAAATGGAGAGGTTAATGGTTGCTCAGACTCATTTTTTCCCTAACCCAGTAGTTAGATCCAGCAATTTTAGACATAAGAATTGTGCACAAAATCAGACACACTCGTTTACACAATATGTTAGGGGTGTCTTGGCCCCTGGGGATGTCTTGTTTTCTCAGTGCTACAAATTATGATTTTCAAAATTTCTAACTCTGTGGGTTGCAATGGTAACCTTTAATCTGTACTAGGCTGTGGGCAGAATTCCATTTTAACCTGTGAGCCCCTCAATATTTTTTTTTTTTTTAATTCTCCCCTTTGGAACAAAGTATCCAATTTAAATGTTCAAAAAACAGAAGGAATAATTGTTCCATGTCATGGAGTGTCACGATATAATATTTAATGATGTAGAGTTGCAGTAGTCCAGCTTATGTACTGTAGAATAATAGTGTAAGATTACAAATGTAATGTTTTAAATATATATGTTTCTCAGGTTGGCAGCAGTGTTTTATTGTGTTTTATTGTGTTTGTTTTCGTCAAGACTGTTTTCCTTTTCCTGGTATTTTTTTTCCCGAACGGGACAACACAGTGTATGTATGTATATATATATATATATATATATATATATGAAAAGGGGGAAGAGAGAGCGCACACCCATAGCGTAAAATTGTAAAATTTAATGAGGGAGAAGGGAGAGGGGGGGATAAGAATTGTACTTACAAAGGTACAATATAAACAAGCATTCTGTGATATATAATCACCACCATCCGGTTTAGAACTGCAGCCTCGTTGTCTTTGCAGTCTTTGGATGACGTCTCAGTCAATATCCAGGGTAAATGATCTCCTCTGCATCAATTAGGGAGTCCTGTAGAGTAGCTCCGAGCTGGGAAGCCTCTGCAACAATCGCGCGGGTCAGTGAGTCCCAGCGCGC
>NC_134500.1:26159866-26389827 GCF_040206685.1 Ascaphus truei
ATGTTAAAGATCAACAGGTCAGTCTATCGCATGTGTGTATCATTAAAGTATAGCTGTGTCATATGAGCTCCATTGTAAAATTAGTGAAGGTAGGACAAAGTCTTACGAAGTGGCCAAATCAATGGTGTGTAAGCAGTTCTCACCTATGGAACAATATCAATCTAGGTCTATATAAGTATTACTGTATCATAGGCCACATATAAAGGTAAACAGATAACATATTAAATTAAGTATTTTACTTTGCTGGTATAGAGAAATCCACCATTATATAGTAGAACTAGCTGATATACCCGGCGTTGCCCGGGCGTGGAAGGGCAGGGGGCATGGAGTGGAGGGGCGGGCACAGGGCAGGGGGGCAAAGGGCAGGGAGGGGCGGGGGGGCAAAGGGCAGGGAGGGGCGGGGGGGCAAAGGGCAGGGAGGGGCAGGGGGGCAAAGGGCAGGGAGGGGCGGGGGGGCAAAGGGCAGGGAGGGGAGGGGGGCAGGGAGTGCAGGGGGGGGCAGGGAGGGGCGGGTTAGGCAGGGAGGGGCAAAGGGCAGGGAGGGGCAAAGGTCAGAGAGGGGCAAAGGGCATGGAGGGGCAAAGGGCAAAGGGCTGGGGGGGCAGGGGGCAAAGGGCTGGGGGGGCAGGGGAGGAGGGGCAGGTGGAGAGTGGCAGGGGACAAAGGACAGGGGGCAAAGGGCAGGGGGAGGGAGGGCAGGGGGCAAAGGGCAGGGGGAGGGAGGGCAGGGGGCAATGGGCAGGGGGCGGGAGGGCAGGGGACAAAGGCCAGGGGAAGGGAGGGCAGGGGGCAAAGGGCAGGGGAGGGCAGGGGGCAAAGGGCAGGGGAGGGCAGGGGGCAATGGGCAGGGGAGGGCAGGGGGCAAAGGGCAGGGGGAGGGAGGGCAGGGGGCAAAGGGCAGGGGGAGGGAGGGCAGGGGACAAAGGGCAGGGGAGGGCAGGGGGCAAAAGGCAGGGGGAGGGAGGGCAGGGGGCAAAGGGCAGGGAGGGCAGGGGGCAAAGGGCAGTGGGGGCAAGGGGCAGGTGGGCAGGGGGGCAGGGAGGGTAGGGGGGACAGGGAGGGTAGGGGAGGTAGGGAGGGTAGGGGGTGCAGGGAGGGTAGGGGGGGCAGGGAGGGTAGGGTGGACAGCGAGGGTAGGGGAGGCAGGGAGGTTTAGGGGGACAGGGAGGGTAGGGGGGGGCAGGGAGAGTAGGGGGGGCAGGGAGAGTAGGGGGGGCAGGGAGGGGGCAAAGGGCAGTGGGAGTCAGGGACGCGTTAATTCCCTTGCGTTTCCTCACCTTGCACACGGCCGCGCTCCTGTTCCTCCGGGTACCGGCCGCCCTCCTCCTCCACCTCGGGCTCCTCCGCGGAGAGGCTGAGCCGTGGGGAGCGCTCTCGGGGATGGTCAGCTGGGGGAGCGGCCTATGTGAGGGGAGAGCCGCAGAGAGCGTGGGGGAGGGGGGGGTGGTGTGTGTCTCTCCGTCTCTCCTTTGGCCCGTCACTCCGCCTCAGGTCAATGAGAAGTGTGCGGGGGCGGGCGGGCCAAGGGAGCAATCTCATTGGCCTGGCCCAAGGTCCAATGGGATTGCCACTAGGGACACAGGGAGGGACACAGGGAGACACATACAGACATAGACACATAAGACGCTTTCACAAATATATAGTAGATACAGCATTTCAAATGAAAAAAAAAAAATTCTCTTGTCTTTTGCGTCCAAGGTCAATTGGCGTTATGCCCAGACAGCTGGCTATACGCTCAGAAGTGTATCACAGGTCCCTCGTGGTACTAATGTTATTAATTAAAAATGAGTGATGCTGAGTGAAGTAAAATAAGGAATCACTGTAGACGTTTAAAGTACTACATAAGAAGAAGAAAAAAACAAAAGAACTTCTTTTTCCCTCTAGGAATAATTATTTAAATATAATATAATAATGATAAATAATTATACTAATTGCATTACACTGATACAGTATGAAGGTGAAACACACATTTGTGCGGAGATGCTGACTTCATTTCTGAAGTCCAAAAAATCAACATTTGTCTAATGCCAAAATTACAAAATATGTGACATGCTTTATAACTGCTGACCATTCTTTCCTTCTTTATCCATTTACTCATTGATCTACTTGGTAAAGAATTGCCATGTACCGTAAATTAGGTTGTACTATTTACTTTCACTCCAGATGGAGTTTATCTTGATGTTCTCAGCAATAACTTTGGTTTGGCAGTCTCATATATTTTGCAGGACTCTCTCTGCTGCACCTATTTTCGTGCTTCGGGCAAAGGATTTAGAGGGAGTGCCTGACAATGTTTGGGCTGCAAGTCTTTCTGATTTCTTCCGCAGAACCTGTTCACATTACGCTCCAAACCAATAAACCCCGCCCTGCGGTATCAGAATACCCTTTGAGACAGGAGGTACTCACCAGCATACGTCCTGTTATAACATTTTCCGTTAATCAAATCCTTTGCTACATTGAAAGTCTGTCTTGGTTCTCCCCACATTTTTTTTTAGAAAAGATCTTTAGGATATTGTTTTTGCAGGTCAATATGAACTTATCCAGTATGTAGATGACCTGCTTATTGCATCTCCTTGAGCAGCGTGCCTTCGAGATGATGATAAAAAAAATAATTTCATGCAACATTGGCTCAGAAGGGTCACAAGGTTAACAAATGAAAGCTTCAATTAGCAGAATCTTCTGTTTTTTTTATGTGGGACATAGGTTGTCTCCTGGCCAACGAGAACAGGTTGCCCCAATTTTTCCAGACCCACACACTTTGCAGGTATCAGGGGTAAGGGTTATTTCTGGGAATGGCTAGGCATTGTCAAAAGTGGGTTCCCAATTTTATCATTACCTCCTCCTGACAAAATTATATTTAAAAGATGCCCACCACTTAACCCTGCCTCTGTTTTGGCTTTCACACTGCACCAGGAACTCTTACCATGAATGCAGTATTAGGTCTATGATTCGCTTAATTCCCTGTTACTTCCCTCCAGTATTACTGGTGTTAGAATGTAAAGCACATACTTTTTCTAATGATCCAGTGTCTAAAGGCAACACTTTTGCTGATACTGTTGCAAAGGAAGCTGCCCTTCAAAACAACATCTATTTTTTACAAAAGAGCTGATGGGCTCGAGCGAGACACATATTGAAGTGCCCCTAGCACGTGATCAGTTCTAGTTAGCCTCCTCAGCAGAGGAGAACGGTTCCTAGTAAGCCTCTGGATGTGCACAAGTTTCAGGTGGCTTGTGGAGATCATGCAGGCTTGTCTCTTTCTTGCCTTATTTTGTTCGCTTGGTCCACGGAGTGGCCATGGGAACAAAGAGGGGATAATTTAATCCATCTCTCGCGAGTGGTACTGTATGTGCCGCAGGTTGTTACAATAGCACAATATTACTATTCTTCTTGTGTAGTTTGTCAGCAATAGAATGTAGGCTACAAATGTAAGATGTAAGATTGTACAGAGGGCTCATCCTGCCTCTGGGGTCTGTTTTTAAATATTCAGATCGGTTTTTATTGAACTTCCTAAATTGGTGCATTTCAGATATGTTTTGCTCCTCCTTTTGCACCTTCTCCGGATGGATAGACGCATACCCATGTGCAGGTGAAACAGTTGCAAAGAAACTGCTGCAGGAATTTCCCCCACAATTTGGGTTGCCCCTCTCGATAACCATTGATCAAGGTACTCACTTCACAAGTCAAATTGTCCAAGATGTGTCCAAGGTTTTGGGCATTACCTATCAGTTTCATTGAGCATATCGCCTCAGTCAGCGGGTGTAGTAGAAAGGGCCAAGGGACCCTTAAGCTTAAGATAGCAAAGATAGGAGCTAAGGCAGATTGGAAATGGCCAGACGCTCTACCCTTAGCCCTAATGAGTATGAGAAGTACTCCAGCTAGAAACATAACTTAATTATGTACTTTGTGTTACTTGATTCACTATATTCACTATTATAATAAAAAGTCAGAATTGATCATGGTTTGACTCACATGGGGGTCCATCCCTGTGGTCTAACCAGTCCCCATTACAGTGTGATGTCTGGATGTTGCACCTGTTGGCAACAGGACTCCTGAGTCTCCCGCATGATGTTGTGTTGGGGATTGCCAACCCAGACAGGCAACTGAGGTAGTGTGCTTGAGTCCTACCTAGATCCAGTGCAGCGCCTCCACCTCATCAGGATCCCAGCGTCCGCTTGTGGATGGTCCTGGTGAGGAACTCCTCTGTGGTGCAGCCCCCTGTGTAATCACTCCACACTTACACACGAGGGTATCTTTTATCAGAGTCATCTTTATCAGTACGGTGGGCCAGCTGCCCTCCACAATGGGTGTAATTAGCCCTCCATTGTTCACCGTACTTCCCTTTGAAAGGTATTGTCCTCCTAATGTAGGGATTCCCTATCCCCGTAGGGATATCTATTCTGCGCCAGGTCCCTGGTCACAGTCTCATTAGTCCTGTAGTGTACCAACTCTGAACTCCTCCAACTACTTAGCAACAATCTCTGAACCTAACTTTTGATCAGTGCTGTGCCTTATGTATCCTCTGGGGGCTGACACAACTCTGACATCACTAACCAGAGAGTCAGAGCCTGTGACCACTCCCATCCATACATAGGGCACCTCACCAGGGTGTAAGGGCAAACCTCCATAATTACTGCTGGCATGCCCATAACTTACCAGGCCTTACTGTCAGCAGGAGAGATGACTGCAGCCATTTTACAGCATGGTTACATATATGTAATGAGAATGGAGTTTCTTGTGTTTCTGAGGGCCTATGTGCATGATGAGTTAACTTTTGTCTCTTACAGATATGCTTAAATGTAGTTAATTTTGCTGTGAACAGGATACAGAGTGGAAAGTTACTTTTATAATGAGAAAGCTCTCCAGAGATGTGTGGGAGTCCCCTGGGAGCGGGAGTCCCCTGGGAACAGGCCTCCCCTCCTGCCTCCATAACTGGGATGTTCGCTGAATGCCTGGATGTGTTCTCTTATACATTTGTACAGCACAGAAATGTGCCAGACTCTCAACTGTCACAAAGCTGATAGAATACTCAGGACTGCGCGCAGAACAAATGGATCACAGAAAAGCAGCAATTGACCAGGCAGTTCATCTTAACCGATGATGGGAGTCCCCTGGTTGTTGATGACATCATGAGCGGTATCCTGAGTGCCAGAGAATGCTGAAATATATCCGAAGCTAAGTACCCAATAAATTATATTTACTCATAACAACGGGTGTTGGTGCTATTCATGTGTGTACTCGTGCCTAAGATCGACAATCCGAATCAATCTCTTAAACAAGTAATTTTCTTTTCAGAACAATATATAGTCACATGAAGAGTGCCGGGTGATTATCTGTTCACGCCACCATCAAACCAGCCCTGAATGGCCCTGTAAGATATAGCATGCTTCTTACATCAGCAAATCTAAATGTCAAACTACGGTACTTGTATCTCACAGAGTGTTTCCACTCACACTTCCTTTTAGATTGCAAGTTGCGTGGAGCAGAGCCATTTGTACCTACTGTATCAGTGTGTGTTAATGTTGTAAGTCTATTGTTATTGTCTCACACCCCATTGTACTGCACTGCAGAATACAGATATACTGTAGCAGTAACTATTGCTCCCGCTGGCGCGTTGCAGTGAGACACTCCACCAGTCTGTCACTGCAACGAGGGAAACCTTCTTTGTGTGTGCATTAAAAAACGTGTAAAACAAGGTGCCGGTTTTTGCACCCGATGGTAAGCACCAGTGGGTGCAATAGCACTTGCTAGATCTGTATGTTTGTGTAAATAAATGAAAAAAAACAAATTACAGTCAAATTGTACTTGTAGGTATAATGTTTTATCAACCATGTTATCTAGATTTCATGGGTAACTAAACCAGCTGACAATTTTTCACACCACAAAATATACTCCATTGCTATGTATAATTCTGCCCTCAGATCTGCTGTACACTTTTTCATGTTTAATGCATTTTCAATCTTCTCTATAAAAAAAAAGCAACTTGGTTATTACCACATCATTTCTTCCTGTCTTAACTCTCTGTGGCTTATAATAATCAAGCACAAGAGCACAGAATATTACCTTTCCTTGAAGATATAAAATACATCTCAAAGGCATAATTCAATTGTTCTTAGCCTTAAATGTGACTTACAGTAGGATGGTATGAAATTGTTACCTGAGGATGAGAAAATGGTTATCTGATTTTTGAAATATACCCCCTAGAACCTACATGGGCTTAGCATAGTCCTTATAAAATAAAAAGTAGGGCAATAGTTTTCTAGAAAAAATTATTGCTGTGGATAAGATGTACCTACCAATGGTATGCCATGTAAAGACAACTTAAAATTAAAATAATCATACTGTATATTGAATAATAAGGGGAAACGCGGGGCCATTTATTAAATTGTCTCAGCTGCAAAACAAGTGCAAAAATATTGCACCAGGTTTATAAAAAAAAACAATATCCCATTGATTTAAAAGAAAATTGTAGGAGAGGAGTGCAGAGGTACACCCAGAGAGACAGCTTTGGGAAATAAACAGTGGCTTTTATATAGCTTTTATCTTCCCAAAATAACACAGATTTAAGGCAGCACACAAATAAACAAAACAGGCTATCCCTTTGTAAGGGCTTACTCACACTTCCCAGTCCCTATCTGCAGGGCTGGGAGGCTAGGCCTCTTGCCAACCTCTGACCTCAAAGGCCAAAGAGGTACCTGTAAGCGGGGGGCTCTTTAGATCAGTCTCCTGGCCTGGGTTGGTGTCCATGAGGTGCACCCTCTGGTAGGATCCAGTGACGGTTGTGTCCTGGAATAGAATCTGGCTCCCTGGGATCCCTCTCTGATCAGCACACAGCTCCTTAGTGCTAGAGAGATCCCCTGCAATTTATGCAAGAGGCTTTTCTACTTGACTAATGAGCCAGGTGGAGACTGGCTAATTGTTTAGCGGCAATTAAACAGCTCCCTGCTGGACTCATCAACCAGATACAGGCTTCCCATTTGGAGCCTTATTTAGACAGGGTTCAAGGCCCACTACCAAGAATGTTTCACATTAATGAACAAAAAATAACCTCCATTTTGCACCCAGGGGAATTTGATAATTAAACAAATTCAATCTGTAGGGTAGTCCTTAATAATAGTAACTCTTGCATTTGAAAGAATAAATGCCTATCATATGGGAATATTTTGGTTATGGACGGTCTCTAGCATGTGCATTCAATCTATATTTATCAAAATGTAGGGCTGCAAAACAGTGTAAAAAAAACTGCACAAGATGTATTAAGGAAAAACATTACCAATTTGTGAAATTTAAACTATTTTATTAAAGGCATAAATACGATGTTTCGACCTCCACTCAGGCCTTTCTCAAGTGATAAAGTGGCATAACACACCTAAACAAAAATGTCTCTTATATAGTCCTTAAATTCCCAAGGTGCCTTCTGTTGGTAACGACCCACCAGTACCTTACATCTATTCTGATTAGTCCCATCCAGTTCCTCATTTGCGCATGTGACGTCATCCTGATGTCTCTATTGATTGGTCCTAAAATGGGCATCGCAGAATCACGTGTTCCGAAGGTGGGCGTTATCTGACATCATCAAAATCCTCTGTTTTCCGGCTCCACTGGTTGGTCCCTGCAGTATCACGTGTTCTGAAGGTGGGCGTCGTTTGACGTTGTCATAATCCTCTGTTTTCCGGCACAATAATGGGAAAAATTCCTATTATCCAGATCTGGAAAATAGCTAATTTGTCCATAAAAATAAAACATTATCCAGCATAAAGTAAATTAAAGTTGGACTTACCCCTGCCAGGATGAAGGCTACCCTCTTCTTCTTCCGTGTACTCTTCATCCTCAGTGGGCAGCAACATTAAAATCAAGAAACAAACTACTGGCCAATACCCCTTTAATTACATTAGCGGTTAGTAACCACTATAGTAATTAAGGGGGTTAACACCACCCCCTCCCCCTCCCGATACCCATCTGGGAGGCCTAACCACCCTCCCCAGTACAACTGCCCCACCCCCTCTACCCCCATCCCCACATATACAAATGGGCAAAGGTACAGTACTAGTAGCCAAAAATGGCTAATGACACATTTGCCCAAGAAAATACACAATCAAATAACATTGGTATAACAGTACAATACATTACACTTGCCTATAAATCCACAATTTGGGCATGGACTGCCACAATGACAATGAATGGGCAACCTAAAAAAAAAAAGAACCACTAAATAACACATTACATTGAAATAAAAACAAGCATTGGACAATAAAGCCATTGATTGTGACTGTGGTAAACCATGCCCACAATATAGGCATAGACTGCCACAATGGCAATGAATGGGCAACCTAAAAAAAACTTAACAAAAAATACAATACATACCAATTAAATAAACACAAGTATTTGCCAAAAAAATGCATTGATTGTCACGGTGCTTATATAAACCCAGAAAGGGGCATAGATAAGCGCATAGATAAGCACATTGGCAGTGAATGGGCACCCCTAAAAAAACACACAATTAAATAAAAGCATATCAATGTGTTTTGCCGTATTTACCCTCGTCCTACTCCAGCACCAACTCTTGACACTCGACGCAATGCTCAACAGCCTGATGCATAGAAGTCTATGGTCCTCTGTTGATTGAAGAGACGTCTCCAGTGAGTTTTCATTCTTCCTTCTTTTCCTCTTTCTTTTCTTCTTTGTAATCCAGATGTTCCTCTGACAGCTTCTTGGGCTCAAATGAGAGAGGACCGGCCTTATGTAATTATGTAATGAAGGGGTTAACGCTTCCTGGTAGGCATAAATACCCACCACGGGCCAACTACCACCTAAACCCACCCCCCACTACCCCCAATAAACCGGGGTATTTAACCCCTTTATTACATTACCGGTTAGCCACTAAGGTAATAAAGCTGCCTGAATGTATTTTTATTACATAGGATTGAAGTAGGGGGTCTCCGGAGCTGTTATTAATGCATATCCGCTCCAGAGACTCCCGGCTTTAATCCGGTGCAGTAAAAATATATTTTTTCTTCTAGGTGACATCACGGATCCCATCTTGCCATCTTTGATGTGGTAAGATAAGAACCTGTGAGTTGCTTGCGAGTTGCATCCACGATGTGATTCTTTGAGCTATTAGAATTGCTCAATATTTCCAAAAATGTGAGTTTGAGCATTTTTGGAGCTCCCACACAGTTTCTCTGAGCGGGAGTGCTACCGATCGTGGAGAAGCACTTCTCGAACGAGTTTGGCATGTTATCGCATACAGACTAATGGCCCATCAGATTAACATCGGGGGTCCCTGGCAGTCCCATTCAAACTGACTATGATTATACTTTGAAAAAGTTGCCTGGAGTGCCGAAACGCGTCAGGACGTACGCAGCGTCATTACGTCATCACGGAGGGACGGTGTATCATGGCCGGATCTCGTCTCTGGAGCTGCAGGAGGCTTAACAGCATTTACTGCTCATTGGAGCTAGCTCTCTTTGTGGGACTTTTTACTGAGGACCCAGGCTCTTCCCGGAGCTTCGTAAAAGTTGCTGAGGACCCCACTTGTGGTTGCCGGACAGTGTACTTAATTGATGTGGTGGTGACTATTTGTGTTCACAGCTGCTTTAATATCTGCATCCCTTGTGAGTGAGCCTGTTTCCCCCCCTTCCCCTAACCTTTTAATTAAATGTTTAAAGATTTTATGCGATGGGCCGTGCGCTTTCTTTTTTTCTTCTGTTTTAGATTTCATTTTGAATTTGGTTCACTCCCTCTGAAAGCAGCCCTCTCCCAGCTTGGACTTTTCATTTAAGTGGACTATCAAAAGGATTGGTTTATTTTATTTGTGTTCATTTTTCTCTCTGTTCTCTCTGGGGTTTTTTTGTGTTTTTTTTATTGAGGTTAGAGATGATTCCTTTTGGTCGTTTTTATACTTGAACTGTGCACTTAATTGTATTGGATTGTTTTATTACTTTATTTATTATAATTTTATTTTGCATTATTAGTTTATTAGTGTTGATCACGTGGCGCTGCTTGATTTATGTGTGTGTGTGTATATACACACACACACACACACACACACACACAACTCCGGCAGTCTGTATTTGAGCAAGTGACTAGGTGTAATGTTATATATATATATATATATATTACATTACACCTACTGTAGTCACTTGCTCAAATACAGGCTGCAGGGGTTGGGCCTATGCTTTGTCTATGCAATGCATAGGCTATGCGTGTCATTTAATAGGAAGGAGAATTTCAGATTGCAATTGTGTAAGGGGTTAATATTAACTTATTGAAAGTACCTTGCGCAGGAGAAAGGTGGGTTGGCTAGAGTAGCCGTGTGTATTAACTCTGGTTGCATATTTAAGTCACGTGCCCACTTGTGCGCTGTTGACAGATGTATATTGGGATGGATTGAGGGGAAATATTGTTAATTTGAGGGACCTTTGCGAAGGTGAAAAGTGCGCCAGCATGGGAGCGTATATTAACCCTTGTCACATGCTCACAGGTGTGCCGTATGGGACACACTCAAGGGGAGTTGCTTCTCTTTGGCATCTCCTAAAGTTGACACAGAGGAGAATGTTTCTCCATACAACTATACATGAAGAACTGCAAGTGAAGTATTCTAACTGGCTTTTATTAAGGAGTGTTAAACAAGTGGCTTATTCTGACAATAGGAAGTATATTGTGTTTGATAGTCTCTATGGTTTAGATTTAATTTAGTATTTCTATTTTGCTATTTATTTTACAGGTATGCTGTTGTATATCAGGCTTGCACGATATCATATTGGAAAGCACGATATCATGACATCATAATGTTGCGATGATACTGGAAGTGCATCTCAATGTGTTGTCCATGTAGGGAATGGGTGATTTTTTGGGGGTATATGTAGTGGTGTTTTTTGTATATTTTTATTATGAAGCCCTGATTAAGGTCTCAGTCTGGACCAAAACATTAGCATTGGATATGTAATAAAATATTCTCTATATTTTTAAGTTCCAAAAAGCATCCATAGCAGACTGACTTAAACTTGTTGCACTCTTATGTCAGAGTGTATGTACTTCTTACCCTTATGTAAGATTAAGCAATGCCCTCATAATGCATTTGATTGTACAGGTGGGTGTGTATTCTAAGTGTAAAGGGGTCACTCCCGGTTTCCCTGATTTTCCTTTGCCCCCTGCCTTACCCCTGTGGCAGTGGGGGAAGGGGACGGCGACTTCTCCCGGTTGGCGCCGCCATCTGGGCTGGCGCCATCGGGGTCCTGATGCTCGCGCATGCGCAGATAGCCATGGCGGCCATGTTGTGGTTGGCACGAGGTTCGCGCAATGCGCAGAGGTTGGCAAGGGTAGTGG
The DNA here is from genome assembly GCF_040206685.1 of Ascaphus truei. Classification (NCBI taxonomy): domain Eukaryota; kingdom Metazoa; phylum Chordata; class Amphibia; order Anura; family Ascaphidae; genus Ascaphus; species Ascaphus truei. The sequence goes on from NC_134500.1 coordinate 26,171,189, forward strand.
TGGCCATTACAAGTGTGCAGGAGCTCTGGGAGGTTGCGCAGGCGCAGTTAAGCGTAACGGCGGTCATTACAGCTTCGCACAGGTGCAGTAGAGATCGCGCACGCGTCCCCATAGGAAAGAGGTCCTGAGTGGACTACATCCCCCAGCAGCCTCTGGGGAATGCCCTATGATCCCTGTCACCTGCTGCCAGCCAGCCACTGAGACTTGCAGATTCTCTGCAGCAGGGAATTGGTTACATTGTTGTGTGCAGTGTCAGGTAGCAGACTGTGAAGCACATGAGTCAGTGAGACTTAGGAGACAGAGGGGGAAAGAAGGGGGGCAGAGATCTGCGAGCTTCTGCCCTAGGCCAGAAATCCCCAGGCTAGCGTTGAGGCCTTGACTTCCCACTAGTGAGGGTGGGTGGTCACAGGGACAGACCCTAGTACAGGAACCTGCCCCATTAGAGCAAGCAAGAGGAGTATTATACCCACAGACTGTCGCGGTACTATAACGGAGGTTTGGGCTCAGACCTCTGCAAGCACAGCAGCAGCCGACCGGGTGGGATCGCCCTGGAAGGTATCCCTGGAGTGTCTTCATCGTCGGATCCTTTGTGAAGCCCGTTTGCAGGTCCGAGCGTGGGAGCGCTCGGCAGGTAACATCCACAAGTGCACCAACTATAAAACCAGAACATAGTTGCTGCGCAATCACACACACACATACCGCACTTTGGGGGTGGGATTGTGGTGTGGGGGAACTGGACACTGTGTGGGTACACGGTGAAGGGGTTGTGTCCTGCGAGACACGTTAGTTATAGTGTCTCCTATACAGAGAGACACTTAATGTATGACATGCATGGTTATGGTTACTGTTAGTAAAGTCACTGTTCTTTTATATGCTGTGTGCGTAGTATTAGGCCTCGGGCATAGTCAGCGCTTATGCGCTGACCCGTGCTGAGGCGTGCTGCTGCTCGGCACTGAGCCCCTGCAGCCGCAATGAGAGCGGCTTTAGCAGGGGCTCGCGCACGCGTCCGCACGCTTGGGGAAGCGTGTGTCTGACGGATGTTTGAAATTTGGCGCTCGCCGGATCACAGGGCCGGTCACGTGAGGTCCGTGATGTCACTGGCCCGCCCCCAGACCCACCCCCGACACGCCCACGGACGGCGCGCTGGGTAAGGCCTCGGCGCGCCTCAGCCCGGATCAAAGCACTATGTCCCAGGCCTTATATTATTGTCCTGTGAGGAACAACTCCCGCTCTGCTGGGAGCCATCGCAGGTGGAGGCGCTGCCCCCTATAGTATTGTTCAGGAGGATACACCCCAGGCACGTGGAGGCTCAGGCCTCCTGTGAGCCTAACAGGTAAAGCACCACACTGGGTAATACATATAGATCCCCTCACATGCACCCTATCTACGATTGGGTGGGGGAATATGGGTTACATATAATTTATTGCTCATAGGGAATATTAGGGTCTTAAACTGGTTTAATTACTATGTCCTTAAATCCTAAGTGATAACCCAAGATAATTTGGTCATTTGAATTAATTTACATAAAACAGTATGTGAAGCTTTCCCATAAAATGCCTTGCTATGCCAATACTTCTAATATATGTGATAAAGCAGCATCTGACCAAGAATCATCTCTGCAGGATAAACCACATGCTAATTTCCATATGCAAATTCACACGCTTCTTGCTTCTCTGGTAAATATCTGTCTACTCTAGAGATGTCTGCATATACTGTACATATATTTTGTGTATAATACATTGGGAAAGGATTTGAAAGGCAAAACAACAACAAAAACAATGATGCAGCACTCTGTCTGTAAAATAGTTTGGCAGGTGAGATGCAGTTTATATTTCCTTCATTTCAACTGATTTCTCATTTGCACGACCAGTACAGTGGTTTTTATTGGGTGCCGTTTGGCACCTGACATTGATAAGCAGAAAAATCAAGACTCAGCAGTTACCAAACGGTCACAAGAATCAATCAGAGTATTTTGGGCAGGCAGAAAAACCAAAGGGAGCAAAAGATTGAAGGAAGAATGTTGAAGAGAATAACAATTTAGGGAGAGTTGCCTTTGGTTTCTTTTCCCAATGACCTTCTATTACAAGTTGGAAGAGAAAGAAGCCAGCACACGGACTTAAGCAGTAATGTTTTATTCTCTCGGGTTTTCCGATGTTTTGGCTGTGCAATACAGGCATGCCCTGGTTTAAGGACACTCACTTTAAGTACACTCGCCAGTAAGGACATATCGCCCAATAGGCAAACGGCAGCTCGCGCATGCGCCTGTCAGCACGTCCTGAACAGCAATACCGGCTCCCTACCTGTACCGGAGCTGTGCGCAAGCGGGGAGACTATAGAGCCTGTTACAAATGCGTTATTTACATCAGTTATGCACGTATGGGATGATTGCAGCACAGTACATGCATCGATAAGTGGAAAAAAGAGAGTGCTTCACTTTAAGTACATTTTCGCTTTACATACATGCTCCTGTCCCATTGTGTACGTTAATGCGGGGTATGCCTGTATAGCCTTTTACAAGGTTGTAAAAGGCTGTACTGCACAGCAGAAACGTCGGAAAATCTGGCTTCTTTCTCTTCCAACGCTGACTACTACTGGGATCCTAGGAGCACCCTGATTGCCACGCACCAGCAGCTAAGTGCCCCACCTACCTCCTATCCATGCATTATCCCCACTGCACCACTTCTATTACAAGTTATCATGTCCACCAAAGGAAAAGGCATGTTTGCAGGTACAGAAAGTGGGGTAATCATGTTAACATCAGCTGCTTGCATTTTCAAAACAGGAAAAAAATATTAGTCCCAAGGTATGTCCTATTTTGGACATTTTTAAGGCTACAATGTAATAAGCTACAAAATGGTAATCCTTAGTCGACAACGCAGTGCCACAGAATCATGAAAGCGTGATCCACTGCATCGCGCCCCAATCGCCACAGATATTAATGGCAGATATCTACGATTTGAGCTCAATACAGAGGATCGATCTTTGATGACTCTGGAACAATGTGTTATGCTTCACTTTGTCACCAAGAATGGTAACAGGGGAATGTGTACACTAAATACTGTACGCAATAGACACAGCTGGTATAACACAAATACATTATTTTTTTTAACATTAAAAGATTTCATTTATTTGATATACAACAATGTTTTATATAAATATATATGTATATCCTGGAGAAATGTCGTGTTGTAGATTGGGATAAATTTGTTGTATATTGATAGTGACAGTGATGTCATCGCAGGATATATCGAGGGAGCCAAGCACACCCAAAAATAGTAAAGATAGAGTTAATGCATTTGTCATTTAATGACTATATAAGTCAAAGTATCCAGCGATTTAGTGCGGTGCATCTTCATCAGGGGGTCGTTGTACTGTGACTTGTATAGTCATTAAATGACCTTTTTGCATTAACTCTATCTTTACCATTGTTTGGTGTGCTTGACTCCCTCTGTGTGGTATGCTGTTGCTTGACTAGGAATTTTTGCCTGTAGCACCCACTTTTTGCAGTTCTTTTTCTCCCAGTCCCCACTACCTAGGGGCACCCCAAGTTGCTTTTTCCTGATTCCCTTTTTCTATTTTGACATCACAGGATATATATCATAGGGAGAGGGTTCCAGAACAGGGGTGCGCAAACTATTCCCCCTGCGTAACCCCTGCCTGCCCCCCCCCCCTTGCTCGTGCCCCCCTCCCCCTCCGGCTCTGCTCCAGTGCCAAATGACGCAGCAGAGTCATGTAACGTAACATTGCCATGGCGACATTTCACACAACACAAAGGTAAGCGAAGATACAGAGGCCTCGCGTGATCCCCCGCAGGGCTCTCCCTCCCCCCAGAATGGAGAAGATGTGAGTGGTACTCCATGTGCCTGTTTCATGTGTTTTAATAAATTGTTTTAGTGCATCTATGCTATGCTGCTTTCTCTTCCTATCCTATGTCACTGATGCAACAATATATGCATAACTGCAATCCACGCCTACAAAAGGACTCTTGAAGTCTATCAAGTTGTAACATATGTGAGTCTGTCTAAATCATAAGAGCACTATTGAATGCACTAACTACACTGTAGGATACAGATAGGTTAAGGTGTGCTCAAGAAGATCTCTACAACAAGGGTGTGTACTATTTCCTTTAATACAATCATCTCGGGTACTTACAACCTATGAGATTTGGAATTCTGGTATCAGACCCTTTTGTTAACAAATGTCCATCTTCATGTGGATGCCTCAGTGAAAACAGCTTTACTGTCTGATATTTGACACTGTTTCTTCTTCTCATATTTCCAATTGCATATATACCACTGCGCACTAACTGTTGGAGACCAGCACAAAAAAAAGGACAATTTTCCATAAAGATAAGTAGAAGGATTTGGACAATCTGAGTGACCTCAAAGCTGCAAGACTACACAAATAGATGTTGTAAAACACCCTGTATCACATTTTCATGTGTATATTTTATATGTTTTTTCCACTACAGTTTATTCCTGTTTGAGGTTGTATATAATCACTATTAATACTGTGGGTATAGCGGTGAGGTTGTGTTTCATTCTGTGGTATATTTTTATAGTGCCCACAGTGTACTCAGCGCTTTATAAAAAGAGACAGCAAAGGGAATTATAATATAATATAATAATATAATAAGAGCAACAAGCTCAATCATAAGAAAGGAAATCCATGCAACAGAAAGTTTACAATCTCAGTGTTGTGAGATTTACAGAGACAGCAGGTGAGGGAATAAGTGCTTGACCCCAATTTTTGGTAGGAGTGGCTGTGGGTGTGGGATAGTAGCCATGAGTCCAGGTTATTGCTTCATTGAATGGGTGAGTTTTAAGGTTTGGTTGAAAGGTGATGAGTGAAAGTTCTTGGCGTATTACTGAGTTCCACAGGTAAGGGACAGCGAGGAAAAAAAGTTTAAGGAGAGAGAGAGAGAGCAGCAGAGGTGAAAGGGGTAGAAAGGAGACCGGCATGGGAAGAGCGCAAGAGATGAGCAGGAGCATAACAAGAGATCAGAGCTGATATGTTGGGAGGAGCAGATCAGTTGAGAGCCTAAGGTAAGGAAAGGTAAGGACTAGAACTTGGTAGGTACTTGATCTGAAACTTGATGGAAAACCATAAGAGGAATTTAAGGAGAAGATGAGCAAAGACTGTTTTGGTGAATTATTTTAGCAGCAGAATTTTGGATAGATGGCAAAGGAGAAAGTTGTGAGGCAGGTAGGCCTGTTAGCAGTGTGCTGCAATAATCCAGGCGGTAGAGGATAAGAGTTTTGCAGTAGTTTGACAGACGAAAAGGTGGATCTTGGCAATGATACCGAGGAAGAAGCAACAAATTCTAGCAATGCTGTGAAAGTTACATAGTTACACCGTTAATGTGAATGGAGAAGGAAAGGGAGGAGTCACATTTCACTCCTGGGCACCATACTTTGGTGACAGGATAGATGGTAGTACCATTTACTGTGATAGAAAAGAGAGATATTAGGTCAGGTTTAGAGGGAAATATGAGGAGCTCAATTTTAGACATATTAAGTTGAAGGTGGTGGAGCATCATCCACAAGGATATAGCCAGGGGACAATCAGAGATTTGGGACTAGGTGTGAAGTTAAAGGTGCATAGATATATCTGTGTATCATCTACATAGAGATTATACCTAATGCCAAAACAGTTGATGAGGGATAGTGTGTAGAGAGAGAAAATGAGAGGTCCCAAGACAGAACTCTGAGGCACACAAACCGACCGATAAACAAGAGACATAGATATGTTGGCAACAGAGAACAACAATGTGCGATGGGACAATAGGAAAGAAAAAAGTAAATGTATTTTTGAATTTTAGTAGTTATTTTACTGGTGTTTTTGTTTGTTTTGAGTTGTATGAAGCTGGTTGCTCATCCAGCAGAGGGAGAAATTATTTCAACTGGATCTTAATAGATCAATATAATTGTTAAAAGTTTATTTTTTTTTCTCCAAACAGGTAAAGCTGTTTTGACCTTCCAGAGCAATTTATACCAGCCTTCAAACCACTGTAGAATCTCCAGTCATATGAAGGATTGTCTAATTTCCTCTGAAATGTTAGTCTAGCGTTACGTGTTGTTTACATTAAAAAAAACCTTTAGCATGATTAAGGATGTTGCTATGTAATTCAGCTATATTTGGAAGCCATAAACTCCTTGAATATTTATATAATCACTAGATGGATATGTTTTAGATTTTTTTTTTTTTTTTTTTTACAGCTTTAGATTGAGATATTATTAGTTTGTGTTTTAAAGTACTTTCTGCCCTTAGACACAGGGATCTCTTTACCAAAGTCTCCTAGTTGCCACAGCAGTGCAGAAATTAGCACTAGATTTATCAAAGTAAAGGAATCCTAGAGAAAGCAATACAACTTTTCCATCAATAAATCTAGAGCTGGTTTATGGTACAGGTTTTGCAGCCAAGACACTTAAATAGACCTGTAAAAGAAAACATACGCTAAAATCTTCTTATTTTTACAATTCCTCTGTATTCCTACTCACAAACATATTAAGATCAACAGCTCATCATAATAAAAATGAAAAAGGAGCCAAAAGCATGGCCCGACCGGCATACTACTGAGGCCAAGGTTGATGAATATGCCCCTGGTTCAGCTTCACTGCGAGTCTGTAATGCATGCAAGCTCCTACTCTGACGTCACTCTGATATAAATAGACCCCTTTGGTCCCATTCAATGAGCAATGAAACTGTCATCCCTCTGCTTGAGAAGAACAAGGGGAACTGTATTCACAGCATTATTGACTGTAGATGTGTACTGGAAATAAGTATTACCAGACATTTAAAAAGTTATGGTGGGTCAAAAAAAAGTGACAAAATAAGTACTGTATGTAAGTGAAGTTCATAGAATGTTAAATGTTTTCAAAAGTTTATTCACTACTCAAACCATCTGTCCTGGGCCGTCCGAAACTTGATGTTAGGCCCCAACAGAAGTCGTGCCCAACTTCCGCTCTAGGCCACCTTGGTGGTCCCCCTTCCACCGCCGGGTAGGGCCTGGACGGACACCACACACCTGTGCCACATATAGGGCCCAGGAAGAGAGAGGAGGGCAGGGGGTGAGAGATAAGGGGAGGACTGAGAGAAAGGGGGCAGAGTGCGAGAAGAGGGGGGGGGGAGAGGACAGTGAGAGAGTGAAGGGGCGGGTGTGTGATGTGGAGGAGTGAGGGATGGGGGTTGAGAGAAAGAGGGGTAGAGAGAGGGGGAAGAGTGAGAGTGGTGGAGAATTATAGAGAGGGGGAGAAATACTGTAGATGGTGGAATAATGAAAAGAGGGCTCAGCTGAGCATAAATAATATGCATTTCTATCCATATAATTTTTTTAGTTTACAGTGTAGCCAGGTTCCCCTCTGGGGTATGCCCCTTGTATTTGCCTCCGCATGGTCGGGAGCATGCAGTGGGAGGTTACCGGTGCGCTGAGAGGGCGATCGCGTCGCCAGTGCTTGCGGAGGGCGTCGCCATCTTGGAAGAGTTTGCACATGTGCAGTTGAGCGGCGGCGGCCATTCTGGGTTGCGCATGTGCAGTGGAAAAGCGCGCAAACACCAGCCATCAGCTTGATGAAGTCTGAGTCACACTGAGAGACAGCAGAGATCCGCTGAGGGAGAGCAGTACCTGGTGCAGAAAGGCCCAGCAGATCCGTGCCAGAGAGCACACAGAGTTCTTGATCACCATGGGAGGGGAGCTCAACAGTTGCAGTTAACAGTGATACCGAAGAACCTTTGTATCGCACACGCTTTGTACTTATTTCCTAACATCTGCATGAAGGCCCCGTGTTGCATATTGAGTAACAATAAAGGACTCGGCCTCCCAACTCAGCACCAGGTGATCTGTCTGGGGCCTTGAAGTATAGAGGGGTTACACAAATATAGGATAAAGTATAATCTGTCATCTAAATTTAGCATAGGTTGAACTTGATGGACGTGTCCTTTTTCAACCCTGTCTACTATGTAACTACAGTATGTAACATATGAGATTAGGAAAGGTTGAGACATTAGGGAGGACAATGGGAACAGGGAGCTCAGAGAAATTAGAGACTTTAGGATTAGAGAAGTGAGATTAGGGGAAATGTGACAAGAAAAGGGTGTGTGTGAGAGAGGGAGAAGGAGAGATGGGGACATTAAGGTTAAAAAAAAACTGACTTGAGTGGCAGTTAATGCAGATCGAGCCCCATTGTCCCTCATTGGAGCTTCATGAATTCCGCCATTAAATGGGGACATACGCGCAAAAGAGTTTTGGACATAAAGTTAGAAAGAAGGGACTGAAAGAGGGGGGGGGTGTCGTTGAGAGGGCATGAGTCGTAATGACACGATGCTGCAAGGAGCTGAAAAAAATACAGCAATGCACTTCAGTGGAAAGATTATATGTCGGCAACTCCATTTGTGCTGTGGGTTATTATAATTGTATCAATAAGTTATGTTAACATGGCTGTGATCAAACAATAATCAAATAATAATACAAAGTACACTTCTCAAATGTGAAGAAGTAACGATAAATGCCATTTGAACAAAAAACACATTTGTGAATCTCTAACAATGCTATCTGTTTAAAAGGAAAATAGTGGTGGACTAGCCTTGCAGCAGAGGTGGTAATACCGCAATATATGTAAAAAGAAATGCTTGGGATAGACCCAATATTAAAGAAAGCCAAGGATCAAATAAGGTCAGATAGGAAAATGGACCAAGTGGCTCTGATCTGCCTTCTAATGCAATGTTTCCATGAAATACAATGAGCTTTCACTGACACCTAATGGAAAAATCAGGCACTTACACTGCTGTTCACAGCTATACGGTGTGTACACTGTATGTATGTATGTATGTATGTATGTATGTACTGTATGTAACATGTTGTCCTCCTCCTTGAGGGTTATTAAATACTCCATGAAGGTTCATATTTACTAGAGTCACCCCGGCTGCAAAAGTCGGGCAAATTCAGGGCACAATATGAAACCAGATTTTTGAAAGGAAAATTGCTTTTGGTGGGATTCATGGATACTTTTCATCAGTAGATATGGTGCTGGGGGGGGGGGGGGGGGTTGCACCGGTTTTCTGGATGGGAGACTTTAGTCTTTTCTTTTAGTATTTGTCTCCGAAAAAGGATTGTAGGTAAAATCTTAATAAATATTTATAAGGCAACCAAACATTACAAAAACGGGCTGTCCGGAGCTGTATTCATGGGGAAATGTGTGGCGACAATGATTGTGCGTAAGAAATGCCTCTTTCTTTGCTTTTCCTGCATAGTAAATCTTCCTCTCCCACTTTTTTGTGCTTGATTATTTTTATGTGTATATTTGGTAGAAGAAAACTACACAACTACTAATTCACTTTTAAAATTATTTTGGTTTCAGGAATTAATAGGACAAACATTGCAGAGCCTAAAATAAAAAATTATATTTTTGGTGAAAAGCTGTGTATTTATTCCCAATCGTTCATGTTGTATTAAGCTCTTGCTATCCTAGATGTGTTGTATTGACTACTTAAGTAATAATCCCCGAAGAACAGGGCATTACTGGCCAATAATGCCCTGGCTGGAAGATTGCCAGAGGCAAAGCCGAGGGACTTTAACTCAGCCAGGGCATTATTGGCCAGTAATGCCCTGTTCTGAGGGGATTATTACTATTATAGGCTAAATGTAGACTTTTTTCATAAATAATAGACACTTTTGTATAGTTAAATAGATTTTTTTTACTGCCGCCCCCTCTGTGTACACACACATACACATACAAACTGCTGACACACACACACACACACACACACACACACACACACACACACACACACACACACACACACACACACACACAGCAGCTCTACACACACAAGCACACCACACACACACACAATGTACATTATAGGCTAAAGCAGTAAAATTCAGGGCATTATTGAAAACCCTTCTCTCTGATTCGATAATGCCCGGAATTTTAACCAATCAGTAATGCCCAGAATTTAAGCAGCTTGCAATGTGTAGTTTTCAATGTGTTTATTTCCAGCCAATCAGCTTCAGAACAGCTGAGACAGGGCAGGGGATTCGTCTGAATGAAGTAACAGCTCTGAGACAGGGCAGGGGATTGGTCAGGACGTATCAGCCACGGGTTGACTCCTCCCCCTCCCGAGCTGACTGAGATTTTCTGAGCATATTCAGTTGAATTGGGGGGGGGGGGGAGAGAGACTGCAAAGAAGTAAGTGGCTGTCTGCAGTTTGTGTGGCTGCTGTTTGCGTGTGTCAGTAGCAGTGTGTGTGTGCTGTGCTGCTGTATATTTGTGTAGAGGTGCTGTGTGTGTGTGTGTGTATAAAGCTCCAGTGTGTGTGTGTGTGTCAGCAGCAGTGTTTGAGTGTAGCATGTGTGTGTAGCAGCAGTTTGTGTGTGTGTGTAGAGGTGCTGTGTTGTGTGTAGAGGTGCTGTGTATAGAGGTGCAGTGTTGTGTGTGTATGTTGTGTGTGTGTAGAGGTGCTTTGTTGTGTATAGAGGTGCAGTTTTGTGTGTGTGGGGTGTGTGTAGAGGTGCTGTGTTGTGCTGTGTTGTGTGTAGAGGTGGGGGGGGGGAGGGTGCAACGTTTAGTAAGTGGCTGCATTTTTTATTGTGGCTGCAGTCTGTGTGTGTGTGTGTGTTGTGCTGTGGTATGTGTAGCAGCAGTTTGTGTGTGTAGAGCTGATGTGTGTGTGTGTGTGTGTGTATAGAGCTACTGTGTGTGTGTGTGTGTGTGTGTGTGTGTGTGTGTATATATATATATACAGTGGTTGACAAATCACCAAAAAATCTACTCGCCACACAAAAAAATCTACTCGCCACCTAGTACCAAATGTGTGCTGCTTGGGCCAATATTTACTCGCCCGGGGGTTAAATCCACTCGCCCGGGGCGAGCAAATGTATAGGTTTGTCGAACACTGTATATATATATATAGAGCTCCAGAGTGTGTGTGTGTGTGTGTGTGTGTGTGTGTGTGTGTGTGTGTGTGTGTGTGTGTGTGTGTGTGTGTGTGTGTGTGTGTGTGTGTGTGTGTGTGTCAGTAGCAGTGTTTATGGGTGAATCATGTGTGTGTAGCAGCAGAGTTTGTGTGTGTAGAGCTGATGTGTTGTGGGTGTGGGTGTGTGTAGAGCTGCTGTGTTGTGTGTGTGTAAAGCTGCTGTGTTGTGTGTGTAGCGCTGCTGTGTTGTGTGTGTAGAGGTGCTGTGTTGTGTGTGTGTATGTGTAGATGTGCTGTGTTGTGTCTAGAGCTCGTGTGTGTGTGTGTGTGTGTGTGTGTGTGTGTGTGTGTGTGTGTGTGTGTGTGTGTGTGTGTGTGTGTGTGTGTGTGTGTGTGGTGTGCTTGTGTGTAGAGGTGCTGTGTTGTGTGTGTGGTGTGCTGTTGTGTGTGTGTAGCAGCAGTTTGTGTGTGTGTGTGTGTGTGTGTGTGTGTACACAGAGGGGGCGGCAGTGTGTGGATATAGATATCTACAGTGTAAGCGTATATAGGAGGTGGTTTCATGTATTTACCATTTTATTTTAATAAAAAAATCTATTTAACTATACAAAAGTGTCTATTATTTATGAAATAAGCCTACATTTAGCCTATAATAGTAATAATCCCTGAAGAACAGGGCATTACGGGCCAATAATGCCCTGGCTGGGTTAAAGACCCTCGGCTTCGCCTCGGGCCTTCAACTCTTCCAGCCAGGGCATTATTGGCCAGTAATGTCCTGTTCTTCGGGGATTATTACTTAAGTATATCATCCCAAACTCTTTGCCTGCACAGATTTAAGGGACTAGCAGCATGCTCAGTAAAGGTCAGAGGTTACCAGAATACTAAAGGTGGGTTATGTATTTTGCAAGGAATGTGTATAGAGAATGGGTTTGTGCTCAAGTGCTTGGTCCCACGTAGATAATAGTTATAAGTGATCAAAGAGAAGACAGTCCATGGGGTCTATAGATCCATAATTCAGTGATACCAGTGATCAATCATTGAAACCTATATAAGGGCTCTATAACTCCCTGAAGCTGGAGAGAAGAATAAATTATACCTTTCCCCTCCTCATTGGGATGGCCCTATAGGTAAATCATAAAGTACTCACTGTATGTCCCCAGATGTCTCCTCAGGCATGCAGCCGTAGCAGACTCCAGAGATATCCCAAAAAAGTATCATTCCAGCGCACAGCAACAGAGAGCCAGGTCATAAAAATAAGATTCTTTATTTAAGCTGCATTAAAAAAACGTAGGATGCAACACTCCTACGCGTTTCGTGCGTGACCGCATGAAATGCGTAGAAGTGTTGCATCCTCCGTTTTTTTTTTAATGCAGCTTAAATAAAGAATCTTATCTTTATGACCTGGCTCTCTGTTGCTGTGCACTGGAACTATACTTTTTGGGAGTTATGTATTTTGCAAAGGCATCAATGCATGATTGTAATCTTTTCAATAAACAATCTATACTGGTAATTGTTGGGACTGTGCCAGAGTTAGACCAGTTGAATCTCTGAGACCTCAGACAGGAAGGATCTTGCTGTAAGTTGCATAAAAGTTGAATATCTTAGAATTGTTATATGTACAATATGTTCTGCAAGGAAGCATTTTGAGATTCAAATTGTTAATGGAAGGTCCGACTCGTAAAAAATCTATCCAAATCAGTGAATGTTCACTTTGGAAAAAGGACAACTGTGGAATATGATTTTTATTTAAAAAATATGTATACAATACAAAGAGCTTTTCAAGAATTGTAAAATGGAGATGGCAGTCTTTGACTTTATAGGGGGAAAAATGTACAGTAAAGGTAGTAATGTAGAACCTTTAAAGTCGTGATGGTAGATAAAGTGGGTACACCAAAGAAGATATTAAATATCGTCTTGGTGATAAAAGGTATTAAAGGATATGCTAATCAGGTTAAAACATGCAGAATATTGACCCCAATATAGACCTGATTTATGGAAATAATTTTATTATTTTGCCTTGTGAAGCATACCTAGTAAATGCACTGTTTCCCCCCCTGGATCTGCATACATTCAGATTTGTCACATAGTTTAGCATTATACAACAAAGTTGTATGTCTTTTTCAACATTATCTACTGTGTTAGAATTTAGTCCCTAACTCATTATTGTTTGTATCCATAAAAAAAGCAGTTTTACAACGTCTACAAGAGTTCATAGTTGTGTCTAGAAATTCTCAAAGTGATGGCTAAAATGGGCCTGGTCCCGTTTGTTGAGTAGCTGACAAGCCTTCTCCACGTTTTTGGTCATTCCAGGTGGTCCACAGCTGAAAACTCCAATTTTATGAACCTTAAAGAAAGAAATAGGGTTATCAATTATACTGGCATCCAGTAAACAATTCTCCATTTTATAAACTGTACCTGTATGTACTGTATGTATGTCTTTATTTATATAGCGCCATTAATGAACATAGCGATTATAGCAGTAATACACACGTGACAATCATATAAATAACAAATACAAACAACACATAAAGGGAAGAAGTGCTTCAGACATAAAAGTAACATTTAGGAATAGGAGTCCCGGCTCCGAAGAGCTTACAATCTCAGTTTTAGTAGTCAAATTGGTCCTGGGGAAATGTCGATTTGTTGTAGGTTGTGATACCTTTTAGGGGTTCAGTACAATTCTTCATGGATTAAATGATAGTGTGTAAAAATGTCACTCAAAGCAGACGTTTTGAAAAGCGCTGAGAATCTGTATTTTATAATGTTATCTACTATATGTAGAACTCTAATATTAGTCCCATAAAATATATCACAATCATTATAAATATACTTAGAAACCATAAGCACATACAGTATTCTACAACATAAAAGAAAAAGAAGTAGAATTACAGTGATAAGAATGACAATTATAACCTTTCTTCCCGTTCCCATTTATATCATGGAGTATGACTATAATTACGATTTTCCATGGTAGGCCACCAACACAACCATTTGTCTTTACATACAGTACAGTAGGCTACTATAGAACTTCAGAATTCTCTAAACATTTTGTGGTAAAGTCTACTCGTTATTTATAGAACTCTCCACTTATGAAAGTCATCAAATAATCTTAGAATAGTTCCACTGCAGCGGGGGCCAGCTGACACAATATGAAATGCAGTCGGCACTAACCGGTCTCTGAAATTATATCTAACAGTTGGAACCTGCCAATGCAATTGCTCATATTTTCGTAGCTTGAAGTTTTTTTTAAAGATTTTTCATTGAGCTTTATAAGGTTTGGAGAGAAAAAGCCATACTACCCATATAAAGAAATATGATTCACAAGCAATGCAAACTTTCACATTGTGACGGATGCTTTTTTATGAAGTTCTTTCATATTTATATTCTTTAAAACAGTTAATTAAAAAAAAAGTATATGCACTGTATACCAGTCTGCAAATCTGTGTATCCAAAGAAATATATTTCAGCTGAAATGATATCTGCACAATTTTGTTATGTATGTATGTATGTATAGTAGCTTTACTACTTTTGTTTGGCTATTGCAGAACTGAAAACGATGTGTTACAATAAAAACTGGATTACTTGCAGAACGTGACACCATTTCTCAAACACCATGGAACAGATGAACGTGGATTTTCAAGATCACAAAAGAACCTTCATCTGATATTGGGCCACATTTACAGAGCCATGCTACTCCATAAGATACCTTTAGCATGGCTTATAAATAATGCCCTTTATGGCCCTTTCATGTGAATGGAATTTAAGGTGTCTTCAAGCTTTGAAGGTGTCCAATCAAGTACATTGGCTTAGTAAATATATGACTCTTTATGGCCATGAAAAGGACCATAAGAAGTCTTCAAGCATGGGTGTTTTTCTTATGGTGTTGTAAATACTGCCCATTGGCCCTTTTTTCCAAGCAGTCCTCTGCCATCAGAAACCTTCTGGCGTTGGAATATACTGTATTGTATTGTATGTCTTTATTTATATAGCGCCATAAATGTACATAGCGCTTCACAGTAGTAATACATATCATATAAATAACAAATAATATAAATTACAGGTCATGGGAATAAGTGCTTCAGACATAAAAGTAACATTAAGGAAGAGGAGTCTCTGCTCCGAGGAGCTTACAATCTAATTGGTAGGTAGGGAGAACGTACAGAGACAGTAGGAGGGAGTTCTGGTAAGTGCGTCTGCAGGGGGCCAAGCTTTATGTATCATGTGTCCAGGATTATTCAGTGCTATTCATATGCTTCTTTAAGCAGATGAGTCTTAAGGTGAGTCTTAAAGGTGGATAGAGAGGGTGCTAGTCGGGTATTGAGGGGAAGGGCATTCCAGAGGTGAGGGGCAGAAAGTGAGAAAGGTATACCGTAGAGTCCATTTGCTTGAATGCCCCACAAAGAGCCTTATGGCAGAAGACTGCTTAGTGAATACGAGCCATTATCTGTGCCGACACCTATATTATGTGCTCTAAAATGAATTGAGCCATCAGAAATAGGCTATACAGACATACCCCGCTATACAGACCTTCACTTTACGGACTCGCGAGTACGGACATATTTACAATAGCACCATCCCCATGTATCCGTACGCTCGCTTCGCAAGTACGGACACTTATTCAGCCCTACAGACCGCCGTAGTTGTGTGACGCGCTGATTCCCCTCGCCCAATTGGAAAACGGCAGCTTGCGCAAGCAATACCGGCTTCCTACCTCTACCGAAGTGAAAAAAGGCAGTGCTTCACTTTAAGGGCATTTTCGCTTTACATCCATGCTCTGGACCCATTGCGTACGTTAATGCGGGGTACGCCTGTACTTTACCACTGAACAAATTGAATACTGTTAAAGTACTCATTTTTGGTTTGTTTACTTTAGTTCATTCCAGAGTGAGCAAAAATAGTTTGTTCTAAATTGTCTGCATTAAATAGGTTTGATGAAAAATAAATGATGTAGTTTAATTTATCTACAGTGGCTACAATATAACTGGATGTATCAGCCGGGAAAGTTATCGATATTAGTAAACACTCACCTCAGGATGAACTTCCTGCAGTGAAAGGAAAAATTGCTCAAACTGTGGTCTTCCAAAATGTGTGATAGAGCGTAAACCAGTGAACAGGCTGCGATTCAGGACTTTCTGGAAGTGACGTTCACAGATGTACTGAAATAGGAAATACAGCATGGGTTATCAAAAAATTATATTTATGAAGTCAGTTTAGATCCAGTACATGCTTTAAAAGTTAGTTTACTTGGGAATAAACTGCTACTTTCTTCACTATCGCCAAAACGGTCTTTCAGTGAATCTGAACAATTGACAGTATTCTCGTCTGCAGCAGCTAAGCAGTCAGGTAAAATCTCTCCAACTATACTGTAGGTTCACCGAAACTATATCATAGTCACATAGTTACATAGACGATGAGGTTGATAAAAGATATATGTCCATCAAGTTCAACCAATGCTAAATTTACACAACAGATACCTATCCTATATTTTGATTTACAGTATATTTATCCAGAGGAAGGCAAACAAAACCCCCACTAAAACATCATCCAATTATGTCTCATAAAGGCAAAAATAAATATCTTCCTGACTCAAAATATTGGTAATCAGATTTCTCCCTGGATCAACGTGCCCAAAACTGTACTACATATTCATATCGTACAGGTTATTGTCACAGTTTATTCTGGAGGCCAGGGTCATGTGTAGGATGATTAGCCCAGATAGGTTCAACTTGTTCCTTCTACAAGCACAACAAGTTATTTGTCTTTCTTCACTTTATTGAGAAAAGGCATGGATTAACAAAGGCACTTGTGGATGATGGTGTTGGGAGAGAATGTCTCTATGGTGCGTGCGCTTGATAGTGGGGAAAGGTGAAAAAGGATAAGTCCTTGCCAGTAGAGCAAATTACAGGAGGGTACTCACTCAGCCAGTGGTGAAGGTGGAAAAGAAAGTGCCAGTGTATTCTGGGTAGCAAGATAGCCTGGGGACAGACCATCTGTAGGCAAGGCAGAGGGGGAGAAGGCAGACTAGCCCATTCTCACAGAAAAGCTGAGGTTGCTGTAGCAACTCACTGACATAATGCAGAGACAGGGATCACAACACTGTGTCTAACACACAGGCACTGTGAGTGTACAGAGCAAAATACATGCAGCTGGAATGAGAACATGACAAGCAGAAGCTGCAAAGGAAGGGGGGGGGGCGGTGAAACAGAAATGTGGTTCTTGTTCCATGACACAGTTCATAAAGGATATACATGATGTCAATTAAGGGCCAATCATTTTTGTCAAAAGTTAGTTTACTTGAAAATAAGTGTTTATTTATTCAGTTTTCAAGTTTTTCCAAAACGTTGTGGTGAAAGCAGATGCCCCGTTTGGAGTTGGGAATTTCCCCATTTTGGGGATATTACTCAGGCAGGAAAAATTAAGCGTGTGTGAAAGAAGAGAGCGATAAATAACCAACAATGGAATAATAGAAAGTCTTTGGATAAGTAGTGAAGTCACTGCAGTGCTTGAGCTGATCTGCAAAGACAACACTTGTACTGTAGCACAGAAACATGTGCAGTACAGTACGCATTTGCACGAAGGAGTGTGTTTGAATAAAGAGGTTCAAGTCCCAAGATAATTGACCATTTAGAAAATAAGTTATAACATCTTCAATGTAAGAGGGCTTATGTTTATAGGACATACAACAGTGAGAATGAAAGTGACATAGGGAAAGATTTAGTAAACCTCACTGCACTGTACCACTTATTATAACTCAGTATCGTAGCTTCTGATTTGTATTGTATGTCTTTATATTGCGCCATTAATGTACATAGCGCTTCACAGCAGTAATACACGTGGTAATCAAATAAATAACAGATAATATAAATAACAGATCATGGGAATAAGTGCTTTAGACATAAAAGTAACATTAAGGAAGAGAAGTCCCTGCCCCGAGGAGCTTACAGTCTAATTGGTAGGTAGGGAGAACGTACAGAGACAGTAGGAGGGAGTTCTGGTAAGTGCGTCTGCAGGGGGCCAAGCTTTATGTATCGTGTGTTCAGAATATCCACAGTGCTATTCATATGCTTCTTTAAGCAAGTGTGTCTTAAGGTGGGTCTTAAAGGTGGATAGAGAGGGTGCTAGTCGGGTACTGAGGGGAAGGGCATTCCAGAGGTGTGGGGCAGCCAGTGAAAAAGGTTTAAGGTGGGAGAGGGCTTTAGATACAAAGGGGGTAGAAAGAAGACATCCTTCAGAAGAACGCAAGAGTCTGGATGGTGCATAACGAGAAATTAGGGCTGAGATGTAAGGAAGGGCAGAACAGGGTAAAGCTTTAAAAGTGAGGAGAAGAATGGAGTGTGAGATGCGAGATTTGATCGGAAGCCAGGAGAGGGATTTCATGAGGGGAGATGCTGAGACAGATCTAGGAAAGAGTAGAGTGATTCTGGCAGCAGCATTTAGGATAGATTGTAGAGGAGACAGGCGAGAGGCAGGAAGGCCGGACAGCAGGAGGTTACAGTAATCAAGACGGGAGAGAATGAGGGCCTGAGTCAGAGTTTTAGCAGTCGAGCAACAGAGGAATGGGCGTATCTTTGTTATATTGCAGAGGAAAAAGCGACAGGTTTTAGATATGTTTTGAATGTCTGGGGCAAATGTGAGAGAGGAGTCGAGTGTGACCCATAGGCAGCATGCTTGGGCTACTGGGTGAATGATTGTAGTTCCAACAGTAATGTGGAAGGAGGTAGTAAGGCCAGGTTTGGGAGGAAGTATGAGGAGCTCTGTTTTAGCCATGTAGAGTTTAAGGTGGCGGAGGGCCATCCAGGATGATATAGCAGAGAGGCATTCAGAAACTTTGGTTTGTACAGCAGGTGTAAGGTCGGGTGTTGAAAAGTACATTTGTGTGTCGTCAGCATAGAGGTGATATTTAAACCCAAAAGATGTTATTAGGTCACCTAGAGAGAGTGTGTACAGAGAAAAGAGAAGAGGTCCCAGGACAGAGCCCTGGGGTACCCCCACAGAGAGATCAATAGAGGAGGAGCTGTTAGCAGAAGAGACACTGAAAGTACGATGGGAGAGGTAGGATGAGATCCAGGATAGAGCTTTGTTCCGAATACCAAGAGTATGGAGAATGTGAAGGAGAAGAGGGTGGTCCACAGTGTCAAATGCTGCAGAGAGGTCGAGTAATATGAGCAGAGTGTAATGACCTCTGTCTTTGGCAGCATAGAGGTCGTTAGTTATTTTAGTGAGGGCTGTTTCCGTGGAGTGAGCAGTGTGGAAGACAGATTGTAGAGGGTCTAGGAGAGAATAGGTGTTGAGAAAATGGAGCAAGCGAGAGAACACAAGACGTTCAATGAGTTTAGAGGCAAAAGGCAGGTGGGAGACAGGTCGATAGTTAGAAAGACAGGTAGGGTCAAGCTTGCTGTTTTTCAGTAATGGTATGACTGTTGCATGTTTGAAGGAGGATGGAAAGGTTCCAGAGCAGAGGGAGGAGTTAAAAATGTGTGTGAGCGTAGGGATTATAGTAGGAGCAAGAGGTTTAAGGAGATGGGAGGTAATGGGGTCAAGAGAGCAAGTGGTAGAGGGAGAAGAGGCTATCAACAGCGACACATCCTCCTCTGAGACAGTGGAAAAAGAGTCAAGGAAGGCAGGAGGAGAGTTAGGAAGAGGTGTAGGATGGGAGCAAGAAACAGAGGGGATCTTCTGCCGTATGGATTCCACCTTTTCCTTAAAATAGTCAGCAAAGTCCTGAGCGGAGATGGAGGAAGGAGAGGCAGCTGAGGGTGGTTTGAGTAGAGTATCAAAGAATTTATTTAATAAATGATGTCTGACTGCATGACACTATACCCTCCAAATGTACCTTTTTAACACCCGTTTATCATGTCCTGTACTTACAGTAATAAACTCAGCCGTACTTGTTATACCTATTTCTGCCTGCGGTTGAAGCTTGGAAACTTCAGCAAATTAAGGCATTTGGGAGATTGATGACTTCTTTTGTGTGCGTATATATTTCTCATGTTAGGGACACCCTGCACATCATTGACTCGATCTCTGGGTTTACAGTAAGTGGAAATCTTCTTATAAATGTGTGTCTGCTGTGTGTGTTTTGTGTGCGTGTGTGTCTCCTGCGTGTGTGTGGCGATGTATGTTGTGTGTGTTTTTTGCGTGTATGTTTGTGTGTATGTACAGAGAGAGGCTACATTGTGTTTGTGTAAAGTGGGGGGCTGCATTGTGTGTTTGTGTGTATAGAGGGGCTGTAGTGTGTGTGTGTGTGTGTGTGTGTGTGTGTGTGTGTGTGTGTGTGTGTGTGTGTGTGTGTGTGTGTGTGTGTGTGTGTGTGTGTGTGTGTGTGTGTGTATATATATATATATTTATGCTTTAGTGTATTTACAATTTCATTTTAATATTTTAATAAACAAGTACAGTAAATGTATAAGAAAATGTAGAATAGCATGTTGATTAAATCAATATGACTGTACAACGTGGCTATCTAAGAAAAAAACAAAACAAAATTTAGCCTATAATAGTAATAGTCCCCTCAGAACAGGGCATTACTGGCCAATTATGCTCTGACTGTGTGTTTAAGTCCCTCGGCCTTTCTGCTAAAAATTATAATAAAGCCCTGGTAGAAGAGTCATTTTAAAAGCTAAATCCCTTGACAGAACAGTTCTTCTGTCTAAATATAAAGATAGAACTTCAAACTCTTCGATTAGATCATCCAATAAGAACCAATCCAGTGATTTCTCGTCTTCCTTTATTACTAAATTCAACCAGTCTGGATCTGGGATTAGGGGCATACTGTACAAGAGAAACACTGGAACTTTTTGGCTTGTGATCCAATACTGAATGGACATATTCCTGCCAAACCTAGTGTCATTTTTCGCAAAGCTAAGAGTGTCAACAACATTCTAGCACCAAGTAGATTAAAGACCATTATTCCTGAATCTGACTATTCAGATCATTCTTTGCGAAGAATAGGTCATTTGAAACCATGATACTCTCTCCAACCAGGTAACTCGCCTTCTCTACAGATGTAGCACGTCTCATTGACTCCAGAACCATGGCTAAAAAATAACAAGGCCACGACTCAGGAGGCAGTGTCTGCCACAACAGTGCTGTGGGGGGTCCATGCTTCCGGATTGGACCCCCAGCCCCCACACCGTTAATCCTCTGGCAGCCACGGTTGCATTTCACACAGCTTGCCCCGGTGCCGAAGACTGCCTGGCTTGGAACCTCTGTACCTTCCATGTCACCTGATTTCCCCTCCCCCTACACTCATCTAATATACATATTTTACAAATTCAATACCAAACACAAAACATTTTTTTGATACCAAAGAAAGTGCCCATCTTTACCTTTAAAGGATCGTACAGTAATTAGAAAGTGATTTAAAAGTTGCAGTGATTTCCGAAGTCACTGTATACTGTAGCTCATCTCTTTAAAAGGGACTAGAAACTTTTGTAATGTGCATTTTTATTTTTTGCATTCATTTCTTACCAGCATAGTCGTGCGGAGATCAAACTTTTCAGCAAGCTGAGTAATGTAGATGTGGACGGACACCAAATCACTCTTATCGTTCTCCTCTACCTCTCGAATGATGTCAGCCACCCACTCGAACTGGCGCTGAGTGCGTGTCACCCATATAAAATACACCTACAAAAGCAATTCAGACTTTTCATTTCAGCCCAGTACAGTAACCTCCGTTTGTGAATGGTTAACTTTTTTTTTTAAAAGCTTATTCTTTTTATAAAGCAATATTGTACTATTTGCTTTTTTCATTTTGATATATCTGGTAGTTCTTCCTATACTCTGGATTACATATTGGAGACAGAGTCCGCTTAAAGTTGTTTTTACAATCCAAATGCCTGATTATCTCCCTCAACACTGAGATATTCCACACCCGTACTTTAACCAGCTGAATTCTTTCCAAACAGTGTTACACCACATATTTCTGTTTTCTATTCCACATATTCCCTGGGACACTTTGCGCTGTAGATACTGTTTTTCTCTGTATTTGCCAAGACGATTGGAAAAGCGTCTTCTTTCTACGGAGCTTCACTACTCCCAAGGATTGTATTTTTACGGATTCCTTTCTGCACTTTGTTGCACATATAAATTCATTTACTTTTCACATTTATTCATCATCAATTTATAAGTGATAGATGCGCTTGAATTTCTTCTTTTTTTTTTTTTTTACATTTCTTATATATGCAAAAAAATGTACGTAAATGCCTGCAACATATTGCTGTAATATATCTAATATTTACTTCTGAGACTCAAAAATGCGAGTAGCTATATATTGTATATACATACAGTACAGTATGTAGCCAACGTTATTTCAACCCATGGTGTGTTCCCGTTGGTAACATGGTGCGATAGCCATGCCCCTTCTCACACGTGTCTAATTCAAAAAAATTTTTTTAGAAACAATGTATAAAAAAAATTATAAAAACAATTTTATACTTGACTACACTCTCTCCTCCACTCCCTGCTTCTAAGGTCCATTATTATACTTTTATAGTAAGGGAGTTTCACTGAAATAAAAACATTGTAACTGCAAAATATTGTAACAGCAGTAGGCTGTTTCTCTTGTAATATTTACATGTACTGAGTGCTGACTTAGTGATTTGGCCACAATATTGGCACAACTTGCCTACACTATCTACTGCATAGACAAAGCATGCACACAGGATCCTGTAAGCAAAAAAAAACGCCCATTGCAGATACCTGTAGTCAAGGTCCGATCTGATTTTTTAGCCTTTCGTTCATGTGAAGACAGCCCCCCACCCTCTTCTTAAATTCAAATTCAAAGATACACATATGCATTCCATAGACGCATGTACATAGACAAATCATGCACACAGTACCTTAAGTCTTTATTTCTTCAAGTATTAAAGTATAGGAAATATAGGCAAAGTGACTCATTGATTAAAAAATATATAAATATTACTAAGAACAGCCGAATTACCAGAAGCTAGAACTTATTAAAAATCTTAATTAAAATTCCAATTAATTCATTCTCTTTCTCTGCTCATTCTCTTTCTGTGTCCCAAATATGTAACATTCTTTAACATAATTTTATCCTCTTATGTTCCACATGTCCCTCGTTTTTATATCTCTTCACTAAAGTGTTACAGTTAATAAATGATAATGGCTATATATTTTAATGGAAGTTAATTAATAATAATGCAACTTACTGAATGTACCCATGAGTGTACTGTACCAACCCCTTCTCAGTCTTTCTCCTACACCCTTTTCTGTACCCTATAACTTTAACCTTTCTGGTTCCTCATCCTCATTTTTTTTGTAAACACCCAGAGAGGGGATCCATTTGCTCAACTCTGACATTGTAATTAAACAATTTCCCCAGTTTCATGTTTGTGTATCAATATAATGTCCTCACCTTTTTGCACAGTATCTTCGAGTTGACAGATGATTTGAAAACCAAATCTTTAAGAATAGACGCAAAGGGAGTAACCCCTATTCCTCCTCCAACCAGAACAGACACTTCATATTTGTTCCATTCTTGGTGCCCTTCTCCAAAAGGTCCATCCAGGTATATCTAAAAAGACATTATTTTGTATAGTATTACAAATTGGCATGTACATTACATAGTTACATAGTAGATGAGGTTGAAAAAAGACATATGTCCATCAAGTTCAACCTATGCTAAATTTAGACGACAGATACTTTATCCTATTCTTGTACTTGAAGTATATTGATCCAGAGGAAGGCAAACAAAAAAGCCCAGTGAGATATATAATTACTCCAAATATGCGCAATCAGCTTACTCCCTGGATCAACATTCTTACCATGTTTACTTATTTGGTATATCCCTGGATACCTTTCCTTTCTAAAAAAGATGTCCAATCTGTTTTTGGAGATATTTATTATATCTGCCTTCAGTCTCCATGGGTAATGAATTCCACATTTTAACTGCCCTTACTGTAAAGAACCCTTTCCTTTGTTGCTTGTGAACAAGCACCGGAGTTCGTTTTTTGGAGTGAGGGGATACAATTCAAGCCATAGGAGCAGCAAGAGAAGGGAGAATAATTCATTTCTGCAACACTAGGAAGCAAGAGCGCGGACTGAACTTTCTTTGTTTGCTTTTGAAGCTACTGCGTGGCTATGGGCACTATCTTTCTCCATCACGGATTCTCCTTATTTATCCCCATATAACTTGTAAGTTGCCTGTTTATTCTTGTTTCCCAAATGCATAACCTGACATTTATCTGTATTAAACCTCATCTGCCATTTACCTGCCCACGTTTCCATTCTATCCAAGTCCTTCTGGAGAGAAATTACATTCTACTACTGTACACAATTTAGTGTCATCAGCAAAGATGGAGACTTTGCTCTCTATGCCAACCTCAAGGTCATTAATAAACAAGTTAAAAAGCACGGGTCCCAGTACCGATCTTACAGAGACTATCCAATGTAAACTCCCTAGGAGCCGAGCAGGGAGGGTTAAACTAAAAACAGATGCAAAGCACTTTGCAATGATAAAAAGAAAGTAGAACTTTATTTTTTAATTGTTAGTAGATCCTTTTGCTGATTTAAGCTTTCTACGCTTAATGTACGGCATACAACAAGTATCTCTGTGTGTATGCAAACAATTATTGCTCACCAACCAGACCACCATGAAATCCCCATGAGTTAGGGAGGTGAGAACTTGGCTACTAGAAGCTTCTTCTGACTAAGCCATGTGATGCAAAACGCACATTAAATGTAGGAAGATGCTGAGAAAATAATGACCTATGTTATTTAGAGATCCACTGTTAATTACTATACCTGATTTTACATTTCAATTTTTTTTTCATTATGAACTTGATGCCTAATTTAGGATTATTTGTTTAATTATTTAATGATATATATATATATATATATATATATATATATATATATATATATATATATATATATATATATATATATATATATATATATATATATATATATATATATTGGGGATGTATCATGAGTGATTATCCGGTTTATGCTTTTCATACATGTATATATTTATTGCTCTCAAGTTACTTAGCATAAGGAGACTAGTCCTATTTTATGGTTAGTAATACAGCTCAACCCCGTTAAAGCGTGATCTGCTACAACGCGGATCCGCTTATAACGCGGTCTGAGCGTGGCTCCCGAATTAGAACATCTAAAAAAAAAAATCAAAAACTTTATTGCTAACAGACACACACGGGGATGGATGGACGGACACACACACACACAATAAAAATATATGGTATAACAGATTTAAATTTTGACAACAGTCCTGGCTTTCCTGCTCCCACCCCTCTGGATGCAGGGGTCTACAACTCCCACAGTGGGGACACAAACTGCTCTGATGATTTGGAGCTTGTCATGTTTGTCATTGCCAATCCCGTTTTTTCACTTACATCTCATTTTTCTGCTGTATTTTTGTTATTAGGGAGATCACACTAAAGTATACTTGGAAGGTGACGACTGTAAGAGGGGACAAATGCTGTGCTGGCTCCTGTGACTCCCTATAGGGAGTCTTTGCACCCCAATGCTTCCCACAGCCAGTAATAAGAAGTCATTCCGTCCCCCCAGACTACAAATCACCAGCATACTGTGTGACTGACAAACAAACACACACACACACACACACACACACACACACACACACACACACACACACACACACACACACACACACACACACACACACACACACACACACACACACACACACTTACCTTCTCCACTTTCTTGGGCCCCTTCACCAGTTCATGCCACTTAGGGATAGTTCCTCCGTCGCACCCCATGTTATTCCCCCAAACAAACACCTCTGACACAAAAGACAACCTCCGCTTCCGACAACAACGAGCTCCAAGTCATCTAGCCTACTGACTACTTCCGCACGGCCATATTGCTACACTCGAGAGAGTGCGGATCTTCTTACACCCGAGAGAGCGTGGCCGTGAATAGGTACAGTTATTTAAACATCATTTTGTGAGGAAATCAAGAGGAATCTAAAGCTTCGAAACTATTGCCATATATTTATACACATGGAGACAGACAGACACACACACACCACAAGCCCCGCGCGGTGGCCATTTCCCCCCCCTGCGATCCCGGTTATAACGCGGTCGCATCGGGTGGACCCCGTGCACCACATAATAACGGGGTTCAGCTGTAGTATTGTATGTCCACACATGTATTTTCGTTTGGTGGCGATACTACAGGTACAGTATGTACTCTGTACAGTCATCAGTTGTGATTTTATTTTATTATTTTTTATACTTTGGTCCTGAGTACAATTCACCTAATTTTGAAGGCTCCTTTTAAATGTGTATTAACTACAAGAATGTATTCCATGGGAAGAGTTGGTTTCTTTTTCTGATATCCCAAACACTGTAACATTTAAGTATTAGTGGAACTATTATTGACTAAAGTCTCCCAGATGCAAAACTAGGGTAAAACCAGTGCAAAAAAAACCCAGCATAATATTTATCAAAGAAAACGAATCCCATAAAGCAGTCACACTCAAATATGCCATCACAGGCCTTGATACACTGCATGTTTGGTGCAATACTTTTGCACTCTGGGACTTTAGTAAATAAACCTGCGTTTTTTTAACATTTGATAATAGGCATCTAATAGGGCATATGATAACTATGATATTTTCATTATAGGCCACTTTCAAGGAATAATTTCATGGACAGTATAAATAATTTCAAATGATAAAGGGTCATCCTTTGACACACAAAAAAACATTAGTTACAATTAAAAAATATATTTGGAAAATGTAAAAAAGAAAGAAACTGGGGAAGTAACAGTATTTAAAATATATCTCGCTTTTTTTTTTTTAACTTAAAAAGAATTCTGAAATTACCTTTGGGTATCCGCCGAGCTGAGCGACGCTTTGTGGGGAGTATAGCTCCCGCAAGCGTGTGGTCCAGGGCCCTGCAGCTCTGATGTGCAAGGTCAGTGTGTCCTCATGTGGAGCAGTGGTTAAAGTGAATGCATGGTATTCATTGGTCCCTAAAGTAAGGCAGGCAATTTTCACCCACTGACCAGATTTGTATTCAAAATCCCCGGGACGCTGGAATCGAAGGTGAGTGACATCTAGGAGACAAGCAAACAACTGTGATGTCTGCGGAGATTGAACCGTTGAATTTTTTTCTTTAAAAGTTATTAGACAATAGAATTGATTTAGTACAAAGCAATAATAAACATCAATACTTTATCAAGTACCGTATATATATATACTGTAACAAGAAAGTATGTGACAGAGTTATTATTAAGGCCGAAGACACTACTAGTGAGCATGAAAAAACACATATAAAAACGGAAGAATTAAATACTATAGGTGTTTGTGTGCAAGGTTAGAAAATGCACCGGTAATTTAACTTTTGGAGTTCATGTCAGGGGAAACGTTAAGCTTGATTTCAACATATAGGTCTTAGTGAACAGCATATTAAAACAAAGCTCTACGAATGGTCGTTTCACTTCCAGAGGGGCCAGTGCAATCCAGGCCCCTTTGGCAGCGAAAGGTAAAACTGTGTTTCCCTTGCAGCTGGGTCCGATATGGAAAACTTCAGAACCAAGTGGCACATGTATCATGATGATTCAATTTGCACCACAACACAGAGCAGGAATGTTCATCAAATTGAGCAAGTGACATATTATAAGCCTTGTTACTTTTGGCACAGACTTCCGAGAAGCACACCTACAGGGGTCTATTCTGGGAGTACCCAACTGTGACAAACCGCTTCTAAAGTGCACTTTAGAAGCGGATTGGCATGCTTTGCTATCCTGAAAGCCCTTATCGCATGTACAACCCGCATATAAACGGCTTTTTTAGAAGCATTATCACTCTTGCTCTGACAATCTGATCAGTTTGTCAAAAAAAAGCCTCAAACGTGGATTATTTGCCCACAGCTGCTATTCTCGTAGCTTCATATGCAAACCGCTTCTAAATACACTTTTTAACACCACCTAAAGAGTGACAAGATTGATATTGCGAGTTACATCCGGAGCCTGAAAGATAGGTTTGGCTGAGAGAGCAAAACTCAGCCAGACAGGGGAGGGAGTTAGCAACACCCCTGCTCATTCTGCTTCTAAAGCACAAACCGTGCGCTTTGGCTGTTAAACTGTGCGGTCATTTTTTAGCGGTTTGCAATACAGATGTACTGTAGATACAGTAATAGGGTTTTTTTCCCACATTTCATTCTGCTGCTTCTGTACATGCCAAACTGTGCGGTTTGCCAATGACAACTTTAGAGCTACTAGAATAGGCCCCACAGTATTTATTTGACACAAAGAAAAAAGAAAGCTGCACAAGCTTATACTGTAGGTACAAATGTTAATACATCTCATTATCATTCCCCCTGACTAACTCCTCCCCTGGCACCTTCTATAACCCCTCCCCCAAACCGGTCACTGATGCAAGTGGAGCAAAATGAGTCCGTTAAAAGCGTGCAATTAGCACCTGTTTTTGGAGCAATGCCCTTTCCATGCTGAAGATGTACAGTATGAATATATCTGCTCTGAATTAGTTTCATAGTCTCGAGAGGGCATTGGTCTTATTAATGCCACACTGTACCTGCTCTTACATTGAATGCCTGTTAATTATAGTACGCTACTGCTAATGGGAAGCGTATGCCAGTGAGCGCTGCAAGACACAGTTCCCAAATGTACCTGAAGGGAGCAGTTCAGCTTTTGTCACACTGATCTCTGTCTTCTTTCTGCTCAGACTTATCAGGCTGTCCCCCACAAAAACAATAGCGGGAAACATGAAATAAACATAAAATCTTGGCTGCTGAAGTAAGCCAAAACTGCCATGGAACATAATCTGAAAGAGGAGGACAAATGCTGTTAAAATATATAAACAATTCATGTACAGTACATTCCACAATTTAGTATATACTTTATATTTATTTTGTTTTTAAACAAATAATGTATGTAACGTGGTGTCAGAAGCTGGTTATACGGCATAATACATAGGACAAATCAATTGTCCACATTTCAGGGCAAAATCCTGGCCCCCTTATAAAATTGCTTACTCACTTTGAATAAGATTATGGAATTCAGCATTGTATTTTGAGGTGGTGTTTACAATTGCCACTTGGTGGAAAAAAAAACATGGATCAGTAAATCTCCCTCCATATAGGAAGACAACTGAAAAGACTGCTAGAAGAGTAACTTCAAATCCTTATCTTTAAAAACGCTAAAAATCCTATATAAAAACAAGCAGCGTTGACGATGATCATTTGTTTCATCCAATATGGGTGGATGCTTTTGAATATGCACCACCCATCCTGGTCAAGTCTTTTGAATATATGACCGTTCGCTGTGCCATGCATGACAGTCAAACTTTGTATTTTACCCTGTGTATAGACCGCCTGGACACAGGGGGTGATTTTGTGTCTCAGTTGTCGGATGTGGTAACTCCCATATTACTGGAGTTCCATCAATCTCAGGGGCTTGGGAAGCTCAACATGTGGGTTGATGAACCAGACAATGCGGAGGCTAGGGATCTTTTGAATACTAATGGGATCCATGGGATTTAGTCAATTTGTGCATGGCCCGACACATGTGCACACTCAGACACTCGACTTGAACTTCACGCAGGGTGCATCAGTTGGGGAGGCGAAGTTTTCCTACCCCCTGTGGACAGATCACAGGGTGATCCAGGCTCAGATTGGAAGTGCCCCACCAGCCCTTAAACGGAATGGTAGGCCCGGGGCAGCATGGGTATGGAAAGAGAGGCTGCTAGAGCCTTAGGCCCGGGCCATAGAGGGGGGGAGCTGTGCTGAGGCGAGCGGACGCTGAGGCGAGCCTGCAGAAGCTGGGCGATTTCATGCCCATACAGGCGAGCCAGCGTCCACGATCGGAGGTGGGGGGAGACTGTAGGGAAGCGGGGCAGTGATGTCGCTGGGCCAATCGCCCGCGACGCACTGACGTCGACGTCACGGCGCCGACGTCACGGCGCCGTGACGTTGACACAGCCCCACTCTCATTGGAGGGTTTCAGCCGACAGCGCGCTGAAAAACATCTTGGCGCTCGGCTGAAACCTCCAACTCCTCCGCACGCCTGCGGACGCTCGCGTGAGCCCCCTCTCAAGGCATCCTCATTGAGGATGCAGGGGCTCAGCGCGGAGCGTCCACATGCCTCAGCACGGCCTGTCCATCTATGGACACGGCCTTACTGATTCATGCTTTTTTCCCAGCATGTTACCATTTTCATCTCCTTAGTTATAGAAGAGCTTGCAATACAAACTGGGAAACCATATGCAGTATTTATGTAAATCACAACTACACTGTATGCAAGCCGTTAGTATATGTCATACAGTAGTATTGTCAAGGGAAAATAAAAATAAAAATTGAACAAATACAGTATGTTAATAGTTTTAAGCTCTCAAGACTACTATCTTAATTTTCTGCTTCTTAATATTTGTAAATCCAAACTTTCAGTCCTGATTGGGCCTGACATTTTGAATTGATACCAAAGCATTTGTTATTTAAAATACGGTCAGTTTGCTTTTGATCAAATGTATCCGATTGCCTCAAAATGTAGAAACTACTCAATTAAGCTTACTAAACGTTTACAATATAGGGGGGGCAGTGGATTAGATTAAGCCATTGATTTTAAACCAGGGTTGCGCGGGCACTCTTCAAGGCAAGGGTTCCGCGGCGAAGGGGGAGGGGGGAGCGGAGCTGTGTGTGTAAGTGTATGTGTACAGTAAGTGTGTGTGTGTGTGTGTGTGTAACTGTGAGAAGTGGGAGTGTAGGAGGGGAAGTGAGAGAGGGCAGAGAGAGACAGGGGGGAGAGTAGGAGGTGTAGAGGTTTAGGAGGGGGGAGAGAAGGGGGAGTTTAGGAGGGGAATAGAGCGGGAAGGAGTGTAGGAGGGGGAGACAGAGGGGGGGAGTGTAGGTAGGGAGAGAGAGACGGGGTGCGTTAGAGGGAAAGAGAGAGGGGGAGTGTAGGAGGGGGGAGAGAGAGGGGGGAGTGTAGGAGGGAGGAGAGAGGGTGGGGTGTAGGAGGGGGAGAGAGGAGTGCAGAGGGGGAGAAGGAGGGGAAGAGAGTATAAGAGGGGGAAAGCGAGGGGGGAAGTGTAGGAGGGGGGGAAAAGAGAGGGGGGAGTGTAGGAGGAGGAGAGAGAGGGGGATGGAGTACAGGGGCTGGAGAGACAGGGGGAGTGTAAGTGGGGAGAGAGAGGGGGGGGGTGTTAGAGCAGGGTTGCGCAAACTGGGGGGAGCTTCCCCCGGGGGCGGGAGATTTTTTTTGGGTGGTGCGGGCTGTTGCAGAGGCCCAGCGCTCTTCCCCAAGGCATTTAAATTAAATGCCCGGGGATCGCGTTAGGCCTCTGCAACGCTATACTTACTAAGGTAGGGAGGGGGGCCATGATCCAGGCAGGAAGGACAGGGGGGCACAGCTGCAAAAGTTTGTGCTCCCCTGTGTTAGAGGGAAAGAGATTGAGAGGGGGAGTGTGGGGGGAGAGGAGGAGGGGGAGAGAGAGAGGGGAGTTTGAGGGGATTGTAGGATGGGGAGGAGGGGTTGTAGGGGGAGAGAGAGTGGGAGTGTAGGGGGAGAGAGAGGGGTGAGTGTAGGAGGGTGAGAGAGAGAGAGGTGGCGTGTAGGAGGGTGAGAGAGGGGGTGGAGTGTAGGAGGGGATGAGAGATTGAGAAGGGGGAGTGTGGGAGGGGACTGTAAAGGGGGGAGTGTAGGAGGAGAGAGAGGGGGGTGAGTGTAGGAGGGTGAGAGAGGGAGAGGGAGAGAGGTGGAGTGTAGGAAGGGGAGAGAAAGAGAGAGAAGGGGGAGTGTAGGAGAGAGAGAGTGGGAGGGTAGGAAGGGAGAGAGAAGGAATGTAGGAGGGGATAGAGAGAGGGGGAGTATAAGAGGGAAGAAAGAGAGGGAGTGTAGAAGGGGGAGGGAGAGGGGGGAATATAAGAGGGGAAAAGGGGGGGTGTAAGAGGGGACGAGAGGGTGGTGTAAGAGGGGACGAGAGGGGTGGTGTAAGAGGGGATAACAGGGGGGAAGTGTGAGAGGGACAGGGAGTGTGAGTGTAAGAGGGATGGACGAGGAGTGGAAGAGAGACAGACGGGGATTGCAAGAGGGAGAAGAGGGAAAGACGGGGGGGGGGGGGAGGGGAAGAAGCATGGGGTTCCCAGAATGTCACATTATAATTATAGGGTTATTTCACCAAAAGAAGGTTGAAAATCACTGCATTAAGCATTAGACAATACCTGTTCATTTCATCTTCTTTTAAATTGTAAACTTGTTAGGGTAGGGTCCTACTTACCTACTGTATCAGTATGCGCTACTCTGGCACTTTGTATAATATATTATGTTACTGTCTTGACTGTGGAAAATGTTGATGCCTTAAAATGAATGAGAGCAAATGCCTTACAGTATTTGACTTATACTAGCAATAGCAGTGTAGTCAAATCCGGCCTTACCAAGATATACAGCAGGACATATAAATGATGGGTTACCCAAAACCCACGAAAGCTGATGCGTCGGAAATGGTGAGAGGCAAAAACATACATCATGGCTAGAACTGCCAGAAGTAGAACGCCTGTAAATCCTGTGGATAAAAAACACTGAAAGATAAATGAACAGAAAAAGTAATCACAAGATAACATAAAATCACTGTGTATAAATCTTAGTTGATGCTATTTAAGCCAATATACACTAGATGGTGCTACCCTTTACCATGCCCAAATGAATTTAGTTTAACGCGTCCTCAATCTTAGCATCCTTTAGGGTATATGGACCTTAGAATTTTGAGATGCCTTCATTTTTTTTAGCTGTACAATATGTTTAACTGTTTAAAAGTACCAAACTTTCTAGAACTTAAAGCTGCAAACCAAAAAAAAAAAAAATCTGTTCTGTACTATGAGAAAATACTTGTAGCATTTAAAAAAAAAAAATAAGTCTATGTCCAGAAAAAGGGGAGAATGAACTCCAATGTCCCATATGCTAAACAATCATATGTAGAAGTATACAATCACTGTCCAGGTAGAGCCAAGGATTGGAATCTCCAAGCAGGTATAAAATATAAAGTGCATGTACTATAAACATGGGGTGGTGTATGATTTTATGAAGGAATCAGTCGGAGGTTAATGAGCAAATGTGGACAAGGGGCACAGAAAAAAATGACCACCGTCAACCTAACTGTGACCCATAAGAGTCCCAATAATGCTAACCTTACCGACTGGTCTCACATACCACCCTTTCCAGCCACGTCAAAATATCATCTTTTTTAAGAGATATATTGACGATTTGATTATTATTTGGGATGGTGATGAGAACACCCTTATTTCCTTTATTCACTATTTAAACACTAATGATTATAATATTAAATTCACCTTTGAGCACAATATGAATTATGTAAATTATTTAGATTTAACACTGTACGTTGACAATGGGATGAAAATACAGACCGATGTTTATCGAAAGGAGAACTCCAGGAATATGCTTCTCAATGCGCGGAGTTGCCATCCCCGCTCATTGATAAGGAATATTCCTGGATCTCAATTTATGAGACTAAAAAGATTGTGTTCAACAAAAGACACTTTTCTGTCTAGATCAAAAGAAATGTCTGACAGATTTAAGGCCAGGGGTTATTCAACTAGTGACATAGATGCTGCCTTCATGAGAGCAGATTCTATGGATAGAGATAATCTCATTCAAGAAACTGTCTCTAGGAAAAAACATTCAAATTTTTTTAATAAAACGGATAATACGGTTAATAATTCTACACAGAGTCCATTTTTTATAACCACGTATAGCTCACAGTCCTCATCAATCTCAAAAATTGTACAAAAACATTGGCATACACTTTTGCTGGATGAAGATATTGGTCCCTCGTTGTCCAGTGGTCCAAGGTTTACCTTTCGCAAGGCCAAAACCTTGGCCTCACATTTTTCTCCCAGTCTGTTTGATTCAAAGACGCCCAAGAATCACTAATATACCCAAAGGTTTCTTCAGTTGCGCAAATTGTTCAATGTGCCAATATGCACTTCCAGCAAAATTCATTATGCATTCCAATGATAAAAAGAAGTTTAACATCAACAACTTTTTAAACTGTAATACATCTTATGTGGTTTACGTTCTCTCGTGCGCTTGTGGCCACAAATATGTGGGCCGCACAATTAGATCATTGAGATTACGCATAGCTGAACATACTCGGTTAATAAAAAAGCATGATTTAATACATCCAGTATCCAGGCATTTCTCCCAATGTCCAATGGGAGGCATTGGTAATTTTTCCTTTACTGCCATTGAACATATACCCCATCACCCAAGAGGCGGCAATAGAGAAAACAGGTTAAACAAAAGAGAAATGTACTGGATATACATACTTAACTCCCTTCACCCTTTTGGAATGAATTCAGATTGGGAGCTGAAACATTTTCTGTTGGATTAATATAGAATATATATGTGGTTACCTATTGAGTTTAAAATCTTATATGTATGATTTTTTAACTCATGATTTCTCTTTATGTATCTATTAAATGATTGAAATATAATAATGATAGTACTTATCGAGACTATTTAGTATTAATAATAGTTATGAATTTTTGTAAGTTTCTTATTTGTCATTTATATATACATTGTACATCTGTATTTCACTTGGAAGTCCATGGAATATTTAATTTTTATTATTATGCTTGACATCATGTTTCGTTGTTTTTAATCACATTGTAAAAAATTTTTTGTATACACATTGTCTATTGTATATATATGTTCGTATGTGTTCTACCAGACTGGCAGAGGTTAATATACTACACATGAGAGTCGCTACTCATTGTGATGATTGACATCTGCTGAGTCTGGGTCTAGAGTAGACCAATCAGATTTTGTTTGTACCTATATATATGTGCTTGGTGTATGTAACAAGTATCTTTGATAAAGTCCCTTGCACGGGATGAAACGCGTCAGAGCTTGTGTCTTGATGTCCAGCTTTTTGTAATAAAGAACTTTTAATTCACCACGCTTGTGATCGGTGCTTCAGGACGTAGTGACCATTCTTTTCCCTCTACAACCTCGCTAAAAAAAAAATAACTCTGAATGACATTTTTGCTGTATTATAATGTAACAAGCATTTGTTGTTTCAATAGCAACCATTTACAAAGTCACATCTCCTTCCTCTTTTGAAACAGGCTCTGGCACACCCCTTGTTGAGCCCTGCCCTCTCTCTAGCAGTGCACCTAGTATCTAGTGACTGCCTGGTCACATGATCTTCCCCACAGAATTTTGCATCTTTGATCCTCTTCTGCAGCACTGACAGGGATTTAGTGAACCCTCGAGCCGAATCTTCGCTGATCCATCATGGGAGAACGGATCGATCGGCAACTTAGCTAATTAATTATTGTGTGGACTGTATTGATGCACATATTAAAGTGGGGGGGGGGGGGAATGTAAATGTAAAAAAAAAAAAAACGGCAGCATGGACTGGTGCTTACTATCTGTCCACATTGATACAATTCCACATTTTCCAGCTAATTCGGTAAAGAAAAATAAAGATTTATTGTGTTTCATTACCATCTGTGTCATTTGTAGGAAACCTGTTACAGTATAACAAATAAACTTTTGTTTTTTTGTTTTACTCTAAGAAAGAGGCAAGGAGGACCTATAGACAGACACTTGTACAGTATATACTTTACCACATTAAAATGTGTACAATAGAGATGTGTTTTGGTTCTAAATAAAAAAAATGCCCTTTGGTTTTGCTCATTGATTGGTTTTGAATTAAGGGGAAAATTTTAATTTGATTTAAAAAAAAAAACCATAACGTCATGTAATCTAAAACTGTTTTTTTGCTGCCTATGTAAGTATTTGTCATTTTCAAACTAATTAGTAAAAATGATAATAAATAATAAGGAGGTGTATGTTTCCAAGTCCGGTAAAGAACAGGAAAAGGTCAAACAAATACAGCTCAACCCCGTTATAGCGCGATCCGTTACAACGCGAATCCGCTTATAACGCGATGCAAGCGTGGCTCCCAATTGTTGTACTTTTGAATACTTTACAACACGATTATTGGTGTCTTAAATACTTTATTGCACAATGCATACAATTGTACATTATTTCTAACGTCATCCGCTTATAGCGCGATGTGATTCTTTGGACCCCAAGCACAGCGTTATAAGGGGGTTGAGCTGTATAGGACACAAACTGCATGAAGAAAGTCAGGTCAACGCTACTAGATACAGGGAAGAGATTAGTTAGAAATATAAATCAAATCAAGTATTTTATGTTGGAGGTACGGTGCGTGAAGGGTACTGTTTTGAAGTAAGTCAAGACAAGACTACTAGTTGGAGATGGAGTCTCAAATGGTGAACCGCACCAGCTACAAGTTCAATGTACGGATGTCCATAGCACTCTCTAATGCAATTAAAATGGACTTATATTTATTGAAGTACAGCGGAGACAATGATGAACAAAAGGAGCAACCAAACACGCACAGGGAAGCCTTTTGAATTAAGAAATTTGGCACACCGGGGCCATTTGGTATTAATAAGGAACTTGGCATGGGTTTTTATTGACGTTGCCCACACAAAACACCCCCCAATTTCAGTGAAAAGACCTTGACACCAAAGTGACATAATTTGGTCTCAATTTTTTTTTGCCCTCTATCCATTTGGCAACATTTTCTTCCCAGATTTTCCTATTCTATTCTGGCTCTTAAGTTGCCCAAAACTCGAGTTGGTGCATCTTCCTGGGTAACTTCCCTCCTAAACTCTTTGCCGAGACTCTGTCTCTGCCTTATCCATCACACTCTGCCTTACCCACTATCTCCTGGCATCACAGATATGTCTGATCCTTTGCCCCTCTTTTTACTTTATCTTGTTGTCACCCCTCATGTCATTACCCTGTGTTTCTTCCCTTTGAGTTTGTGAGTGCAGTACTGTTTCCCCCCCCCCCCCCCCATTTTTTCTCCCTTCTAATCCTGTACAATTGACCTGGATATTTCCCCAAGAGATTTGGGGGTCTCCAGCTGCTACCCACATGACTCATGAAGAGAGTGTTAATGACTCTCTGGTCTTCTTACAGGCATTCAAAAATGTATTTGATGTCCCAGGTCAAGTGTTCTCGGCTTCCTCATCACTCCTTCGCATTAGTCAGAGAACATGTACAGTGGGCCAGTTTGCGATTGAATTCCATACCCTCGCTGCTGAGACAAGATGGAACAGTGAAGCTCTGGTGGCAGCATTCTGGAAGGGGCTTCCAGAGCATTTGAAGGATGAACTGACCTGTCGGGACACCCCCAAAGACCTGGAGGAACTCATCACTCTATGTATCCGAATGACCTCCGGATACAAGATCGGCAAACCGAGCAGGATTGTACTTCAAGAGCCTCTACTATCTGGCTAGCCCCCTGTTTCCAGTTTCCTCTAACTGCTCCAACCAATGCAGCTGAATAGTATGAAATTCTCCAAGCAGGAGAAAACTAGGAGACAATCCGTGTGTCTGTGCCGCTACTGTGGACTCTAAGGTCACTTTGCCCGAAACTGTCCTAACAAAACAGGACCCAGGGAAATTAGAGGAATATTATCTGAACATTTCCACTATTCCTCCACCAGCACAACCAGAATGGCTCCTCCTGCTGGCGTCATTTTCCTGGGGAACAGCTTCTATCTCCACCCAGGCTTTTATGGATTCTGGAGCCGCAGGGAATTTCATTGACCACACCTTTGCGGAACACCATTCCATCCCTCTGCAGACAAGAAATATTCAGTTGGCTGTGAAGGTCAATGATGGAAGAGGTGGCAAGGGCTAGTCACAGCATGATGCCGTGAGGGGGGGTGCAAGGGGGTGAAGCGAGCCGGGACCCTCCCTCAAGACTCTTGATTACCACCAACGTGGTTACAGAGGCCCTGCGCTCTTCCCCACAGCAATAAAACTGATTCCCGGGGAGAGAGCGGGTCCTCTAACAGCAGCCATCCTCCGTGCCGTCGCGGCGTCATGTGATGCTACATAGTCATGGTGACACGCCGTCACATAGCGATTAATGCAGCGATGTAATCAGGTCGCCCTGGGACCCCTTAAGACATAGTTTCGCCACTGGCAGTTGCTATTGAAAATTAATTAGCTAC
The DNA here is from genome assembly GCF_040206685.1 of Ascaphus truei. NCBI lineage: Eukaryota > Metazoa > Chordata > Amphibia > Anura > Ascaphidae > Ascaphus > Ascaphus truei. The sequence goes on from NC_134500.1 coordinate 26,209,150, forward strand.
GCACAAAAAAAGGCCAGAGATAATCCGTTATTGCACCTCCTGGTGCGCCAGGGAGTGAAGTAGCACCTGCTACATCTGTATATATATTTATACACACACACACCTACTTATATCTTTAAAACAATATATTACTTATTACTCTTACCTGGTATGGTTTGGAAGAACCACCAATGATAGCTATGGGGCAGTTCAGACCTTTAATAATAATAGAAATGATTAAATTAGCAACTTGTCTTAACTTAATTCATTTTTAATGTCATAACCCCTACACACACACACGTTGATTGCTCCACATACTGTAACTAATTTAAAACACTTTAACTACATTTAATTGGTGTTGTTTCATATCTATAATACGGAACACTTATGAGTACATTCACATGTCTGAGACAGATCCACAAACCTGCCTTACAACATATTCACACAGCATACCGTGCGTCCACTACAGCAAAGGATTCTGGGTAATAACAAGCAAATGAGAACTCACTGTTTGTCACTTTTTGCTTCTTATCCACTTTAACATGGATTCCTGTAAACTTATGCCTGCTGTTTTACAGTTTTTAAAGAAAAGCTTGGGCGAAAGTGCATGGCCAGTAAACCTACAGTACCTACAGTACCTACAGTACTCACAGACCACAGTTTCAACATTTTGTGTCTCATCAGTGAAAAGATTGTTACTGATCATGCATTATGAAGCTGGTTGTGGCTACAAACAAAGTACACAAGTAAGTTATGGCAGAAAAAGAAAGTCTCATATTAAATATTATGCAAATTTCAATTCTTTAAAGCCGCAATCCCCCCCCCCCCCAATATTGTCACCTAAACCGTGGCTCCCGAGATATTTCTATTCTTTTCTGCAGGCTTAAAAAACAAAAAAGATGGCCACTGCGCTACAAATAAAGATTCATAATGTCACCTCACTGCTATTGGCTGCCGGAGGGAGCCTGCCCCCGGAGACCATTTTGTGCCCACTGGGATATTAAACACAAACAAATAGTAACCTTTCATGTGTTTATTGTATGTATGTATGTATATCATTATTTATATAGCGCCATCTATTTACATAGCGCTTCACAGCAGTCATACACATGACATAACAATAGAACACACAATAATAAAACACATAGGGGCCTATGCAGAGAGCAGCGAATTTTAAAATTGGCGAATTTATTAAAAAGTAGCTTTTTTGGAGAGTTTTATTCTCCATATGCAGAAAAGTGCGAATTCTGCTACGTTTAACATGGATGCGTGTGGCGAGTTTAAATTGGCGAGATGCGCGCTTCAGAAACGTGTAAAAACAAATTCGCGCCTTTTTTTTCCCATTGCAATGGCCGCGAGCGGCAGCTTCTTGCCAATTTTTTCTGGCGAGGCAAAAAGGAGACAATCGCGCCATTTTATTGGCGCGAACAGCCGCCAGATGCCGTTCGCGCCTCTCTGCATTAGGATATTTTTTAAACTGGCGAGATTGAGGTTCTCGCCAGCCGCGAGGCGAGTTTTACAAATAGAAAAGAAAAATTGGCGCGTTTTTCGGAACTCACCATTTTCTGCTGCTTTCTGCGCGATTTTCTCCAAAAAATGGCGAATTTCGAAATAGCGCTGCTCTCTGCATAGGCCCCATAATGGGAATAAGCGCTTGATACATTAATGTAACATTAGGAAAAGGGAGTCCCTTCCCAGAAGAGCTTACAATGTAAGTGGTAAGTAGGAGGAACGTACAGAGACAGTAGGTGAGCGTTCTGGTAAGTGCGTCTGCAAGGGGCCAAGGTCAATGTACAGTATGAGGTTTATAGTATGAGGCACGGAGCTACTCATATGCTTCGTTAATGAGACGTGTTTTAAGATGGGCTTTAACGGAAGTTGGAGAGGGAGGGTGCTAGTTGAATATTGAGAGGAAAGACATTCCAGTGGCTGTGACATCACGTGAGCAGTCTGCCCTCATTGGCTGAACCGCTTCACGCTGACGTCACGCGACCATTGCTTGGAAAGACAAAATATGTTGTCTTTCCAAAACGCGGTCGCGCCCACTGTGTGCACCTCCATTGACTTTAGGTATTTGTTCCGGCGTCGCCACCACTATAATCTCAGCCTTATCTGAACCAGACATGTCACATGACTCATGGTGAGATGAAGTAGTTCCATTTGACATTTGCTTAGCTCTGTTGAAGTGAATTTAAAAGCCATGTGGGGAAGAAACCTATAGAAGCACATAGGCTGTGGGGAGATAACTTAATATCAATCATTGTAAATACTTACAGCTGCCAAGCATCCTGATATGTTAGGGACAGTAGTAGCCTAACTGTGTCTGTCTTGGTGTCCCCAAGACCCTGCTTAAATCATTAAAAAAAATAATCCCCGTTTTCAAAATGTTACCTGGGTCAGGATATTGGGTGAAGCAGCTGAGGGTCTGATAAAATAAGGTCCCAACTGGCCGCTATCACTGCAATTGGCTGAAAACGGTCACTGGCTTGAATGGCAGTTTTAGACTAATTGCGATATCGGATCATTCAGCAAAGGTAGAGGATGCTGCCCCATTTAACATCACTTATATCAGAACTGAAGGTGTTAATTTAATGTAATAATTACCTGAATCATTGTGTATTTTTTAAAAAGATGAATTTGTATACTCCTCGTGCGAGGTCACAAACTGCAACAAAATGGCGGGCCCCCGGCAGGTAAAGGGTTAAGGCGGACAAACTGGTTTTTATTGAATCGAAAATGGCCCCGTTCAGTTTTTTAGGAACTTTGTAGCCTAATATACTGTATGCTGAGCTGGTGTAAAATCATTGCATGCTTCTTGGGAATAATTATTTACATGTACAGGTTTCGCTTCTCGGCGATCCGCCAATACGGCGTTACCGGGAAGGGGGCCGGCATGTTTGCGCATGCGCAGAACGGGGACGTCTGAGGTCGCGCATGCGCAGAACGTGGACGGCCGAGGTTGCGCATGCGCAGAACACAGTTCGCGCATGCGCAGAAGGGGGGACTGCAGGTCTGCGCATGCGCAGAAGACCTGCAGGAGACGCCGAAAATCTCCAGTTCCACTTTTCGGCGCTTTGCGCTTTGCGGCGGGGCCATAGAACTGAACCCGCCGTATTAGTGGGACCCTACTGTATAGTACTTACCCATCATCGGTAAACACTTTTGGAAACAGGCAGGAGAGAGTGCTGAGGGGGCTTATGGAGAACATGTAAATGTTGACTGCGTGGCCCACACTGTGGAGAACTGCGTAATAAAGAAACACAACTGTAAAAGGGGAATTCACATGGGTCCACTAAACACGGCAAACATTTGGGTGTGCGCAATTTTATTTGTATTTATTTATCAAAATGTTTTACTGGGAAGTAACGCATTGAGAGTTGCCTCTCGTTTTCAGGTATGTCCTGGGCACAGAGTTATAACAATACATGGTTACATTTAAAAGAGCAAAGAGGTTATACAGTCAATTCCCAGACATTTCATGGACAGGTAGAGTTGGTAAATTGGGTACAGGGGATAAAGGGGCGGGTGGGTTTCAGAGTTTGCAGAACCAGTGGACAGCAACTGTACTCACAGCAGGGTAAAACGCAAGTGCTGAATAGCAGTTAATGTGGAATTGCTTAGTGAAGTTCCCCCCAGCGCCTCACATGCACTAAGTAGCAATAAATTACTGTACATTAATGTCATGTTATTTGCTTCAGTAAATCCTTCATTCATTTTAACATGTTAACTTGTAGTAATCATCAGCATCATTGCACACCCCAACCCCTTTTTTAAAGTTTTCTTTTTTTCCTTAGTATAAGAGTCGTGGGAACCGTATGAACAGATTCTACTTTCTAATGAAACAATCTGAGCTACACAAAAAAAAAACAATACACACCCGTTAGTATAATGGCTGTTTTGGCTATAAGACGGTGGAAGTCCACAGCCGCGTCAAAGGGGATGTATTGGTTTAGGAACGTCTCCCTCAGGAAAGTGATGAGGTTACGACACATAGTGAGGAGGATGTATGAAAACATAAAGGAGATGCTTGCGGCCGAGCCTCTTGATACAATGATACCAGGCAAGCTTACTTCAGCTATTCCAGTGTGCTGTGATTCATAAGCATAATCTGCAGGCAAATTAGGAAATGAGTGTTATTGACCATGCAACAAAATCACTGCAAATTGATGCAAAGAACCCTTGGCCATATACAGTTTGGGACTTCTTAAAATACTGTAGTTACCACTTACACTTCTTTAAAATCATCGATTTAACATTCACAATCTTTGCCACTACCTATCGTGCATGCACGGTCGGCAAGTGCCTATTACGCCTGCGCGGCAGGCAAATTGACAGCTGCTCATGCGCAATGGGTGCTTGCCAATTGCATATGCGCGGTCAGCACTACCATTCGCGCATGCGCAAAATTTGTCCCGGTGAAAATATGGTAATTCTAATTATAGCTCAACCCCCTTATAACGCTGTGCATGGCGTCCAAATAATCACATTGCGTTATAAGCGGATTGTGTTAGAAATAATGTACAATTGTAGGCTTTGTTCAATAAAGTATTTAAGATACCAATAACCGTGTTGTAAAGTAGTCATAAATACGGAAATTAGGAGCAACGCTTGCATGTCGTTATAAGCAGATTCGCGATGTAACAGATGGCGTTATAACGGGGTTGAGCTGTATGTAGCAGTAGCTACCCTATGAGTATGCAGATAACGATGTTACGGTGGCGAGAACAAGTTTGTGAACCCCTTAGGATTTTCACATATTTCAAACCTATAATGTTATTAGATCCTAATTTAGGTCAGTGATTTTCAACCGGGGTTCCGCGAGCAGCACTCAGGGGTTCTGCAGCCATTGGGGGGGGGGGGGGAGAGATGGGACAACTCTCCCATGCTGTCCCAGGCCTGGCAGTGCAGCGGTACCCCACATAGCAGAGATCGTGTCTCCAGAGCTCAGCAGCAGCCGCCCCGTCACTGCTATCCTTCATCTGCCTGCTCCAGTCAGCGCCAGAAGTCGTGTCAACTTCCGGCTGACAGGTGGGCAAGGAAGGATCGGGTAAGAGCACGCTGTCAGGTGTGTGCAAGAGGGGAAGAGTGTGTGTGTAAGTGAGAGGGGGAGTGTGTGTGGGTAAGTGAGAGGGGGAGTGTGTGTGGGTAAGTGAGAGGGGGAAGAGTGTGTTGATGTAAATGTGAGGAGGACAGTGTATGTGCGTGCGCAAGGGGGAGATGGAGGGTAAGAATGTGAGGGGGAGAGAGTGTGTGTGTGTGTGTGTGTGTAAGTGAGAGGGGAAGAGGGTGTGTGTGCGTGTGTGTGTAAGTGAGAGGGGGAGAGTGTGTGTGTGCGTGTGTGTGTAAGTGAGAGGGGGAGAGTGTGTGTGTGCGCGCGTGCGCAAGGGGGAGAGGGAGTGTAAGGGTGAGGGGTGAGAAATACAAAAGACGAGTGGCGAGGGGGTGCAGGGCGAGAGTTGGGGTTCCCCAGAATTTCACAATAGATTTCTGGGGTTCCCTAACCAAAAAAGGATAAAAAACACATAACACATAACATAACTAAGTTGTAATAGACAAAGATAACCTGATCAAACAAATGACACACAAACATGATACTTTTTCAACATTTTGTTTATCAACAAATGATTCAACATTCAATATCCATGTGTGAAACAGCATATGAACCTTTAGATTCAGTACCTGGTGGCACTCCCTCAGCAATGACTTCAACCAAGCGTTTCCTGTAACTGCTCATCAGTCTCTTAAGTCGGTTTTGAGGAATTTTGGCCCATTCCTTCATACCCAACTGCTTCAACTCAGTGACATTTGAGGGCTTCCTTGCATGGACAGCTCGCTTCAGGTCGGCCACAACATTTCGATGTGACTAGGCCATTCTAAAACGTGGCATTTCTTCTTCTGCAGCCATTCTTTTGTAGATCTGCTTGTATGTTTAGGATCATTATATTGCTGCATGACTCACTTTCAGTTCAGCTCCCAGACAGATGGCCTGACATTCTCCTCTAGAATCTTCTGATACAATAAAGAATTCATGCTTGTGTCAACGATGGCATGCCGTCCAGGTCCTGAGGCAGCAAAGCAGCCCCAAATCATCCCATTCCCACCACCATGCTTGATGGTTGGGATGAGGTTCTTCTGTTCGAACGCAGTTTTGGATTTCGACAAACATAACGTTTCTCAGTGAGGCCAAAAAGTTTTACCTTTAACTCGTCTGTCCAGAGATCATTGTTCCAGAAGTCTTGTGAATCATCTATGTGCTCTGTGGCGAACTTTTGATGGGAGCAATGTTCTTTTAGAGAGCAGTGGTTTCCACCTGGCTATCCATCCATGAACACCATACTTGTTCAGTCTTTTTCTAATAGTTGAGTAATGAACACTCACATTAGCCAAGGCGAGAGTGGCCTGCAGATCCTTGGCTGTTACTCTGGGGTTCTTTGTGACTTCTTGGATGATTTGCCGCTTTGTTCTTAGAGAGATTTTGGTAGGACGACCGCTCCTGGGTAGAGTTACAGTGGTCTTGAACTTTCTCCATTTGTAGACTGTCTGACAGTGGATTGGTGGAGCCCCAAATCCTTCAAAATGGTTTTGTAACCCTTCCTAGACTGATGAGCATCAATAACTGTTTTCTGAGGTCCTCAGAGATTTCTCGTGGCATGATATGTTTCCACACACCTCTATGGTGAAGACCAAACTTACAAAGTAAGTATATGGTGAGCGAAGTGTTCTGTGTGTCTTTTATGAAGACCAAACTTACAAAGTTTCTGATCTTTGTATAGGGTGGGGCCTCCCAAACTCACACCTGAAGATCTACCTAATTATTTAAACACCTGATTCTAATTATCCCCTTTAAATGTTGTTGACAAAACCAGGGTTTCACTTACTTTTTCACATTCCCTGACTCTTAATTACTCATTATTTGTCGAATTCATACATCATTTTGTTTAAAAAGATATGGAATTGGTTAATATAAACCCTTTTGGATATTTACGGAAAAAAATGGTTTTGATTCAAGAAGGTTACCATGGACAAACTATGGAATTTCCGTAATTATCATTGGGGTTCACAAACTTTTTCTTGCCACTGTATATAGGCAGACCAATTCAGATAACTGCAAATAATAGTCATCTGTCTGCTTTTGGAGAAACGGAAAACTAAACAAGATTCAAACATTCTGGTCAATGATAAATACATTAGGTTCAAAGAAAAAGCAAACAAATGATGCAGTACTTACAGTAAGCTCTCTCTATAAACAGTCCAATGGAAATGCCATAGAATAATACCACACAGACAATATGGCGCCGGTAGTTTTCGATGAAGCGCTTAATCTCTTGCAGGTTCTGATGCAGTTTGCTTCTTTGGTATTTTTCCTTTTTAGCCTCTGTGTATAAATGCGGTTCTGCAGAATTATTTCTTGAAAGAAGCCAAAATAATTTTGTTTAGAAACAGATTTACGTTCTAGGGGATGACCTATTATGTAGTAACCATAGATTTTCCTTTCAATCTAATTAAAGAGATTACAGTACAGGCATACCCCGGTTTAAGGACACTCACTTTAAGTACACTCACGAGTAAGTACATATCGCTCAATAGGCAAACGGCAGCTCACGCATGCGCCGGTCAGCACGTCCTGAACAGCAATACCAGCTCCCTACATGTACCGAAGCTGTGCGCAAGCGGGGAGACTATAGAGCCTGTTACAAATGCGTTATTTACATCAGTTATGCACGTATATGACGATTGCAGTACAGTACATGCATCGATAAGTGGGAAAAGGTAGTGCTTCACTTTAAGTACATTTTCGCTTTACATACATGCTCCGGTCCCATTGCGTACGTTAATGCGGGGTATGCCTGTACAGATGTAGCAGGCATTATTACCAGCAGGTGCAATAGCGCATTAGCCCTGCCCCCTTGTTGGGCGCGTCTAATTAAAACAAAATGGCGTCCGCTCCCACTGGTGCTTTGTGTGTCCTGCTGCTTGCATCAGCGGGAGCAATAACTTCTGCTACATGCGTAGGTAAATCATCCCCCAGCAATATCAATACGTTTTTGAAATTGTAGACAACATGTTATCAAAAAATGTATACAAATTGACATGAAAATGAAGCATATTGCACCAGACTTGCCTATTACGCTGTGTATTTCCTTCGTCATAGTGTGCTTTATCTTTTTAGGTAGCGAGAGACTTCCTTTTGAGTCACTTTCACCTTATATATGTTACCCTTATTTCAAATTGTTTTCCTTTTTTACTCCAATTGGGACAGTTGTGGGGACTGGTGCTTGTTATTGTTTCAGCTGACCTGGTACTGTTGTGTAAGGCACTAGGGGTGCTTGCCTTTTGCTAGAACAACACAGGCACATACTGTAGGGGTAATCGTGTTAAAAAAATGGGTGTGTAATGAGAAACGTATGAAAGAGCTGGGTTTGCAAACAAAAATATACAGAGCAATAAGATATAAAAGTGTCAACAGTAACTTTATATCGAGACTATGCAACATTAATTGTAATATTATTATTACACCTGGTAAATCTAGACTTGGGACAGAGATTTCTGGACTTGAGGACTGGCTTGTGGAAAGTCTTTTACTATTAGACATTTCAGAGTGGGCCCAAAACTGGACGCTCTCTCTCAATTCACCGATTATGGAAAGCCGCACAGCGCCAGTCATCAAAGGCCACTGGTTCCAATGTTTGCTTTAAAGTAGCTGTTAACAGTGTATAATCCTAGCGCACTTCAGATATTAAACTTCTGTAAACGTCTCTTGCAATAAACACATGATGTTCCAGTGAACGGACACCGCCCCCCCGTTAAACTCTGCTGCCATCTCAAAATGTTCTAACCAGTAAGTTTCACTCTCGCTGCTTGCCATTATAGGTCTCTAATGTCCACTCTCCTGTAATGGGGAATTTACATTAACCAGATTACCTAACTCAGCCTGAACAGGGGCCCATGCAGAAGCAAGCTGTACCCTGTCTAGCTCCATTGCAATATGAACTAAAACAAACCAATGATTTTACAATACCAAACACCAACAAACCACTGAAAACGTGTCCAGATTTTGACAATTGTCCATCGGAATACTTTCTGGGTCCCACAAAGGCGACCTCACTGCTGCCAGCAGATGTACTGGAGCAGACTTGTAAGGCAGTAGGTGCTCTTTGCTCTTCATAGTAAATAATAGGCATGCATAAGGCCCGAGACATAGTGCATTTGACAGTGCTGAGGCGCGCTGAGGCTCAGGGAAAGCGGGTGCTTCCCCTGGCCTTACACGGCCCATCAGGGGGCGGGTCGGGGGCGGGTCGGGGGCGGGCCAGTGACGTCACGGAGCTGGTTCGCCCTCATTGGGCGAACCGCTCACGTGACCGGCCCTGCGCTCCGGCAAGCGGGGAAATTTCAAAACTCCGTCAGACACACGCTTCCTCAAGCGTGCTGATGCGTGCGCGAACCCCTGCTAAAGCCGCTCTCATTGCGGCTGCAGGGGCTCAGTGCCGAGCAGCAGCACGGGTCAGCGCATAAGCGCTGACCATGCCCGAGGCCTAAGGATGATTGTGTAAAAATGGGTGTTTTAAAGAAAGGGTAACGGTGCTGGGTTTACAACCAAGATACAAAGAGCAACACAATATAACAGTAACTTTATCTCTAGACTATCGGTGCGCAAACTGGGGGGCGTGCCGGAAGATTTGTCAGGGGCGGTGCGGGCAGTTGCAGAGGCCCCGCACTCTTCCCCAAGAAATTTAAATTAAATGCCAGGGAATCGCGTGAGGCCTCTGCAACACTCTACTTACCTTGGTTCAGACGCTCTGTGACGTGATGTCACTGGCGTCAAATACACCGCGGGTTACGTGACCTGGCGTCACATGACCCCATAGCGTCATTTGACGCAGCTTCCAGGTAGGAGGGGGGGGGCACGAGCTCCGGAGCAGGCAGACAGGGTGGGCGCAGCAGGAAAAATTTGCGCTCCTCTGAACTAGACTAATGGACATTCATTAAACTCCCAGCCCACTGGCTTTACAGTAGCTCAAAAATGGAGGGGAATGGGACAGGCAACTCTTAGCTTCCAGAACCCTCTCAGGTATTTCTCTCTCTCTCAAGATCTCTGCTAGCACGCACACTTTTTGTCACATGGGCTTCATGAAGAAATTGATTTTCTCCTTGTAACAGCCTCTTACAAACGTTTGCTCGGTAGCTGAACTCTTTGGCTCCCCTACTCTCTTAGGCTGCGATTATACAGAAAAACGCCTGTGGTGTCGCCCGTAGCGACACTACACGGCGCAAAAACAAATTTTGAAAACGCATCAACTGTCTCCTGCTTTGCAGTAGCAAGCGGGGAGAAAGTTGAATTGGTATGGCCACTTATCACATTTGTATGGAAAAAACATTTGCGCCGCGTGGTGTCGCCACGGATGTTTTTCTGTATAATCGCAGCCTCGGCACAGATTATAGTAGCGGCATGCGCAAGAGTGAAACATGCACGAGGCTGGAGGTGGCAGGGAGGCGAGCCGTGGCTGTGATGTCACGTGAGTGGTTCGTCCACATTGGCTGAACCGATCACGTGACGCCAAAAAAAATTGTATTTTCAAAAATCGCGCTCGCAATCGTGCTTGGTCGCGCGCTCTATGGCCTGCCTTATAGAGGTACCACCTTTTGTTCACGGCCTGCGTGCATCAACTATAATCACGGCCTTATAAGGTAGTAGACCTTCAGAGGTAGCATGACTTCTTTGGTGCCGCGACCACTTATGGTGGTCAAAGGAGTAACGCTGTGGGGGTTCCCATTCAGTGGTATGCCTCTTGCTTGTTCAGCCGCGGTGCTGGGGACAGTAAGCCTTACTACACCTTTAGGTCTATTACAATATTCATATACAATTCAACACATTCTAGGCAACATCACTCGATGTTGAATGAGGACTTTAATCCCTATAGTGATGAGAATATTCATTATTATTAGATTTATTACAATGGTTTAAAATATATAATAGACATTAGAAAATCATGTCCTGCTACTTACTCTTTTGTGTCCAATGTATCTAAAAAAGACACTCTTCTGCACATTTTGTTGAACACTTCAGGAGCATCCATACCTGCAAAACATGGATCGCTCTCATGAACGCCTGGGATACGGTATGTATACAGTATATGTCTTTATATATACTGCCACCCATGTACATATTGCTTCACAGCAGTAAAACGCGTTGTCACTATAATATAACACATACTGGGAATAAGTGCTCCCATCATAAAAGTAACAAAACGAAAATAAGTCCCTGCCAGAAGAGCTTACAATCTAAGTGGGAAGTGAGGAGGAGAACTTACGGAGACAGTAGGAGGGTGTTCTGGTTAATGCGTCTGCCATGGGTCAAGGTCAGTTTATATGAGATGAGTGGTACCAGCCAACGAAGCTGCCCATATGTTTTGTTAAAGAGGTTTGTTTTAAGATGGGTCTTAAAGGTGGAGAGAGAGGGTGCTAGTCGGATATTGAAGGGAAGGGCGTTCCAGACATGTGGGGCAGTGAGGGAGAAAGGTTTTAGGTGGGAGAGGGTTTTAGATTTAAAAAAGGATACATAGAAGTCATCCTTGACTAGAACGCAAATGTCGAGGTGTATAGCAAGAAATTAGGGCTCAGATGTAAGCTGGGGCAGAGCGTAGCCTTAAAAGAGGAGAATTTTGGCAGTAATACGTCATTTAATAGGAAGCCAGGAGAGAGATTTCAGCAGGAGAGATACTGAGACAGAATTAGGAGAGAGTAAAGTTATTCTAGCCACAGCGTTTAGGATGGATTGTAGGTTAGACAGATCAGAGGCAGGAAGGCCGGACAGTAGAAGATTACGATTGCCGAAACAGGAGAGGTTTACATTAGAGTTTAAGCAGTTGAACAACAAAGGAAAGGGCGTAAGTTTGCAATGTTACAGAGGAGGAGGAAAAAAGACTGGTTTTAGTTACATTGTGAATGTGAGAGGAGAATATGAGGGAGGAGTCAAATGTGACACGCAGGCAGCGTGCTTGTGATACTGGGTGTATGATAGTGCTGCCAACAGTAATGTAGAAGGGGGCAGTGGGGCCCAGCTTGGGAGGAAGTATGAGGAGCTCTGTTTTAACATGTTACGTTTGAGTCAGCGGAGGGCCATCCAGGATGATATTGCAGAGAGACATTCAGGAACTCAAGTCTGTACAGGAGGTGTAAGGTCAGGAGTTGGAAAGTAAATTTGTATACCCCACATTTTTCTATACTCTTAATAATCAAACTACAGATGTAGCAGACGTAATAGCACCTGTTATCGTTTTAAGGCACAATAATGAATGCAATACCTTCTGCTATATCTGTACTTGGAATAGTCACCATCGGCCACAGGGAAAAGCTATCGGTTCTGGGTCCTATAAATGACTTAAAATATTCTTGGCAAGTCTCGAATATGCACCATTAATAAAGAAAAGGGGCATTCCGAATACTATAATGCTAGAAAACAATGTAATAGTGTAAAATCGATCAGGCCTTAAAGCAGTAGTTCCACCGACCTTATTTTAATTTCGGATATGTAGCAGGAGTCTCTGGAGGAGAACCGCATTCATTTCAGCTCCAGGGAACCCCTGCTTTCCGAGATACTTACCGGGGAAGGGGCCGCTGGTACTGTACCGTCTTGGGGGAAAACAAAATGGATGTTTAAATCTCCCGCGTTGGGCCAATAGGAAGTTGCGACATCATCCATCCTGGCTTCCAAATGTCCCATGTGAAGCGGGGATTTAAACCTCCATGAAGAACCGACGGCATCTTCTCTGGTAAATATCTCGGGAAGCAGGAGCAAATGAATGCGGTTTAATGCAGGAGACCACCTGCTTCCCCAAAAATGGGAAAACTGCTCCTTTACGTAATACTGGGGGGGGGGGGGTAAAAAAAAACCACCGTACAGTATAAAGAGGAATATTTCCCAAAGAACTATGTTTCAGAGTATACTTGATAAAGAAGTTTCTGTAAAAGAGTACACTGGGCATTTTTATTTCTTTGTACACGATTCGCTTCTGGTTTTTTTGTGATGTTGAGCTATTACAATTAGACTATTTCTGTAACGTTCCCGTTTTCTGACTGCTGGGTGCCCTTTTCCTCTGTGAATGTCTCACACTGGATGCAGCCAATTTGCCCTGTAATTCACCCTCCATTGGTGTTAACCTTTGAAACGTAGTTGTGTAAATTGGAGCTCCTTGTTGTGGTCCCGGAGAAGATAATGGAAGTCCTCCCAAGTTAGCTCCTCTTTATTTTGGAAGCCGGCCTCTTTGAACATGATTTCGACCACCTGCTCTGCTTGGTCTTTGGAGAGGCAGTTGTTAGAAATTTCAATAAAAGATCTGAAATAAAGGAAGAATCCTATAAAAACCGACTGCTGCATCCTGCTGCTGTGCACAAACAATTTGTATTTGGGGTAAACAGAAAATACTATCATTTATTTAAATCTTTCTTTTTCCAAGCATATTGTAGAAGATGTTTCTCAAACTGCCATATTTCACTTATTTCCATATTTACTGGAACACCTCATGGAGGAGAAGGACGCGGTGCACCGCCGTACAAACTGAGCAAAGGCTGGTCAGGTGACAAAGGCCAATCGGCTGAAACGCGTCAAAGTATCTGCTAGCTCTACACTTGTAGCAATAAAGTTTTTTTGAGTCACCTGACCAGCCTTCGCTCAGTTTGTACGGCGGTGCACCGCGTCCTTCTCCTCCATGAGGTGTTCCAGTTCATCTGCTGTTCCCGGTTGCACGCCGGGTTGCTGGATCGGCCGCAACTCATCACACCGCCGGTCATAGACCGCCCTCACGACGGGTGAGTCGTTCGAGGGTTGGCGGTGCAACACATCAATAAGATTGTTACAGGCACGGCTCCGATGGCTACACCTGGGTGAGTCCTCCATATATTATTATAGTGCTCCGGGGGAGCCAATTTATTGTGAGAGACAATTCATCACCTGGGGAGCTTTGCCTAAGACCTACAACACTTATATATATAGAAATTGGCCATTTCTCAGCAACTGCTATATACTTCTGGAGCACCTAATTGGTCCACTTATGTGTACTTGCTTTTACCTATTTCCATATTTAACCATATTTCTATCATATTAAACATAAGTCTCCCATGGTTGGTTCACAACGTCATAAACATTTCCCAAATGTGACCATATGAAAGACAAGTGCTATACACAAGTAGTTTCCAACAAGGATGCTACGGTGCTGCTGACTTGCCCAAAGGTATCTGTGTACTGTATGTTCCAGGAATGAAGATCGGGCTGTGCAAAGTATTCTGATTTGCAACTGTAGTACTGTATGCTCTTTTTAGATCGATAGGTGTTTCACCATCGCCATTGTAGTTATAATGTTCATCTTGTGTAGTTATTGAAAACAATTAGGGTGCCCGATTTTCAGTCCAAGGAGTTCCAATGAACTCTTAAGGCTACTCCACAACCTCCCAGTCTACGGAATCTTCTACTCACCGCACAACACTTGCCTTTTCCTAACATACAGACAGAGGAATTGGTCAACACTTTGTTGTAGAGCTGTATATATGGGGGGTCTCTATTATTATTGGGTAAAATAAATCTGTATTGATGTTATAGGGGTATACCGTAGCAGGTATTAGTAATGAGAAGTTATGTATTAGTAATGAGGCTGAATGCTGCATTGGTAAAGGGGATGGGCGGGAGACGGAGGGGTCTATATTGCTGCTGAGAGGTTTCCTTGTGCCAGAAGACTACTTAGTAAATATGACCCACTGAGGATTTTTCTGTTAAAAGGAAAATAATATCTTAAAAATGGGAAACTACTTTTGACTGCTACAGGCATCCATACCAGGTATACATACGGTGGTTTAAAATATGAAAAACAACAGTTACATTACTTTAGCATTGTGCAAAACTCCTCCTTCGAAAGAAATCCATTTCCATCAATATCATACATCGTAAACATCAGCCTTGATTTCTCTTCTGGAGAGCCTACTTGGCAAAAAAGAATAAATATTTCTTTGTGTATATAAAATGAAATAGTAAAAAAAAAAAAAATACGTAATGCGCATAGATGTAAAGTACAAAATTATAAATAAATAAAGGACACATAGATGTAGCAAAGCTTAGTGCGGCGGTAGGTAATGGCACCGAAGTACTAACGGTGTGCGGGGTCCCATTCAGAAGCATGGAAACCCGGCAGCTCCATTGTCGCAGAAACTGTCCCAGGAGCTTGAACCTGAGGTAGAAATCTAAATCCGTTCTTCTGCCTCTGACTAATATTCGAATTGGTTTCTCATACCCCTAACCATCCAAGTCCTCCCTTCCTTATGGGGTGGGTGGGTGGGTTGGATAATCTAAAGTCAGTGGTGGTCAGGAGGGAGGGACCATAGAGGTTTAACTGTAGATCAGTGGCTCCATCTCTCTGGCTGGCCCCCCCTCTTCTGAAACCAAGGATCACATTATCATAGTAAGTGGGACTAGCAGTAGAGAGAGAGGCTCTGGTGTGCAGTTAAACCCCCTGCTATTCCTACAGCATGCGTTCTGCTATGTGGAGACGCTCAGCTCGCGATCAGCTGGGAACCAACGAAGCTGTTAAGCGGTTACATGTTAACTCTGCTAGTCGGTTTGTGAGTCCGGCGCGGCTCTGTGGTTGAGACGCTCTAGCAGCGGATCCGCTGGGTTCTGCGTAGCTTTCACGGTTTCCAGGTGCAGCGAGCAGTCAATCCATTGACTTGGAGCACCGGATCCATACAGAACATCATTGGACTGTCAGCTCTCACTTGGACTTAGTGGAACCCACTTTTACTTTCTTAAATGTAAGCTCATGTATTTGTTGTGTGTTTTTTTATATTGCACATATTACTATTCACTTCTGGTGCACTCTGTCTTCTGTTATATCTATCTATATATATATATATATATATATATATATATATATATATCAACCCTGATCATGTGTATTATATAAAATGTATTCACTGTTGGGCTGTTATGGGTCAGAAAAGGATCAAGTGACCCTCTTCTGAGCTCGAAAGTCAAATTGAAAGCCACGCGCAGTAAGTCAAAAAAGCAGCAACCAGACACCAGGAGCTATAACACTACGCTTTGGGCTGGACTTTCTTTTTACAAAGACTTTAGATATTCTAATCTTATCATGGAGCGCACCCCATACATTGTGTGTATTTTTTTTTAATATATTACATATACATATACCTTCCTCTGAATCAATATACTGTAAATACAAATATAGGACAAGTATCTGTCATCTAAATTTAAAATAGGTTGACCTTGATGGACATATGTCTTTTTTCAACCTCATCAACTATGTAACTATGTAAATCACACATACATAAGCGGCATGGGACTTGCCTTTCATCAAAATCACAAGTATGTTCAGGAACTCCCTGAATGACAAGTATCCGTTCCCATCTTCATCTGCTAGAGAGAACATTGACTCCACAAACATGGACTGAGGTTTCAGTCCCAAGGATTCCGCAAATTCAGTCCTGCTCAACTCGCATTTCAGAGCTTCTTTCACCTTGGCGCTGCTCCCTGTTGTGAAACTTTCAATGTCTGACTGACTGATGTGAAGAACCTACAGTGTTAAGAAACATAAAAAAAGAACAAAACATAGAGCCTATGGACTAATAGTCCCAAATATATTTTAGTACAAAATTGGTGTGTGTCAAACTCTATTTCAATTGAGCTTGTGTCTATGTTCTAATCTCAAATTCTCCATCAGCTTCAGCTTCGTCAAAAATGATTTGATTTCTTGTGTTTAGATGCGCAGAAAAGGACTGCACTTGGAATGCAGGTGTGAATGGGAAGTACTAAAGAAAAAGGTTTCTGATCACTAAAAAAAAAATAAGTGCATCAAAATAGCCCAGGAAATAGGCTTGGTATAAACCCCCAAAAAATACTCTTTATGGTGTTAGCGCAAAATCATGTTGCTATTTATAAAAACAAAAAAATTAATACATTTGATGCAGCAGGGATATTTTAGTATACAGGATGATATTTTCACGGTATGGCAAATATAAATAATATTACACCGACAAATGATATTCACTAATACAAGTTATAAAGAAAAAAAAAGCACATACTTTTGTGCGACTAAAAATAATTTTAAACAAATTATGCGTCATATTTATGAAACCTTCATACATACAACGCACATTTTCTGAAAATTTGTATTACTTAAAAAATATATATGTTGGTACATAGGCCCTGGTATTTTCAGTCTATTAATATGGGATGTATCAAATTCTGTGTCAGACCCATTCAAATCAATCTAATGAACATAGGAATGGCGTAATCGTACCACCAGCTTTGTTGCACTACAATGTACAGTAGATAGATTGTGCCATCATATCATCCTTTACAAGATAGGTCATCTCCCTCACTCATGAACCGTAGGCCGCGCTTATAGTCCCGGCTACGGCGACGCGACCGCGTGACATCATCTGTCGCCATTGTATTAGCGATTTCTGCCCATCGTGTAGGAGACAAGAGAAGGCGACCAGGGGGCGTGTCTATGAGCGGTACGCCCTCATTGGCTGAACCGCACATGTGCCCTCTGACGTCACGCGGCAGTCGCCGGGAAAAAAAAAATCAATTTTCATTGACTTCAGCGATTTTCAGGGCAGACTGAGAACCTGGACACCAATGACATCACAATATTCAGATTAACAGATATATAAAGTACCTGCGCGAATGATTGACGAAAGAAGGTTTCCAGAATTTGTCCTCTCTGCTTTTTGGTAACCGTTTCCTTTAGTAGGCAATGCTCATTCATTTTGTGTACGGTGAGGGGGATCCCATTCTCTTGTAGCTGGTGAATGAAGCTGGTGCATTCTTCCTCGCTATTAAAAAACAGCAGCTAAAGGAAAATATATAGGCAAGAGCGGTGTACGTTTAACCGGTTCTTATTTTGAATTATTCATTAAAGTTACATATTGCAGAATGGAAAAAGCATTAAAAAAAAAAAAACAAGTAAATACAGAATAATCAGAATAGGCGGATTAATAATACTTTTACATCATAAAATTGACGGTATGAGCAAATAATGAGGAACCTCAACAAGTACATCTGAGAAGGGATATGATTTGTAACTTTCAAGTATATCAAAGGTATATCAACAAGGTACTGGAAGGAAGCATATTTCAGAGAAAGAGAAGAGCAAGAGGTTATAATCTTAAACTGGAGGGTAGCAGGGTCAGTGAAAAGATGGGGAAGTACTTCTTCATAGAAAGGGGGCAAACCCTTCAAAATGCCTCTTGGGTTGCTAGATTATAATACAGTAAGTGCGTTCAAAACGGTTTGGGGTAGACACAAGACCTAACTACCTAGGACAAAGAGGTGGGACATTTGCCCTCTACCAAAATCCTCTGAAGTGACGTCATCATGTCATGAAATTAGCAGGCAACTCTAAGTAATATAGCAACTGAGAAGGGAGGAGCCGTGAGAAAGAGACAGAAGGCTGCTAGACCAAACAATGCCATCTTGGACCATCCCGAGGAGGCAACCTGAGATGAGAGGCTAAATACTTGATGTGCCTTTATCAAGCAGAAGTTTGTGAGTGCATTATTTAGCATTTGACCTTATTTACATTTAATAAACGTGCTGCACTCTGAGTGCTGTTTTGCTGCGCCCCTCTTTGCTCTAGATTTGCATTTTACACAGAGGACTGGGAACCTTCTTGACGAGGAGGCACAAAGCACTCACTGATGGACGGAGGAACACCTACAGTATACACATCAACGCAGACTAATCAGTGGTATTGATTGTGCGCATTCTGAACCTGTTTTTCTCCAAGACCTGAGATTTTGCAACAGATACTGTATGAAAAATGGACAGAGTTGATTGATTGTCCAAGTGGTTATTATTTCCCATCTCTACAGTATATGCAGCGCCATTAAGAACTAAATCTACATGTGGTCTTGCTGCACAAGCTTTTCTCATGTATAAGAATATATACAGTATATACAGTATAATGATACGCTTTAAGTACTCCTACCAGCATTGAGAGTATTTCAGTTATGTAAAGTCACACTTGCAATGTCATTGTTCTTATATTTAAACACATGCAACAAAGTCATCGAATCTTCTTAGATACATTTCTTCTAGCTTTTTCATGGAGATACACACTTCAGATAATGCTTTATATGTGTGAGTGTTCAAGCTTATTACTTTCCTTTAAATGAATAGTGTTATTTGAGTATTACCGCATTAGTTCTTCTTAGATTAATTTCTAGTTAGTCTGGCGTTTAAAAAACTCTGTACACTAGTGTTTCATCTATAAAGATCTCTTGTGTTGGTGCACTAAAGGGTATCAACACCTGCAAGGAATCTACACTTTGCCAAAGCCAATATAGCTACAGCAATAGAACTTTGTACTACAATATTACCCACCAAATCATATTCCTTGGGGACCTTAACCAACAATGTTTTGCATCCACGGTTGTTAGACTGGATCACGATGACCTGGTTGTGGTTCTGTAAGTTAATAGTACGGGTCACAGTGCACCGACTATCCAGCACTTTGATCACTTGCTGCGGGTGTAGCTGTAATAGCACATGACATGTGGGTTCTTTTGGCCCTTGCCATTCTTCAGCTGTGAGAAGGAAAATCACTTGACTAAAAGTAAGACAACAAAAAGTAATATGTACTGCAAGATATACAAGTAGATTTCAAATTAGAATGACAAATGTTGCCTTATAATGCCTTGCAGTATGAGGGTTAAATACAGAACCACAAAATGTTAGAATACACACATACAGTATACAGATGCAGCTGCCGGTTTTACAGCACTTGCCTTGGAAAATCTGTGGCTATCTCGCAGTAACTCGTGAGATTGTCCACAGAAGGCTGTAATGGCCCATCGGATTAACACAGCAGGAGTCCCTGTGTTTGAATGGGATTCACATCCCAGGTAAGATTCACACAGCGCGAGTCCCATTCAAATGTAGGGTCCCCCGCTGTGTTCATCCGATGGGCCTTTAGTCTGGCTGCAGAAATCTCGCAGCTTTAGATGGGATTTAGACCAGATTTCTCAAGGCAAGTGGTCTAAAACCTGCAGCTGTACAGCGATACAAAATTAAATCTAATATGAGAAAAATATGCTTATTTTCTTCTAAGGAATTAGTACACAACCTAATGACATCTCTATTGCAGATGTCATTTATGGTGCAGGGCCATGGTATAAAAGTTGCTAAACTGAATCACGATTCACTAGTAATTCTTTCTGCCGCCATTGAAACCACCATTATCTGTCTGTAATCCTTCTAATTCTTTTGTTATGTATTGAAAATAGTATTTGTTTAGAGATTATTTTTAGACATGACTTATTTTAATATCCACACCTCCCAAGTACTCAAAATAATATATTAGGTTGTCTCACTTGGTTAGTCAAAATTCGCTATAATTACCGTGGTGCTACCTGGGATCAAATACTTTGGAAATTATCGGGGTAGATCCACAGCACTCTGTTAATGACAATAAGACGTTAATATCACGTTAAGTGCTAACGAGGATGTCTAATGCTCAGTAACGATGTTTTAAGTGCTGTTTAACGCTAATGATATGAAAAGTGGTGTTCCCTCTAACAACGCATATCAGAGAGCTCCGTTATAGTTAATGCAGGGAGTTAACATTACATTAGTTAGGTTATAGCTAAAGGCGTCATTACTCCTATCCAGACCCTGAAATAGGTCTTTTACAGGGTCTGGTACGTGTAAGACCAATGCTAGGTATGATTTAACCATCATATTGTCATTTACAGGGTTGTTTTCCTGTCTCTCCTATCTTCTATTGTAACGCCACCTTTGGGTATTACAGGCTTAACGAATTGTTATATGAAGCCAACGCAATGCAGTGCTAACTTCACATAGCGCTAAATCTATGCTAATGAGACCACTAATGACAGTTGGTTTTGCATAGATTAAACACAGCGAAGGTAACAGACGTTACTATGATTTAACGGAGCTATGTGGATCAACCCAGTAGCGTTAATTAATCTCTCTCTCTCTCTCTCTCTCTCTCTCTCTCTCTCTCTCTCTCTCTCTCTCTCTCTCTCTCTCTCTCTCTCTCTCTCTCTCATATTTATATATCAAGGACATACTTGAAAACAAGCGGTAACTCTCAATGTATAACTTCCTGGTAAAACATTATACCATATATTATATAAATAAATATAGTACGGGCAGAATTTTACAGAATAACACAAAACGCAATAGTAGTGCACATTCTGCCTTTAACTATTGAATGTATGCCTTAAAAAGGTCTATGTGCAGGTTACTGATCTTTCAGGATTTTCCTGTTTTTCAATACAGAAATGAAGTAAAATGTAAGTAAGATTAGGTATGTATGATTTCTATGGGTTTATACGTTATTTGTATTTGGGTATACAGTACAGAATGTAACACCCAATGGAGAAAATTTCAACGTTGTTTACCCACTACAATGACCTACTGTCGACCAGTGCAAATCAGTTGCCAGGAAGCACCTTTTTCTAATCTAATGTTAATAAAGTATATAAATAAAAAGTCACAATAATTACTAGCACTATTCTAAAAACATCACCATTTATAATGTAAATATATATTCACCTGCCACTCCTTCCGCTGATAACACCTTTTTCATGCTGGAATTTGCCTGCTTCTTTAGGATTTTTTTAAAGTCTCTTTTTCGGGATTGAGCAACGCTCCAGGCAATGAAAAAACTTACTGGTAAATTAGTCCAAGAACAAAAGAGAAAAATCGGTAACGTTAAAATGCAGACAGTCAAAATGTCAGACATCGTCTATCTGAAAGAAACATTTGCTCCTAATCTATTCTCTGTGATATTCAAGATCTGCGCTATTAAAACATCCGTGACATATTTATTACTGTACATACTGTACATAGCTATTGTATGAATATACAGGTGCGCCGATGAGTATTCTAAAACTTGTCTTGGAAAATCTGGGGCTATCACCAACAAGACCCAGGTACATGCTGGGTACATGCTGGGATTAACACTGCAGGGGTCCTTGGCAGTCCCATTCAGTATGAATGGGACTGCCAGGGACTCCCGCTGTTAATCCGATGGGCCCTTAGTCTGTCTGCAGAAATGTCACTGAAATGTGGCAGCATGTACCCAGCATGTACCTGGGTCTTGTTGGTGATAGCCCCAGATTTGTTTTAGAATACTCGTCGGCGCTACAGTAAACATATTCCTGTTATTATTATTACGATTATTATAATTTATTTGTATGGTGCCAACATTTTCTGCAGCACATTGTGGGAGGGAGGACAATAATATTGTATGGACCAAAGAGTACAAACTGAGACCATAGGAAGGAGGTTCCTACCCAAAGGAGTTTATCATGTAGAAGGAAGGGAGTGGAGACAGTGTGTGTGTGTGTGTGTGTGTGTGTGTGTGTGTGTGTGTGTGTGTGTGTGTGTGTGTGTGTGTGTGTGTGTGTGTGTGTGTGTTCATTTCTTAGCAAGGGTTTGGCTATCAACATCAAGAGCTTGTTGGATAAGGCTCATTGAAAAAGTGTGTTTTGAATTAACGTTTAAATGCAGCGGAGAGTCTGATTGTGCCAGAGTTGGGGTGCAGCACGGGGAAGGTTTTAGAGGCATGAGTAGGCTGAAGGAGCAGTTCAGTGAGTAAAGGCACTGACACTGAAAACAGCACTGAGATTGAAGCACGGGAGCCCTTGTTGTAATTTCCCAGTGTCAGCTCCTTGTGACCTTGAGCAAGTCACTATCTCCCTGTGCCACAGTCACCAACAAAAAGAGATTGTAAGTTCTACGGGGCAGGGACTCATGCCTGCAACAATTCTATGTACACTGTCAGTGCCACACAAGAAACCCCATTGTTGTAATATGGGAGGTGGAGAGAGGTACATTAAGAGCATAGACTGTGTGTAGGCGTGTACTTGGAAATTAGGTCAGGGATGTATAGATGGATGTAGAGAGGAGCAGTATTATGCGTAGCTTTGTAGATGAACACAAGTGTCTTGAATGTGACTCCGTAAGTAAGTAACTTGCATAATGGTGCAGCAGAAAAAGAGCAATTAGTGAGGTAAATTAGCTTGAAAGTGGCATTTAGAATGATCTGGAAAGCAGACAGACAACAGAGGGGAGACAGACTAGTGGTCCAGTCGGGATATAATGGGGGCGTGAGTAAGAATTTTGGTGGATTGTTCCATGAGGAAGGGACGTATTTTAGCAATATTGAGGAGGTGGAAACAATATGGTTTGGAGAAGTACTGAATGTGGCAATTAATTCGTGATATCAGGTTTATGGTGGAATCCTTTATTGCAAGTTAGAAACCTGGTATAGGTATAGAGTTAGGAGGAGGAGAAATGATAAGTTCCGTTTTTGACATGTTAAAGTTTAAGATAGTGATTTGATATCCATGAGAAAATAGAAGAAAGGCAGTTAGTGACACAGGATTGGAGAGAAAGGGAGAGGTCAGGAGAGAAGAGGTCGATTTGGGTACCATCAACATAGAGGTGTTAGTGAAGAGGTTTAACTGGAGAGGCCTAGAGGTCCTAGAACAGAGCCATGGGGTACATCACCTGTGAATGTGAAATTAGCTCATGTGAATTAAATAATAGTGCTTGTATCTAAAAGTCTCATTCTGGCCACCCGGTGAAAAATCCAGTACGTCTCCTGGGATCACACTTCCAGGACACAGTTGACTCTATGCCCCTGAGGAAGTTGCAATAGCGACGAAACGCTTAGGGTTTAGGGCCTCTTTCCAAGTGGAACTTGGCAGTTACAGCAAAGCAGAAAATCTTACCTGTTATAGGTTATCTACAATGCGATTTCAACCTTTACCGTATGTTTGTGAGTGTGCATTTATAAGGTTTCTTCAATTTGCCAATTGTATTAAATGATAATACACTATGGGGCATGCGCTTCTGCTTTTTGTTTGTTAGAGTCTTTTGTAACTGATTATCTACTTTTATAAATAAATATACATAAAAACATTTTATATATACAGTTGTGTGAAAAAGAAAGTACACCCTATGAATTCTATGGTTTTACATATCAGGACATAATAACAATCATCTGTTCCTTAGCAGGTCTTAAAATTAGGTAAATACAACCTCAGATGAACAACAACACATGACATATTACACCGTGTCATGATTTATTTAACAAAAATAAAGCCAAAATGGAGAAGCCATGTGTGAAAACCTAAGTACACCCTTACTGCTTCCATAGGAATTAAGATGCTAAGTAGCAGACAGGTGCTGCTAATCAAATGCCCTTGATTAATTGATCATCAGCAAGTGTGACCACCTCTGCAAAAGCTGAAGTTTTATCAGTTTGCTGGTCTGAGCATTCAGGTGTGTGTTAACACAATGCCAAGGAGGAAAGACATCAGCAATGATCTTAGAGAAGCAATTGTTGCTGCCCATCAATCTGGGAAGGGTTATAAGGCCATTTCCAAACAATTTAAAGTCCATCATTCTACAGTGAGAAAGATTATTCAAAAGTGGAAAACATTCAAGACAGTTGCCAATCTTCCCAGGAGTGAACGTCACAACAAATTCACCCCAAGGTCAGACCGTGCAATGCTCAGAGAAATTGCAAAAAAAACAAGAGTTACATCTCAGACTCTACAGGCCTCAGTTAGCATGTTAAATGTTAAAGTTCATGACAGTACAATTAGAAAAAGACTGAACAAGTGTGGTTTGTTTGGAAGGGTTGCCAGGAGAAAGCCTCTTCTCTCTAAAAAGAACATGGCAGCACGGCTTAGGTTTGCAAAGTTGCA
Source organism: Ascaphus truei (assembly GCF_040206685.1). Lineage (NCBI taxonomy): Eukaryota > Metazoa > Chordata > Amphibia > Anura > Ascaphidae > Ascaphus > Ascaphus truei. The sequence continues at coordinate 26,233,882 of NC_134500.1, forward strand.
TCTAAACAAACCACAAGACTTCTGGGACAATGTCCTATGGACAGACGAGACCAAAGTGGAGATGTTTGGCCATAATACACAGCATATCAGCACAAACACCTCATACCAACTGTCAAGAACGGTGATGGAGGGGTGATGATTTGGCCTTGTTTTGCAGCCACAGGACCTTGGAACCTTGCAGTCATTGAGTTGACCATGAACTCCTCTGTATACCAAAGTATTCTAGAGTCAAATGTAAGGCCATCTGTCCGACAGCTAAAGCTTGGCCGAAATTGGGTCATGCAACAGGACAATGATCCCAAGCACACCAGCAAATCTACAACAGAATGGCTGAAAAAGAAAATAATCACGGTGTTGCAATGGCCTAGTCAAAGTCCAGACCTCAACCTGATTGAAATGCTGCTGCTGGACCTTAAGAGAGCTGTGCATAAACAAATGCCCACAAACCTCAATGAACTGAAGCAACGTTGTAAAGAAGAGTGGACCAAAATTCCTCCACAACGATGTGAGAGACTGATAAAGTCATACAGAAAACGATTACTTCAAGTTATTGCTGCTAAAGGTGGTTCTACAAGCTATTGAATCATAAGGTGTACTTAGTTTTTCACACATGGCTTCTCCATTTTGGCTTTATTTTTGTTAAATAAATCATGACACGGTGTAATATGTCATGTGTTGTTGTTCATCTGAGGTTGTATTTACCTAATTTTAAGACCTGCTAAGGAACAGATGATTGTTATTATGTCCTGATATGTAAAACCATGGAATTCAAAGAGGGTGTACTTTCTTTTTCACACAACTGTATATATATATATATTGTGTATCTGGTGTGCATGTTTATTGTGCTTTTGTATGTGTACAAAGCTTTCTCTTTGTATAGTGTATAGCATGCATGTGTGTATGGTGCATGTATGGTGCACGCATCTGGTGTGTGTGTGTGTGCGTCTTTGTATGGTGCGTACATCTGTGTATGGTGCATGTATCTGGTGTTCGTGTGTCTGTGTATAGTGTGTTGGCCGTCTGAGTCTTGGGCCAGCAGGTTGGACTTACCCCCCAGGCCAAAATTTGCCAGCCCCTGAATGTCACTGAGGCCAATAAAATGGAAGGTGTGCAGAAGGAGAAAGGAAAAATCAATGGTAGCAGAAAGGTCCAAGAGAATAAATAAGGAGACCTTCCCTTGAGATTTGGCCTTAAGTAGGCCATTAGTGACTTTTGTTAAAGCAGTTTCAGTGAGGTTAGGAAGGAATCCAGACTGGAGTATCAAAAACAGTTAGAAGAGAGAAAGTCCAGCATGTGGTTATAAATGAGTCGTTCAAGAAGTTTGGATGCAAATGGTAGAAGGGAGATAGGACGGAGAGAATGTTTCTTCACGATTGGTGTGACAGTAGATGGACAGCATGAGGTACTGTATGAGAAACGTCTTCAATTGAACAACGATTTCCTAGTCAGGCTTATGCCTCCACACAGAACTAGCACCAATGTTTCTGTACTGTACATATAAAGGAACAAAAAGAAGTTATGAATCTGTAACACTTATTGCTCGGTGTACTATATAATATTACCAATTTGGCAACATATACAGTAGCAACCGCTCCAAGATTTTTTTTTATACTATATATGAATGCTGAGAAAATATGTACTTTAGGGAGAATTGCATTCGAAACACAGACCACTTAAATATCTAAACACATTTGAATGTATTATTTATTCATTGTATCGAGTGAGTATTGAGAGTAATATTTCAGGTTTTCATACATTCATACAGAAAACTGGTTGGTATACGCTGATGTTTTCGCAGATATGTATTTCAATATTTTTTTTAATAACATTAATTAATAAATTATACATTTTTATTTAGTGTGTGTTGTTGATGGCTTAGTCGTTTTAGGATCCGGGAGAATTTTGTCACTAGCAAATATTATATATTACCTCTGGCTTTATTGATTTATCAGAAAAGCTCAAGGTAGAGAATGCAAATATAATAAAGTTTAAGAATATGGACTTATTCAAACCCTCTTTTATATTATTATTATTATTATTATTATCGTTTATTTGTATGGTGCCAACATATTCAGCAGCGCGGTAGAGAGCAAAAGAACATTATATTATAAAAGAGTACATATATGTTAAGACAAGTTGAGAGCATAGGAAAGAGGTTCCTACCCCATGGAGCTTACAATCTAGAATGTGAGTATATCAATGCTTCTAAGAATCTGTGGTTGTTTTTAACCCTGGAAAGTTCATGGGTTTTTCTATAGATACATGGGTAGAATAGGTAGGTGAGGTGGCTCTTATCTATGTGTCTATGATAAACGTCTAAAACCTCGACGGACAATGATACATACCTAAAGGAAAAGAGCAAATAGCTATAATAAGAATGCTATATCCAGTTACACTATCTGCAAAGTAGTTAGTCACAGTTAGCGGAGTGCACTTGGAAAGCTGTCCAGCTGTAATTTGTTCTGGTTGAGGACATGGATCACCTGTTAGGAGAAAAAGCAACGTGAGGAACAAGAGTGGCCCAGGGTGTATAATTGCAGAGTGCAGCGATGTGTATTCTGCAGGCCCATGTGGACCACACACTGACGCTAGCCAAAACAATAAAAGAAAATTGACAGAAGCCAAAAAAAAGTTTTAGGTCTGTAAATTCCTGTGTTTTTATTAATTATGGGATACTTGTATGTGCTGTCACCAAGAACAAAAGGTTTCTTGGCATAGCACCGTTTAGTAAATATTTTAATTATATTCCAAGCAAAACATAGTTGGGTCATGTGTAGTCCTACATCTAATCTGCTCATCCCAGTACCACAGCAACTGGAAATATGATACAGAAATAACTATTTATAAGAAGGAATTAGGTGAAAAGATGACGTTCAGTTTAATTGTCCTGTGTCTACAATACGTGGCATTCTTTAAATGAATATACTGTATTTACAGTAACTGCCTTTTTTATTGAAAAAATGGGGATAGTCAAATATAAGCAAGTCTCTTCCAGAACCACGTGAATGTCTTTTCATTTCACAGATACAGCTCAACCCCCTTATAACGCTGTGCTTGGGGTCCAAAGAATCCCATCGCGTTATAAGCGGATCGCGTTAGAAATAATGTGCAATTGTATGCATTGTACAATAAAGTATTTAAGATACCAATAATCGTGTTGTAAAGTATTCATAAATACGAAAATTGGGAGCCACGCTTGCATCGCGTTATAAGCGTATTCGCGTTGCAATGGATCGCTTTATAACGGGGTTGAGCTGTATACTGTAAGTTGGAAACGGTGAGAGAAGGATATCAATGTGTGGAAAACTAGACATTTTGTTGGCTTACTGTAAATTCAAAGATCAAAAAGACATTTTTACATAAATAAATTCATAGGTCTTCTGTGTTCAGAGTTTTGTTAATGCTTAAAGCTCTGGTATTTAAAAATACACTCATATTTTCACTCTTTATTAAGCACTTTATTTTTTCCTTTAGCACTTAATCAACCCAAAAATGGTTTACAGTATTTACTAAAAATGGAGATCCACACTGCAAGAGATAAAGCCAGTGGTACCGCAGGTGCAGTGAATAAGTGACAGAAGGGGTTAATGGACAATTTCCAATCTATGATTGTGGGGGATTCAGCTGCCATTTGCTTTGAAGGTTAATATACCTGTAGCTGTTCAAGAATGATACTACAGTATCACCCAAAAATGTGTCGCTGTATATATATATATATATATATATTTCCACGTAAAATACAGTACTAATCGGAGACGTTTGTAAGAAATCAGGACAACAAACCAAATGACAAAATATAGGTAATTATTAAATACAGTGATATTTGATACTTTGAGAAAGAACAGGTGCTTTTAAGATCTTATGCAGCCAGCTTAAATGTTTCCTTTATGAATAACGTCAAAAGACAAAGCACCAAACACTCACCATCGACCCAGGTAAACACTTCCGTCTGAATATCTCCAACCTCTGCAGCGGTAACGGCCAAAAGGACATCATGAAATGAGCTATTTCGAATCCTTCCTATTTCATCACGAGTGAATAACCTGGGAGAAAATATACATACAGTATACACCGACTGATACATGGAAGTAATCAGAGTGGAGATAATAGTGCAGCACTGGAAGACAGCCTGCCACGCATTGACTTTAATGGATCTTCCACGGCTTCCAGTGCTATGGCAGGAAACTGCTTATTAAATCTGGCCCCCCATGTGCAGAATTGGGGAAATACAATGTTAATCTTGTGTTACTAGAACGCTTTCTTGACAAAGGATGTGGTACTCTAATTATCCATAAAACCAGGGAAGTATTACTTTTTAGTAAGGATTTAATACTAGTGTTTCTGTATATATTATTTTACGCCTTTTCAGTGCTGTGTTTATTCATTCTAGGTTAATAAGTAATACAATACTAACATGCTACCTTGTAGTGATGTTAATTGAAAATATTTTATGTACCCATTCTTAGCATTTTCAAACCAAAATCGATCTCCATCCCTCAAGCGCTGGAACTGGTCCCTTATGATGGCAGCGAGAAGCTCGCCTGGATCCCCGGCACTCTCCAGCATGGCCCCAGGAAGAAGCTCGAGTTTCCCAATGTCATTGTCATACAGTATTGCCAGATCCTCAAAGAGCTGCGGGAAACAAAGTGGCACCAATTAATGGGGAAGATTTTATTGGCAACTATAAATGTCCTCGATGTAATAACTACTGTATTAAACCAGTTGTAAAGTCAATACAAGAATACGTGTATGTCCGAATTCAATGGATGTCCACATGGTACACAAGCCACCTCCTATTGTTAAATCATGTAGGCAGACACTGGCCCCTATTGAATATAGCGATAAGTAGTGTAAAAAGCACGTAATGATACATTGAAAGTTACTGAATGCTTAACTGTGTGTTAACTTGATTCTCACGTATGTATATTGAATTGGTGCAAAAATGAATGGGTACTTAAATAGAAGGTGATACCTTTTCTTGGACTGACAAAATATATTTTCAAAATAAACTTGAGAGCAGTGCTGCCTTCCTCAGGTACAGCAGTTCTGACGTACACATTATTTGTACCCAGTAAAAAAGCAGAAAGAGGAGCAGAGGAGGTTAAAGGGTATTCCTTCGTAGGACCAAAGTGTACAAGTGGCAGTGATAGAGGTTACGTCACACAATTTTCTTTTACTAAACTTTGACGCCTAAACATTTTTTGTTAAAGGTTAATTTGTGAACACGAAGCGCTCAGATTTTGGAGTAGCTAGAGGAAATCAAACCCTTCTCCCTTTTATCAGATGTCCCTGTGCGTTCAATACGCGTTTAGACAGTGAGACACCCTTCCTCCCATCACGCTCCTCTCCCACCACCACCCTTCTTCCTCCACTTACTGTATCTCAATTGGCCCTCTGAGTAGTACAGGGTGGGCAAATGGAAAATAAAACACTTGATTGATAAACACAGCGCATTTCAAGGCACCTATGAAATTGTTTACAAAAGGTTGTTTTTTTGGCCCGCTACATGAGATTGCACCTTTAAATATAAGACAGCAAATGGTGAGATCTAGTGATGGGGGAGAGGGGGAGGAAGAGACGGCAAAAAATGTGCCAGGATACAGTATAAGAACAAAGAAATATTATCACCTCAAATATATATATATATATATTGAATAGAATCCAACTTTTTGTATAAGTTGACTAAACAACTATCTGTATATGAGTAAGATAGATAAGGGTATCTGATCTGGATGGAGTATGTTATCGCTTTTACAAATATAGAAAACTAATATTTGGATGTTTCTTTTCTGCCCTTTATTGTAAAGCTTTGGATTTGCTTATTTCAGTAATATCATGCAAGTAATGATGATACTGTGTTGATGTCTTTGATACAGCTCCCAAAATCAATCATTTGCCAGTAACTGTGCAGAAAAATGCCATTACACTTCAGGAAACACAGCTGCTCCAGCTGAATGCCTCTGACCTGTTTATCACTCTGATATAGCTGTGGATTGATGTCCTTCCAGTCTTTAATAGGAGCAAGTCCAAAGTATTCTCTTGCATGGTTATAACAGCCCAGCCCTAAATCTCTCCCTCGCTGGATGCTGCAAGCCATGTAGTCTGTGCGGGAATATTTTACAGGTCCATACCAATAATCTGTTGTAAATAGAGAAAAACACCAGACAGTGATCAAAATGCCCTATACTGACTTTATGTTTAAGGGAGAAGAGTGACAGGGTGTACAATGAATCAGAAAGCCGATACACCTCTGTCACCTGTGGGCCTCAGACCATCCTAAAATTATTTGGCTCATGCAATGTCCTGTAAAATGATTTCAGTGAAGTGCTTTGTGTGCATAAATCCATACTTCCAATACTTCCCATACTGTCATACCGTGCACCCCAAAACTGGAACAACCTACCAGAGACTCTCACATCCACCACCAGTTTAAGTTCTTTCAAATCTAAGGCTGTCTCACATTTTAATCGGGTCTGTAACTGTTTCATTCGCCCATAATATATATTTTCTTTAACTGTGCACGCAATGTCTTGTATATAATGTATACCTTGTTCATTTATGTAACTATTTGTAACCATGTATTATTTGTCTTAACTCTGTGCCCAGGACATACTTGAAAACGAGAGGTAACTCTTAATGTATTACTTCCTGGTAAAATATTTTATAAATAATAATACAGACGAGACAACGAGTATTCTAAAACTTGCCTTAAACTAGCCAGGAACATGCTGGGTACATGCTGGGTACATGCTGGGTACATGCTGGGTACATGCTGGGTACATGCTGGGTACATGCTGGGTACATGCTGACACATTTCAGTGACATTTCTGCAGAGGCTAATGGCCCATCGGATTAACACAGCGGGGGTCCCTGGCAGTCCCATGCAGTTTGAATGGGAATGCCAAGGACCCCCGCTGTTAATCCGATGGGCCATTAGTCTCTGCAGAAATGTCACTGAAATGTTGCAGCATGTACCCAGCATGTACCCAGCATGTACCTGGATCTTGTTGGTGATTGCCCCAGGTTTGTTTTAGAATAACCGTCGGCACTACTGTACATACCTATCAGGGAATGACCTTACATGCTCCTTTTATTTGCCCCTCGGCAGGTCCTCACCAGTCATCTGACTTACACAAAAGTGACATGTTTTCTGTCACTACGTCACTTTAATGTGCCCTCTGGGGTCTATGTTCATGTATCTACTACCTGAACTGTTCTTGGAAATAAAAAGCACCTCTTAAATCTTCAACCACAACATGATCTTCTCTCTCAGCGATCTGGGAGGACATCCCAAGCAGCAGTGCATCAACGTCCTGGGGTTTCTGTACATTTGGATTCTGTAATAACAAACCATAAAAAGCCATTATAAAGAAGTATAGGAAAATAAATAACCCCAAAAGTGTTTAGTACCTACACAATACTGCTATATCATGTACGCCTCTAAAGCCCAATCTAACTTACAGTAGAAGATTAAAAATATATATATAAATATATATATATACACACATATATATACTGTATATACAGTGTATGTGTGTGTGTGTGTATATATGTGTATATATACACACACATACAAATACATACATATACTGACTTTTATTATAATGTTCCCTATCACCAAATCCTCCAATTTTAAGACAATATTTAATTCACATATTTTTTGTGGGTCCTCTTAAATGTATTATTTGTATTGTTTTTTATGTCTTTATTTGTATAGCGCAATAAATGTACATAGCGCTTCACAGTAGTAAAACACGTGGTAATCATATAAATAACAAATAATATAATATAAATAGCAGGTCATGGGAATAAGTGCTTCAGACAAACGTAACATTTAGGAAGAGGAGTCCCTGCTCTGAGGAGCTTACAATCTAATTGGTAGGTAGGAGGAACGTACAGAGACAGTAGGAGGGCATTTTGGTAAGTGCTTCTGCAGGGGGCCAAGCTTTATATATCGTGTCTAGTAATATTTACGGTGCTACTCATACGCTTCTTTAAGCAAGTGTGTCTTAAGGTGGGTCTTAAAGGTGGATAGAGAGGGTGCTAGTCGGGTATCGAGGGGAAGGGCATTCCAGGGGTGTTGGGCAGTCAGTGAGAAAGGTTTAAGGCGGTATACCAATTGAGTATGAGACCTTTAACTAACCTCTAAAAAAAAAAGCAATACAGTACAGTATGTTTTGTATGCTCTATGTTTTTGGGAAAAGCTAATAAACATAATTTAAACTATGAAAATGTTACACAATGCATGACAAGCCCAGGTGCTTTTGCACAATTGTTAATGAAATATATGTTGCCAACTGTGGCAGGGACTTTAGCTTTTAAACCATTATCATAATCTGCTGTGTTAGATGTAAAACTGCACGTAGAAAAAGCACACTGCTCTTCATGCTAAACTGCATGCAGTTACGCCTAATTCTTAAGAATTCTCCAGTTGGAACACTCTTAAAAGAGTGTTCCGCTTAAAAGAGAGTGTTCCAACTGGAGAATTCTTAAGACTTAAACATAACTGCTCAAGAGATGCATAACTGCTCAAGTAAAAAGTGTGTGTTTTGGCTTGCACTGCTCTCCTTCAGATCTGCTTAACAAGAGTACTTACTGGAGCACTTAAATATTATTGATCCAAACACCAAGTTTAATATATTTATTTTGAGGCAAAGAAAGAGCGTTCCAATTTGAGAATTCTTACGACTTAAACATAACTGCTCAAGAGATGATTTATTGAGAGCTAAAGCCTTGAAACTGAAGGAACGCTTCCTTGCCAGAAGCTGAAGCAATGGGATCATTAATAGGGTTTAACGTTTGAGCTAACATGGTGACTTATTTGCGGAGTTCTAGACAAAATTCGATTTGCGGACGAATGTTAGAATGCGAACATGTTGTGAAAAAAGTATGCTATTCTGCCGGAAGCCACCATTCGCACATTTGATCTGATATTCGCACACTCATTTGATTTGCCTAGAATAGAGATGTCCTATTTTACTACATTCCTAAGTGCCAGATGGTGCAGAGATGACTATGTGGATTATTCATAGTGCAGACGGGGCACTAACACATGGAAACTCTCACTAACATGAATAGGAGTTTACGTGCAAGTCGTTCCTGATCAGCTCAATCTCACTATATAAATTACCACCTATGTATCTTTTTTGTCTCAAAACTGCGACATTTGGGCCTATTCAGGTAGCTTCGATACAATCACTGCCATATCGAACGGTTTGACATGACCCTACTGATCGGTCTGATATTTGTGTTATCACGGTATCCAGAAAGATTTATAGCAAGTCAGATACCGTTCGGTAGGAAAATGCCATACCGCTCGGAATTGCAATGTCTTTGGCTGTGTCTTTTTCTAAGTGCTGCACCTGTGATCTGCCTGCAGTCTGTAAGGCTGCGTCCATAGAGAGTGCAGCCGTGTGGAGGCGCGCGGAGGCTGAGGGAAAGCAGGTGCTTTCACTGGCCATAGTAGTCGGGCCGTGGGGGACGTTCCCAGTGACATCACGGAGCTGGTTCGCCCTCATTGGGTGAACCGCTCACGTCACCACCCTATCGCGCGAGAAATCCGTTTTAACTGATTTTTCGCGCCTCGCGCGCCCACTCCTGCCTCTGCACGCACGCACGCCGCATGGACGCGATCACTGCTTTGAGGCAGTCTGATCGCGCAGCATGCAGACGCGTCCGCGCGGTCGTACATACCATGGATGCAGCCTAAGAGCTGTGCAGAGAGAGCTGCATCTCCCTGCACAGCTCTTACAGGCGATTGCACTGTTTTTATTTTATTTTAATAACACAGTATTGAAGAAGGGGGTCTCCGAAGCTGAACCACATTAATTTCAGCCCGGGGACCCCCTGCTTGGGTCGGTGAAGGTGGTATTTGACTCTTTGTGGGTGTTTACGCCTTGCGGGGGGGATGTAGGTGGAGTTCACTCCTTCATTACCTTAGTGGTTATTAGCGCTAAGATAATGAAGGGGTTAACCTCTCCCGCTACCCACCTGGTATGTATAAACACCCACCAAGGGCCAAATGCCAACTTCACCCATCCTCACTACCCACAATAAATATTTTAAAACACAACAACCCTACTACCCACCTCCTCTACCCACCTCCTCTACCCCTAATTACCCCCCCCAAGACATACAGTACAGTAATTGGCAAAATTACTATTATCCAGATATGGATAATAGTGCATTTGCCCATATAAAATCAAACATTAGCCAGCCAGCATAAATAAAGTAAATAAAACGTTAAACTTACCCCTGCCATCATGAAGGGCGTCCTCATCAGCATACTTCAGGTCCATGTCCTACAATGGCAGCAAGAATACAAGAAAAAATACAATCTAATGGCCCCTAACCCCTTAATCACCTTAGCGGTTAATAACCGCTATAGTAATTGAAGTGTTAACCCACCCTCCCCTGCTACCCACCCAGGAGGCCGAACCACCCACCTCAGGATCACTATTCCCACTCTGTACCCATTGATTGGCACAGTGGTATATCATTCCCATATAATATGGGCATGATAAGCCACTATAGCACTCAATTGTCAACCTAATAAAAATAATTAAGGCCAAAAATACACAATCAAAGAAATTCACAAGCACCTAAACACCCCAACAATAAAACAGCTAAAAAGCCTCAACTACACATCAATTACATTAATCTATCACTAAAACAGCAAAATAATTCCAATTATGTTATTCCAAAACATAAGAATACAAATAAATAAACATCTAGCCAACAAATCAATTAATTAATTAATTTAGTAGCCAACAAAACAAACAATTAATTTAAAATGCTAACCAATCCTAAAATGTACTAAAAACAAGTCAACCACATTAAAAACAATTTAATCCAAACAATAAACATAAATCGAAAAAATAACAATCAATCGAAAACAAGCATTTGACAAAAAATGCATTGGCTGTCACTGTATATATCTGTACCCTAAATGGGCACGGATTAATACATTATCAGTCAATGGGCAATCACAAATATAAAAAGAAATAAATACAATAAAAAAACATTTACATACATTCAATATTTAAATTACCTTTAGAAGTCTTCACCCTCTTACTCCTGGGGTATCTGGAAGCTCTCGACCACAACGTCATCACTGGCAATCCGACTCCATCCTCCTTGAAGAGCAGCATCAGATAAAAAAAAAATCTTCTTTCTTTGATCTTCTGTCACCATCTTCTATGTTCATCTGTAATTATTTTCTTCTTTTCTTTAATCTTCTTTCTTTCAATCCAAAGTGCCCAATGTTAAATCCACAACGGATGTTGTCTCGTCTTCTTCTTAAGCTAAAATGTGATGTCACAGGCCCTATATAACAGGCCTTATATAGGGCCTGTGATGTCACATTTTAGGGTCAGATGGTACAGATCCAATCCGATTGGACGCTGTATCATGTGCCCGCCTCTTTTTTTTTTTTTTTTAAGGATGTGACGTCATCTCCAAGGGAGGTACATCACGTCCTTAAACCCACATGACTATATCTCATGGTATTACAGCCAATGGGATTGAAGACAATCCCATTGGTTGCTGTACCATGTGATAGGTCACATTAGTTCAAAAGGATGTGCCATCATCCCTTAAAGTGACACGTGACGCGCGTTACCGCGGCAACGCGTACGTCACATGACCCCGCTGTGTCATTTGAAGCCGCGTTGCCATGGCGACGCGTCCAGAAGACTAAAGAACCCCGGTAAATTGAGGTTGCAGAGCCCTGGACCACTGACATTTAACTTAAATACCTCGGGGAAGAGCACGTGGATGCTGCAACCGCCGCGCCCCCCCCCCCCCCAACAAAATCCCGCGCCCTCCAGTTTGTGCACCCCTGCCTTTGCAGCTAGCTGCTGAGGTAATGAAGCGGTTTTAAATTTAATAATAACAAACCGGGCACTGGTATTTAACCCCTTCATTACCTTAGCGGTTAGCCGCTAAGGTAATGAATCTGCCTGTAAATGTATTTTTATTACATAGGATGGAAGCAGGGGGTCTCCGGAGCTGGTATCAATGTGGGTCAGATACGGAGACCGATATAGCTACGGAGACACCCGGCTTCAATCCGATATAGCTACGGAGACACCCGGCTTCAATCCGATATAGTAAAAAATATTTTTTTTTTCTTCAGGGGGCGAGATCAGAACCTGCGAGTTGCAGCCCCGAGGTGCATCTCAGAGCTACCTGAATCGCTCGATTTTTTTAAAAAAAATGCCAGTTTGAGCATTTTTGGAGCTACCACTAGGTTTGCCATTGCTACTGCTCGGGAAGAAGCTGTTTTCTAGTGAGTTTGGCATGTTATCGAAGCTTTCTGAATAGCTAGACATGCAAACTCGCTAGAAAAGTGCTCAAAACTGCCGATAAGTCACTTATCGAAGTTTACTGAAAAGGCCCATTAGGGAGGATTTTTCTCTTCTTTTTTCCTCTATGCATGTCAGCTAGCGAATACGGTATAGGTAGAGATGGTGTGAGGTACAGTAGGAGTTACATTACCAAAATCTACATTTGTGATTTTTTTAGACATTAATATATTGTACCCATAGATAGAGCGGGAAAAGGAACCTTGTTATTCGTATGCATCACTAATATTGCACAGATTGCTATGACATAACATTAACTAGCTGCACTACCCATGTGCTGTTATCCTAGGGTGAAGAGATTTTGAAAATGAAAAACCGGGACACATTTTTTTTTTTTTTTTACATAACAGTTTATTTATTGTAGTAAACTTATACTTTACTACCATTAGTCCTTGTTACATAGTTGTGTGTGTGTGTGTGTGTGTGTGTGTGTGTGTGTGTGTGTGTGTGTGTGTGTGTGTGTGTGTGTGTGTGTGTGTGTGTGTGTGTGTGTGTGTGTGTGTGTGTGTGTGTGTGTGTGTGTGTGTGTCTGTGTGTCTGTGTGTCTGTGTGTGTCTGTGTGTGTGATGACCTCACTAATCGAACAAAAAAAAACCCAGATGTGAATGATTCTGAACCCATAAGACCTATAAAAGCTTGACCTTATTTCAAAATAAAGGCTCTGGAGTCCAAAATTCATTGCAAAAGCTCACACCCCACCCTGCGTTGCCCTAATGTAACAATTACAACAATGTAGCTCCCAAAGTCAATGTATTCCAGAGTTCTCTGGGATACAGACACAAGTGACTAAGAATGCAGAATTCTGTTATGTTTAAAGTTAAAAGTGTGTGTTTTGGCTTGCACCGCTCTCCTTCAGAACTGCTTAAACAAGAGTACTGGAGCACTTCAATATTATTGATCCAAACACCAAGTTTAATATATTTATTTTGAGGCAAAGAAAGCAATCCTGACTCTATACCAGTTTGTCATTTTCTTTATACTATATCATGGTATCGTGTGACATTCCTTTCCTATTGTCTGATTTTGCTGCGCTTATTGTATTATTATAAAACCCTGAAGAAGAACCTCTCTGCAGAGAGAGAGAATCAGCGGGCACTGCGAGCAAAAAAAGTCTTAAGGCTGGATTGTGCTAAACAAAAATGCCTTTATCAATCCATAAGCAAAAAAATAGAATAAAAGAGGGGAAGAGATCCCCTGTGCGCTCTAACGCGTTTCACCCCTGTGGGGCTTTGGGGGGAAAAATCAATCATAAGATTGATATTCGTTATATACACATCCACAGCCAAAAGGTTATATGTGATTAAAGAGTGTATAAAGAAACTGTAAACTGAACAATATTACAGTAAAATCAAGTAAATGCAAAGGGGATCTATATGAGAAGCATATAGTAGAAAATAGAAGTAGAAGTAGAAAATAATAGTATATATTGAACTATATGTTTGAAAATATAAAAAATATATATATACAGTGGTTGACAAATCACCAAAAATTGTACTCGCCACACAAAAAAATCTACTCGCCACCTAGTACCAAACGCGTGCTGCTTGGGCCAATATTTACTCGCCCGGGGGTTAAATCCACTCGCCCGGGGCGAGCAAATGTATAGGTTTGTCGAACACTGTTATATATATATATATAGAATATATGAAAAAATATATGTATGTGGAAAATGATATATATAAGAAAATGATACAAAATCATATATATATATATATATGTGGGAACATATGCTGGAACTCCAATCTGTATGATATGTGAAATGATGGATTATGATTCATCTAAGACATATATATAACCTCATATATGTTGTACATCTCAACAGAGCCATAGCAATGACAATACATAATGAAATTGATCATTGGTTAATAAATAATTTGCCCATCAATATGTCCAAATATATGTAATCTTATAATCTCCCACATGAATACATCTCATATTATAGTGTAGACTAAGGATAAAAAGATATTTATTATTTCTAAGGATCAAAGACCTAATGAAATAATTGTATTTGTGTAGTATAGTACTTACATACATCATAATGTTACTAAATAATAACTAATAATACATAAATCTTACTCTTAGGAAAACTAAAAATACTCAAGTATATCTCAAATTAACAAATCAAGTTAATAAAATTGAAATTAAATTAATCTAATTGATGTATTCTATGGCTGAAAATGTAAGATAATATAATTGGACATACGTAGGTATGCAGAGATAAATCTCCATCAGTACAAAAACATTTATACTATAATAGTAGTTTAAAAACTATAACCAAGAAAACAACAACAGGGGTCAACCATAATCAAGTGGAAGGGGTGTATAGAGAACACATTTCAAGGATTATTAAAAGAAATGTTTAATCTCCCAATCAATGTTCATGCCATTGGGGATTAAACTGTCCATTGAAAAAAATCCAGAACATTTCTTTTTGATTTAAAATACTCTGGCGATCTCCCCGTCTGATCGGAGGGGGAATATATTCAATTCCACTGAATGTGAGTAGATTTCATTTACCCATTGAACATTCAGGGAAATGTCTGGCAACTGGAAATCTTAGATCTTTGTTTTTTATAGACCTAATATGTTCCATTATATGTAATTTTAATGGACGTATAATTTTCCCAATATAGCTCTTTCCACACCCACATGTTAACATGTAGACTACATAATGGGTATTACATGTAATGAAATTCTTTATTTTAATCTTATCTCTATGTTTCTTCGTATGTACGTTTTTTTTATAGATTTAGCACATTTTACAAAATCCACACTTATAAAAACCTAAAGGTGGTACAAAACCTCTAGTTTTTACCACAGGTGAAGTGAATAAACTGGGTGAAACGTAATTTGATAAAGTTCTAGCTTTCCTAAACACAAATCTCGGTAAATTTTGAATAGATGGTTTGAGAGAATGTTCCAATGCTTAGATACAATGCATTGGCCTGGCGACTATGCTGTGTGATAAAGCATAATGGTGCATTCTGATTGCCATCTCTAATTGTATTTTGCTTATGTAAGAGATCTTTACGTGGCGTATGGAATGCATGTTCGAAAGCCCTCTGAATGTCAGTCTCTTATAATTCCATGTACTGTATTCTTTGTGAGGCACTGAGTACACTTTTGGCGCTATATAAATAAAGACATACAATACCATACAATACAATGTGCATGAGCTTTCGAGACACCAGAGGTCTACATGCTCATCATAGCAGGACAGGAGTCTTCATCTGTAATTGAGGTGTTCAGGTGATTAGCTGGGATATTGTTCCCCAGTGTATTTATCCATTGATGAGCTACAAGAGAAGTATACTTATCCTGCCTCCGTGCACTTATCCCTGCAGACTTTTCCTCTGTCACTGTGTAGTCAGTCACCATTACGGTAGCTGTTTGCAACACTGTGAATTAGGCAAATACAGCCCAATAGTCTCCTATTGCCATTATTAAGGCTACGATAATACCAGATGCCTCGCGCGGTCCCCTGGCATTTAATTTAAATGCCTGGGGGGGAGAGTGCGGGACATCTATAACTGCCGCGCCCCCCAGTTTGCGCACTGCTGGTGTAGACCAATGGGAGTGCAGGTAGTGTAGACCAGGGGTGCGCAAACTATTGGAGTTGCGCCCCCCTGCTTGGTCCCTCCGGTGCTCACACCCCCTTACCTCGTTTTGCGACGTCAAATTATGCCGCGGGTCATGTGACGTCACGCCGTGACAATGCGTCACTCCACGCATCTGAATCCCGGTAAGTGAAGTTGCAGAGGCCTCATACGATCTCCCGGCGTTTAATTTAAATGCCTTGGGGAAGAGCGCGGGACCTCTGCAACCGCCCGCGCCCCCCCCCCCAGAAAATCTCACCCCAGTTTGCACACCCCTGGTGTAGACCAATGGCAGGCTGTGATTTGTGCTGCTTTGCCATCATTGTCGCGACCCTCACCCCCATCATGGCCGCACCCCCCGTGCATCCCATCGCCCCCCTAGACTGCCCATCCCGGCTTTAATATGTGCATGCGCCGCCAGGCGCTCTGATGCGCGTGCAGCCGTGACCACTACATGAATAGCATATAATAACATTTAAGAAACGCAAATAAAAATGGCATTTACTATGATACAACCATTCTATGAGAGATTTCAGTGAAAAAAGGTACATTTTACAAACGAAGGAAAATCGACTACGTAGAGAAAGAGATCTCGGTCATATACAGTACAAGAAATCTGTCATAAGAAGAACGAGAGTGGAAATGTGTTTGTTTAAGCTACAGCACATCAAATTCCTAAAAAGCAAAAAAGGGTCACAATAATATTTGTTTTCTTGTATATCACTGACAATGTACGCTGCGCTGTACTGTACATAGAATTTTTCAGGCACGAGTGCCTGCTCCATAGAGCATACCATTTATTTTTGTGGGGGCCTGAGGCATAAGGAGATAAAGTGACTTGGCAAAGCTCAGATGGAGCCGACGCTGGTATTTGAACAAGTCTCTGCTGCTTCCAATTCAATGTCATTGTTTTCAGAGTGAGAGCCTTTAACTCACCGAGCCGCTCCTTCCTAAAACTACTGTAATAACCCAGAGTCAGCTTCAATTGTAACATAAGGGTCTAGTTGCTAAAGTATCCCAACTGCAAAAATGTGGCGAAACCAGTTTAAAAATATAGCAACATGTTTATCCAAGAAAAGGAATCCTATAGAAAGCGATTTGTTCTTTTGATAAATCTGATGCAATTCTTTGTCACTGGTTTTACTCCCGTTTTCTAAAGGAGACTTTGGTACATAGACGCCAAAGAGTGATGGATCTGCTGAGCAGCACACCTTACTCTATTGTGGGAAAGATGAACTTGATAAAGTATACCTAATATCCAGGGCTGTTTTAAGACCTTCGTAGGCCCTAAGCACTTTTATTTCCAGAGGCTTGTATGTCCGATATTTTCACTCATTTTTATGCTAATTTCATCGTTTGCTTGTTTCTTTCGATACTAGCGATCTTTGGCATCGATACCTTTGTTTCGATATTTAAAGGTATCGATACTTCGAAGGCATTTTAAATAAAAATTTGCTGTTTTCTCTTATTTTGTGATTTTTTTTTGTTTAGGTATTTTTGCAAGTGAAATATTGTAGGCCATAAAAGGTTCGTAGGCCCTAAAAGGTTCGTAGGCCCTAAAAGGTTCGTAGGCCCTAGGCACTGTGCCTAGTCGGCCTAATGTATAAAGCGGCCCTGCTAATGTCTACTGACTGTCAGCACTGTCTTTTTATAATTGTGAAGGGAAAAGTGGGTCATATTTCTTCCAACGTTATTATATCACGAGGTACTCAGAATAGAGAAACAGAATAATGGAGCATGAAGTCTTGTTTGCAGTCATTGATAGTGGAGTGATGTAAAGTCTGATGTCCCTTAACAGTGTCCCAAAGGAACTGGTCAATACCATGAAACTTTCTCACCTGTCTGCTCCAGTAGTTGTCACACAAGCGAAATGCAGGCCATGTGCCACCGTCTGAGCTAGTGACTTTCTGAAAATGGCATGTCTTATTTCTGCAGTGAAAAGAGAAATACGACGTTTTATTAATTGTTCTGAGTTCAAGCCACACGCAAGGAGGAGGTCACGATAGGCAAAAGCCAATCAGTGCCGAGGCTCCCATTGCTGTAATCTTTCCCTCTTGGAGGAGGAAAAAGCGGAAGATTTTGCCCCTACTGTTCCTCACTCTGCCTACTGCGTCCCAAGTCCCCTCTCTAGGCCCCATCTCTCCCTCCTCTATCCACTGCTCCTTTGTATCTGCCTTAACCCTGCTACTTCTCCCTGCCTCTTGCTCTTCTATCTCTCTCTACCTCTAGCACCCCCAGCACCCCTCTTTCTCTACCCCGCCCCCTTTCCCTACATCCTGCCTCTCAAGCACCCCTCTTTTTCTATCTCCTGCATCCCCAGTCCTCCACTCTCTCTCCCTCTAGCGCCCACTGGCTCTCTCTCTCTCCCTCTTGTACTTACTGTCCCATTTCTCGGCCGCTATCTGTCTTAATTGAATAAATCAAATGGAATATATCAAATTAAAATACATATAGTAAATACTACACACACGTGTGTAATATATATATATATATATATATATACATATATACATATATACACACACACGAACACAGTATATATGTATATACATATGTATATATATAAATGAAAATATATATTCACACACAAAGTGTGTATGTATCTGTCTGTCTGTCCCTATATAATCTGAAACAGGTCACGCACAAAAAAAATAAAACATAAAGGTAAAGGGAGGGTGTATACTGTCCAAAAAGATACAGAAAAAATAAAAAAAAGGGACAGACACTCCTATATGCAAAAAAAGTGACATTTATTGACTCAACGTTTTGATCCGCACTGGGACCTCTCTCAAGAGCAAATAAATAAGTGACAAGCAAACCAAGATATACTGTACACCACACCCAGTGTGAAACAAAATTATAGCCAAAAACCTAAGTGACACCCCCAGTGATGTCACAAGAGTGACAGAGCAGAGAGTAGGATCCTAAGGGGCCAAAGTGTTAACCCTTTCCGGTCGAATGTCGGAGTATATCCGACACTAGTATTTGCCACTTGCGGTCCAATGTAGGACCGGGTGGAGGGAGGAGGGAGGAAAGCTGTGGTGTGGAGTGAGGCACCTGCAGCACATCCCCTGCATTCCCCTGGCACCGCACTGATGCGCCCATGTGCCGATGCGTCCCCACCCAAGCCGATCCGTCCCCCCCTGCGCTGATCCGTCCCCCCCCACGCCGATCCGTCCTCCCCGCGCCGATCCGTCCCCCCCCTGCACCGATCCGTCCACCCCCAAAGCCCTGCGCCACTCCACCCACTCCCAAAGCCCTGCGATCTGACCACCCCCCCAACTCTGCACCGATCCCCGCAGGCAGCCCCACGATGACTCCCAGCAGCTGACACCGGAGGAAGGGAGGAAGGGGGGTAGGGGGCTGTGAGTGTGGTGTCAGTGTGCAGTGTGTGTGCAGTGAGTGTGTAGTGAGTGTGTGCAGTGAGTGTGCGTGCAGTGAGTGTGCTGTGTGTGCAGTAAGTGTGCGTGCAGTGAGTGTGCGTGCAGTGAGTGTGCGTGCAGTGAGTGTGCGTGCAGTGTGTGCAGTGAGTGTGTGCAGTGAGTGTGTGCAGTGAGTGTGTGCAGTGAGTGTGCAGCAAGTGTAGTGTGTGCAGCGAGTGTAGTGTGCGCAGCGAGTGTAGTGTGTGCAGCGAGTGTAGTGTGCGCAGCGAGTGCGCAGTGAGTGTACAGTGTGCGCAGCGAGTGTAGTGTGCACAGCGAGTGTAGTATGCACAGCGAGTGTCAGTGTGTGCGTAGCGTGTGCGCAGTGAGTGCGCAGCGAGTGTAGTGTGCGCAGCGAGTGTAGTGTGCGCAGCGAGTGTAGAGTGTGCAGCGAGTGTAGTGTGCGCAGCGAGTGTAGTGTGCGCAGCGAGTGTAATGTGCGCAGCGAGTGCAGTGAGTGTACGCAGTGAGTGTAGTGAGTGTAGTGCAAGTCGTGTGGGCGGCGCGTGTTGTGTGGGCGGCGCGCGTCGTGTGGGCGGCGCGCGTCGTGTGGGCAGCGCGTGTCGTGTGCACAGTGTGCTGTGAGTGTGCGCTGAGAGTGTGTGTAGTGTGTGTGCAAAAAAAAACAAAAAAAGCTGTATGTGTTTTTTTTCCCGAAAATTTAATTAGACCTACTGGCGCACTTAATGAAAATTAATTGGACCGCAAAGGGTTAAGGGGAGGGGATTCTAAGACAGGGAAGCTGGTCTACCACTAACAGAGCTTCCCTGTGTTAGGATTCCCTCCCCTTAACACTTTGGCCCCCTAGCGTGTGAAAAAAGCACGTTCTATGAAACAAGCTCATGCTCCACTGATTTTCCGGAAAGGCACTCCGCAACTCCTGACGGCGGATGTCAACCAAGGATCTCGGCATGCTGTGTCACCTCCTAGTACGGTCCTCCGGCAATCAGCGATGGATGACTGTGGTCCTGCCCTGTATTCGTGGTTCCACGTCTGGGTTAGCGTCTGATGATTGTAATCTTTCCTGCCCAGTATTTTTGGTGGTTAGATATTTCTTTTACAATTTCTCCAACAAAGCATTCCGCTCTGTCCGTTTTGCCTGCTCAGACACCCTTTGTAGTACTGTATTACTGTAGTTTATTGTCTTAACCTTTCTCTACAAATCTGTCTGGCAGACAGATTTGTAGGGAAAGGTTAAGACCATAAACTACAATGTATTACAATCATCAGTTAGAACAGAGGTTCCTGTATTCATTACCCAATATAATAATACAGCATTTAAGATTAAAGAAATCTGAGCAGACATTGCGGGATTATACTGAATGACCCTATCATAGGAGGTAAATTGCCACAAAAGATATTTCAAAAAGCTAGAAATATTAAAACCACGATAGCACCGAGCAAATGAAGAACTGAGAATAAGGAAAATACAATAAATGGATCTCTTCGGAATGGTAATTTCTCCTGCACGAGGACGCGATGCCTTACTTGTAAATATCATAAAAAATCAGTTAAGGTTACCTGACCTTCTAATGGAGTGTCATAACCCGTGATGGGCCACATAGACTCTTTGTCTACACATAATGTGTATGTAATAACTTGTCCATGCGGTCTTCAGTATGTTGGGCGGGCAGCGGGTACTGTACATTAAGTACGCGCTTTCTAGTTCACCGCCGCAACATACTGCATGCTTACCAGCTACACAGAGGCCTATGCATGTAGCCTTCATTAAAAAAAACAAACGCTGTGCCGTTTACGCCGACAGTTTTGACAGCGTTGCTATCACGGTATTCAGAAAGCCCCGAATACCTGTGATAGCCAAATGTGTGAAATTGGCGAGTAGTCATTGATGTGGCCCCTCTCGAAAGGGCTAACCTGGCGATCTGGCCTGCGCATATCTCGCCAGTGATAGCAAGATTGTAATACTGGTATTGTAGCAGGGGGTCTCCCGAGCAGAACCGTGTTGATTTCAGGTCTGGGGACCCTCTGCTTCCCGAGATACAGGCCCCAGTATTGGGTGCCGGTATCTACTGTATGCATTTAAATGTCTCATGTCACGTGACCGTGGGATTTAAATGCATAGGAGATACTAGCACCCCATAACAGGGCCTGTATTTCGGGAAGCAGCGGGTCCCCGGACCTCAAATAAATGCGATTCTGCTCCGGAGACCCCCTGCTAAAATACACTAGTATTAAAACCCAAATCAAAACAATTTGTTATCATAGCGGCTATGGTAATGAAGCTACTTTAATGTCATTTTTACTAATAGTGTGCAGGAACAGGGGGTCTCCTGAGATGAACCGCTTTGATTTCAGCCTCAGGGTCCCCCTGCTTCCCGAGTATCAAGCCCTGGTATGGGGTGCCGGTATCTCCTCCATTATTTTAATCCCCCGGTCACGTGACACGGCAGATTTTAAAATGGTGGCGGTACCGGCACCCGATGCCCCATACCAGGGCCTGTAACTCAGGAAGCAGGGGGTCCCTGAGGCTGAAATCAAAGCAGTTCAGCTCAGGAGACCCCCTGCTCCCGCACACTATTAATAAAAATTACATTAAAGCAGCTTCATTACCTTAGCGGCTATCCGTGAAGGCAATAAAGGGGTTAAGGCACAATAGCAACTTTATTTGGGGCAGAGGGGGTGAGGGAAACCAGCGAGCCACCTGGTAGGCCTAACCAGCCATCCTGGGCCAAGTACCCCCTTCACCCAATCCCTCTACCCCCAATAAACATTACAATACCTACTACTCACCAATATACAACCCCCCCCCTAACCTCCCCTAACCCATACAGTACAGTAATGGGCAAAATTACTATTATCCACATATGGATAATTGTGCATTTGCCCATTTAAAATAAAACATTAACTAGCAGCATAAAATAAATAAAACTTGCACTTACCTCTGCCAGGATGAAGGTCATCCTGATCCTCATCACCGTCCTTGTCTTCCGTTGCCAGCAACAATACAATAAAAAATACAATCTAATGGCCCCTAACCCCTTAATCACCATAGCGGTTATTAACCACTATGGTAATTAAGGGGTTAACCCACCCTCCCCCAATACCTACTCTGGAGGCCTAACCACCCACGGCTCTACTACCCACACTACCCATTCATTGGCACAGTGTTAAAGCATGCCCATATATGTGCATGCTTTGCCACTATAGCAATAAATGGGGAAGCTAAAAAACAGGCCAAAAATAAAACATATTACATTAAAAATATAAACATTCCAAATGCAAAGAAAACAATTAATTGGCACAGTGGTACCTCATACCCATAGAATATGGGCATGATTTACCACTATGACAGTCAATGGTCAACCTCAAAAATAAATAACCACCAACAATATCAAATTTAATCAAAACAATCACCAAATAAACAACAATAAACAAGTAAACACAACAGAATTACCAGCAATCAATAAAGCAATTAGCAAATAAACAGAATAAAAAATGTAAAGACCCAAAAAAATCCATCTATAAAAATAACACACCAAATAAACACCATTATTAAAAAGCAAAACAGTAACAAAAAAACACAATTAAAAATAGAAAACACCAAAACAATCATATTCAAAATCAAACCACAAAAGAAATTACAGAAATAAATACAAGCAAACAACCAAAATACATTTAAAAGAAATAAAAGCACTAGCCAACAAATCAATTAATTAATTTTAACCACTAGCCAACAAATCAATTAATTACTTTAAAATGCTAACCAATCCTAAAATGTAATAAAAGCAAGCAATCCAAATTACAAACAATTTAATCAAAACAATAAACAGAAATAGAAAAAACAACAATCAATTGAAAAAAAAGCATTTGACAAAAAATGCATTGCCTGTCACTGTGTGTATCTGTATCCTGGGCAAAGATTAATACATTACCAATCAATGGGCAAGCACAAACATAAAAATAAAAAAAATACAATTAAAAAACCTGTAAAAATAAAATACATTCAATATTTTTCTTAACTTTAGAAGTCTTCACCCACCGAATTCAGATGTATCTACAAGATCTCGTACCACAACGTCATCACCCGCAATCCAACGCCATCAACCTTGAAGACCAGCATCAGGTAAAAAAAAAAAAAAACCTTCTTTCTTTTATTTTCTATCACCGGCTTCTATCTTCATCTGTAATTATTTTTATCTTTTCTTTAATCTTCTATCTTCTTCTTTCAATCCAAAGCCCAATGGTAAATCCACAACGGATGTTGTCTCGTCGGCTTCTTGAGGTAAAATGAGACGTACAGTACAGGCCTTATATAGAGCTTGTGACGTCACATTTTAGGGTCAGGTGGTACCGCTCCAGTCCGATTAGATGCCGTATCATGTTCCTGTTTTTTTTTTTTTTTTTAAGGATGTGACGTCATTTCCAAGGGAGGTACACCACATCCTTAAAACCACATGGCTATATCACATGGTATTACAGCCAATGGGATTGAAGATAGTCCCATTGGTTGCTGTACCATGTGATAGGTCACACTAGTTCAAAAGGATGTGACATCCCTTTAAGGGATGGTGTCACATCATCAAACATCAAACGTTGAACGTTTCATTTACTTTATTCATGCTGGCTGGCTGATGTTTGATTTTATAATGGGCAAATGCACTATTATCCATATCTGGATAATAGTAATTTTTCCCATTAGTGTACTGTATGTGTTGGGGGGGTGGGGGTGTTGTTGGGGGTAGAGGAGATGGGTAGTAGGGTTGTTGTGTGTATTTTTATTTATTGTGGGTAGAGGGATTGGGTGAAGGGGGTAGTAGCCCCAAGGATGGATGTTTAGGCCTACTGGGTGGTAGCGGGAAGAGTTAACCCATTCATTACCATAGCGGTATTAACCGCTAAGGTAATGAAGGGGTTATCTCCACCCACAACACTCCCCCTACCCCCCCCCTCCCCGCAAGGCCTAAACTAAAAACTAGCAGCGCTATACAAGAACATGCCATTATTTATTATTATTATTTATATATATCATCTCAAAATATATATATATATGACCCCACAGGGAAGGTATTGCACATAGTGTGTGTGTATACATACTGTATGTACAGTATATATTATACACCACAGGTATCTGCAAAGGGACCCGCATTTCCGAAAGTCAGCCCTGGGCTGCCACTGCCTGCATCAATATGTCACAGTTTTCAGTTTCTCGTACCTCATGTAGTATTCAAAGCCATTAATCTGGGGAAATATACAATACTGTGTGTTTGTCAACTGACCATAAGATGGGTATAGTTGGTTTGAAACCCGATCTTAGCTATTCAATGCAGTCAGCAACCACTCTCAAGTTTATACTGTAATTAAAAGAACCATTCTTTTTATATCAAATGATATCTGCCATACCTTGTATAAATGCCGGGTGGCATTAAGGACGCCATGAACTGAACAGCAACTTGGAATTCATGAGAAAGACTTGGTTCCACATGCTGATTATACCCTAACAACAAGAATACAGTAGGTCACATTTGAATGAGCACAAATTTAAGCACACTTCATATCATTATACTCAAGTATGGATGTGTGATAAGAAAGCATCAACAACAATTGCTAATATTAGAAATGTAAGTGAAACCAGCAGTTAGAGCCGCCGAAGGGGGAGAGCCAGTAGTGTCCTGGGCCCGATGGCTGCTGGGGGTCACGGCTGGCGCTGGAAGTTGGGCCTGGTCAGAGGCCTCTTTTTGCCGCTGGACACCGGCTCTCCCCAGCTGCGGACCTCCCTCACTGTCTCACGCAGGGGCTCTCTCTGACTTTGGTGCGCACCAGCCAGGCCTCACTCTGACGCCGGTGCGCACCAGCCAGGCCTCACTCTGACGCCGGTGCGCACCAGTCAGGCCTCACTCTGACGCCGGTGCGCACCAGCCAGGCCTCACTCTGACGCTGGTGCGCACCAGCCAGGCCTCACTCTGACGCCGGAGCGCACCAGCCAGGCCTCACTCTGACGCCGGTGCGTACCAGCCAGGCCTCACTCTGACGCCGGAGTGCACCAGCCAGGCCTCACTCTGACGCTGGTGCGCACCAGCCAGGCCTCACTCTGACGCTGGTGCGCACCAGCCAGGCCTCACTCTGACGCCGGTGCGTACCAGCCAGGCCTCACTCTGACGCCGGTGCGTACCAGCCAAGCCTCACTCTGACGCCGGTGCGCACCAGCCAGGCCTCACTCTGACGCTGGTGCGCACCAGCCAGGCCTCACTCTGACGCCAGTGCGCACCAGCCAGGCCTCACTCTGACGCCGGTGCGCACCAGCCAGGCCTCACGCTGACGCCGGAGCGCACCAGCCAGGCCTCACTCTGACGCCGGAGCGCACCAGCCAGGCCTCACTCTGACGCCGGTGCGCACCAGCCAGGCCTCACGCTGACGCCGGAGCGCACCAGCCAGGCCTCACTCTGACGCCGGTGCGTACCAGCCAGGCCTCACTCTGACGTCTGAGCGCACCAGCCAGGCCTCACGCTGACCCCGGAGCGCACCAGCCAGGACTCACGCTGACGCCGGAGCGCACCAGCCAGGCCTCACTCTGACGCCGGAGCGCACCAACCAGGCCTCACTCTGACGCCGGTGCGCACCAGCCAGGCCTCACGCTGACGCCGGAGCGCACCAGCCAGGCCTCACGCTGACGCCGGAGCGCACCAGCCAGGCCTCACTCTGACGCCGGTGCGCACCAGCCAGGCCTCACGCTGACGCCGGTGCGCACCAGCCAGGCCTCACGCTGACGCCGGAGCGCACCAGCCAGGCCTCACGCTGACGCCGGAGCGCACCAGCCAGGCCTCACGCTGACCCCGGAGCGCACCAGCCAGGCCTCACGCTGACGCCGGAGCGCACCAGCCAGGCCTCACTCTGACGCCGGTGCGCACCAGCCAGGCCTCACGCTGACGCCGGAGCGCACCAGCCAGGCCTCACTCTGACGCCGGTGCTCGCGGGAAGCTACTCTGGCCTTAGACCATCTCCAAGATAAGTGTGTTTTGTATGTATTTGGGGGGGAAAGGGGGGTGCAGGGGTTGTTTTGTATGTATTGTG
This sequence comes from Ascaphus truei, assembly GCF_040206685.1. NCBI lineage: Eukaryota > Metazoa > Chordata > Amphibia > Anura > Ascaphidae > Ascaphus > Ascaphus truei. The sequence goes on from NC_134500.1 coordinate 26,260,294, forward strand.
GGGGGTTGTATGTATTTTAAGGGGTTGTATGTATTTGATGCAGTGTTTTTTTATGTTTGTGGGGAAGTTTTGTATGTATTTGGGAGGTGTTCTATGTATTTGGGGGGGGTGTGTTTTGTATGTATTTTGGGGGTGTTCTATGTATTTGGGGGTGTGAGTTTTCTATGTATTTGGTGGAGGGGGGGTTATTGTGTGTGTGGCCAAGGGGGGGGGCAGGGAATGAGTGTGAGGGGGGTTTAGGGAGCAGGATTGAGTGAGAGGGGGTAAGTAATGAAAGGGGCGGGAGAGTGAGAGGAGAGAGTGGGTGTAAGAGAGAGAGAGAGAGAGAGTGAAGAATAGAGAGAGGGGGAGAGTGAGTCAGAAAGAGAGGGGGGTAAGAGTGAGACTGGGGGAGAGAAATACATGGGGAGATGGCGGGAAAGAGGAGGGGGCTCGCGAGGAGGTGTGAAATGGGAGGGCTCGCAAGACCCCAACACGGGGGAGCGGGGGGGGGGGCGTTGAAACTCTAGTCCTGGGCACCGGGAATTCTGTCGGCGGCCCTGCCTGCAGTTCTTTAATAAATAGTCTTTAAAGGGGCAGCCCCTCATTGGGCCAAAGTGAAATAAGGACAACGGGATATTTAACAAAATAGCTTCATAAGTATAAGAGGAATAAACAGCCCTCAATTGGTAAAGGGGCACTTTGGCATACCCCTCCCCTTCATTGCTTCTCGGCCACCAAATGATGGTGATGTCTCTGCTGCTACACACAGAAGAGGAGTGTCCTCCTGTCCCTTTTAGATTATGTTTACAGCAATGACTGTCACTGAATTAGGGCACCCGGGGGGTTACGGTACTAGATAAGCAAGACTAGTTAATAGATGGTCGCTATTTTTTGTCTTCAATTTTATTTAGAAGTCTAGTTTTTTGTTGAATTTAGTAAAGCATCAAAAAAAAATACCACGGCACATTGATATCGGGTTGCATATAGCACATTGATATCGGGTTGCATATAGCACATTGATATCGGGGTGCATATAGCACATTGATATCGGGGTGCATATAGCACATTGATATCGGGTTGGATATAGCACATTGATATCGGATTGCATATAGCACATTGATATCGGATTGGATATAGCACATTGATATCGGATTGCATATAGCACAGTGATATCGGGTTGCATACAGCATTTTGATATCGGGTGGCATATAGCACATTGATATCGGGTTGCATATAGCACATTGATATCGGGTTGCATATAGCATTTTGATATCGGGTGGCATATAGTACATTGATATCGGGTTGCATATAGCACATTGATATCGGGTTACATATAAAACATTGATATTGGGTTGGATATAGCACATTGATATCGGGTTGCATATAGCACATTGATATCGGGTTGCATATAGCACATTGATATCGGGTTGCATATAGTACATTGATATCGGGTTTGGATATAGCACATTGATATCGGGTTGCATATAGCACATTGATATCGGGTTGGATATAGCACATTTATATCGGGTTGCGTATAGCACATTGATATCGAGTTGCATATAGCACATTGATATCGGGTTGCATATAGCACATTGATATCGGGTTACATATAAAACATTGATATCGGGTTGCATATAGTACATTGATATCGGGTTGCATATAGCACATTGATATCGGGTTGCATATAGCATTTTGATATAGGGTGGCATATAGCACAGTGATATCGGGTTGCATACAGCATTTTGATATCGGGTGGCATATAGCACAGTGATATCGGGTTGGATATAGCACATTGATATCGGGTTGCATATAGCACATTGATATCGGGTTGCATATAGCACATTGATATCGGGTTGCATATAGCATTTTGATATCGGGTGGCATATAGCACAGTGATATCGGGTTGGATATAGCACATTGATATCGGGTTGCATATAGCACATTGATATTGGGTTGCATATAGCACATTGATATCGGGTTGCATATAGCACATTGTCCAAATGTGCACACATTGGGGTACATTTACATTTACAAAAAAGAGCACCAAAATGATCAAAGCATACAAATTCCATTGAAAGCAATGGGAGTTTTCAAATGATATATCTGCTGCAATTATGTTGCACTGATTTTGCTCCCGTTTTGCAGCTGGGAGACCTTCGTAAGTAACCACAAAGTAGCAGGTTTTCAGTCTTCTATCATTTCCATATTTCGTTAGCACAATACGGTATATTTTTATTTGCAACCTTATTCCAGTGAGTAATAGTATTATTTAACTTTTTCATATGCAAAGTTGGACATACAGGATAAAGAGAACAAGACAGATGTAGTTATTTTCCACCAGGCTTGGATGTGCATCTATAGCTACCCAAGAACATTTGGGGATTTCTGCATAAGGTCACCACATGACCATGCAACTGTTCTTCATTTATGATAACTATTATCTCTTCGATGTAAAAAATAAATAAATAAACTTACCCTGGTAAGATGATGCTGGCGTCTGTAGGAAAACAGGGAGCCATTCATACATTACAATATTCTGTAGGAAATAAGTTGGTCTTGTTAGGCAATATTAAAAGCATACGACACTGGTGTACAATGAAGACAAAAAGTAACATTCTGTTCATATCCAAGGCCTTAAAAACAGCGATCTACTGCCTAACGTCAACCATAAGTTGCTTGTTATTTAAATCTGCAGTTCATTTTTTTTTTTTTTTTTTTTACATTTATTTATTTACTTCAATAGTTTCATGTGTGCAATCTCTAATTACCTAAAGAACTGTATAGCTGCAGCTCAATTCGTTTTCCATGTATTGATAGGTCGAAATTTGGTGACATATTAAAAGCTGGCATTTGTTTATAATCTGCTTGACTGGCAGTGGAAGCTCATGAATATTCATGAGCACTGCTGCATTGACAAGTGCTAGAGGGAGGGCAGGGCTGACAAAGGGGTGTGCCAGGGCTTGTGACAGGACATGAAGGGGCAGTGCCTTAGCAAATGGCTGTTAAAATAGAATACAAGAAAATTGGTCTTTCAAAGTTGTTTTTTTAAAAACAGAAAATGCTAAAAGTATTTTTTCTTACTACAGAACTGATTTATTAAAAAAAAACACACATGCAGGATATTGACTGAACTGCAGCTTTAAACTATACAATATTATTTTCACGTCACAGACACTCAGATTTCCAAGAAAGTAAATAACTGAATATTCAGTGAATTTGCATATATGTAGGCAACATAAGATTGTTACCTCCAAGCATAATATATATTCAGGTAAGGACAGTCGTGAAGGTTAATATGACATCAGGTGCATCCTGTCTGTATTTCAACAGCATGTACTGTATACTTTCCCTGTTATGTATGATCTAATCAAACCTATCACTAATGTCTCTTTTCTTAAATAGAAGTCTTCTTTTGCCAATTCAGACGTTATTGAACTCGGCGCTTACCCACTCATTTTCTTATTGCATTCAGCTCCCATCCATGCCTTAGCAGATATACAGTACGGTCTGATGTTTCAAGCACACACCTGAATGATTTTAATATAGTAAAAGTATTTCACACTAGAAAACCTTTGTTATGTCCCCTTTAGGCTGTGGTCCCAGTGCGTTCTATAGCGCACGCCTTGCGTACAAGCACCGCCCCCCAAATCAGACTGGGCCCAGTACCTACCTCAGCGCGCATTTGGCAGCCACGCTGTACTGCAAGTTTTCTCAAATACAAAAAAATTGTATTTGGAACTTTTGACGGAGGCGTGGCCACGCCCCCGCTGGCGGTTCAGCCAATGAGGGCGAACCAGCCGCGTGAGGTCATGACCACACCCCTACAAACCTCCCGCCATGCTCCCTCCCGTCGCAATCTCTCCCTCTTTTCAAAGACCGCAGATCGCGGTGAAGCGCTGTGCACGCGCCTCCCCCCCACCGCCGGCCGCGCGTGCTTGCACACTGGGACCGCGGCCTTACTTGGTGCATTATCATATTCAAATCAAACATGTCTTTTGCTGTTAGAGTATGTAGATTGTTTTATTCCCTTGAACAGCTGACTTCTGAGATCATATCTGCATTTTAATGATGTCCAAATTATGTTTACCTGGCTTTAGGTTCTCGGTAGCCTGAGAAGATTCATCCTAATTGTATAAGCATAAACATACTTTGTACAGCGTAATAAATTACTATATTAAACAATGTAGTAACTACACACCAACTGCTAAAAACCTTAAGTGCATGCTTGCTAATTCATGATGCTATACCAATAAAATGGGGGGGGGGGGGCTTGAATTAATAACTAGATGGATATCATAAGCATTACTGAAACATGGTGGGATGAAACTCAGGACTGGGCAGTTATTTTGGAGAGTTATCACCTTCTTCGGCGGAATCGAGTAAATACAGTAGAAGAGGAGGTAAAGTATGTTTATATGTTAATCCAGATTTAATACCTATTGTAAGGAAAGATGTTTATGAAGAAATTGATGAAAATGTAGAGACTTTGTGGATAAAAATTAGCAGTGGAGAATTCATGCCTATATAATTGCAGATGTTGTGTAACTATTCAAGAATAACCCAATATGTTTTTTTATCCCACAATAATGATATTATTTATAATCTATACATCTTTATGTTCCCATCGTTATACTGTTGGATATCTGTACTCTGTGAAAAAATCTAATAACATATTTGAAACAAAGAAATTAGCAGTGGAGATACAATTACAAAAATAATGTTTGTGGGGAACCACCAAATATCTGTGAGCTAGAGGAAGCCCAAATACTTTTGCAAATCAAGAAGATAACAAAACTAGATCATGTTTTCATAATGGGTGATTTTAATTACCTGGATATAGACTGGAGCAATGAGAATAGCATTACAACAAAAGGAGACGTAGAACAACGAAAAACAGCGCACAGCCAAAGGGATTCAGGGTCAGGAATAATGAAAAAAATCTATTTATTGAGAAAACATCTTTAAAAAGGAGGTATAACGCGTGTTTCGTATGAGCCGGTACTTTATCAAGGATTTTGGGGGTGCTAAAAGACAATTACATGACCCAAAAGATTGAGAAACATCAGGAGAAAGGCATTACTGGATTTGGACATTTCAAACAATGTAGAAGTAATTACAAATAATAATAACTTTTTTTTTATATATAGAGCTTTTTTCCCCAATGGGACTCAAAGCAGTTAACAATTACAAAAAAGAAACAAGACGAAAACATTGCAGGTTATAAAAGAGACCAAACACACGGAAAGATACAATACAGGATAGGACGGTACTCTAGTACGGCTTAACCCCTTAAATTATGCCTTACATAGGAGACACTGACCTCAAAGTTACACCAATCCAATGGTGCAGTGGTAGAGAATCCCCACTAGTGTATGAAGGGTCATGGGTTCAATTCCTGCATGGTATGCTAAATGTATTAGTGTAGGGGGAGGTGTGTGTGTCCGTTAGCAATAAAACATTGAATGTTATAAAAAAAATAAAAATTGGAGATGTGCGCCGCGCATGTGGACGCAGCCTGATGAAGCAGGGAGAGAGGAGAGAGCCCTATCACGATCCCGGTTATAACGCGATCCCAAATACAATGTGGTCTCATTATGTGGACCCCGTCTGCCCGGGCCTGCTAGAACATGGTCTTTTAGGGTGCGTAAAGTGAGGAGACGTAGTGCAATGTTCCTTTAAGTAGGCTTCTGCCTGGTTTATTCAGTCCCAGGCACTGGGACTGCAACACTTTGAAAACAAATACAAAACAAAACCCTGCTCATCTGAGCAATAACTAAACATAGGATCACCCTGACTATGGTTGGGCGGCTTGCCCGCTTCCAACAAACAAAATTAGAAACTTTTACAAGTTAACATAGGATCAGAATGATTTAACCAGTTTGGGGAAAGGATCTCCCCTTTTGGCTTCCAGCAACAGTCCTGCCTCCAGGCTCATGGAGAGAGAGTGAAGCAGCAAACCTAGCTGCCATAAATACATGTTCCTTGATTAGGAGTGCAGGTGAGGGGAATTAGTACTATTATAAACTCTGGCCTGGACTTTCCATCCAGCAGCCTCAGTAAATGTGAAGCTGTGGAATGGATCATTTTACACTTTTTCGGCATTTTCTGATCTAAATCGGACAGAAAGCTGCATAATATCCTGGTACTATGTCACAATCGTTCTCATATCCCCTCTTAGATGCCTCTTTTCTAATGTAAACCAATCTAATTTAGCTGGCCTCTTCTCATAAATCAGATTATCCATCCCCTTTATTAATTTGATGGTTCTTCTCGGCACTTTCTCTAGTTCCATAATGTCTTTTCTAAGGAATGGTGCCCAAAATTGTACTCCATATTCAAGGTTTGGTCTTACTAATGCATTATAAAGGGGCATAATTATGTTTACTTCCCTTCCATCCATTGCCCGTTTAATGCAAGATAAGATCTGGTTGCAGCTACTACATGACTTTGGGCACTATTGCTAAGCCTGCTGTCTACGAGCACTCCTAAATCCGTCTCCATCAAGGATTCCCCTAATTTATCCCCATTTAATTTGTAATACATTTGTTTATTCTTGCTTCCCAAATGCATAACCTTACATTTATCAGTATAAAACCTCATCTGCCTATTACCTGCAGATTTTCAGTCTATCCAAGTCCTTCTGGAGAGAAATTATATCCTGCTCGGATTCTACTGCCTTACACAATTTAGTGTCATTAGCAAAGATGGAGACTTTGCTCCATATGCCAACCTCAAGGTCATTAATAAACAAGGTAAAAAGCAGGGGTCCCAGAACCGATTCCCTCCAGTTTTCAATCCGGTTGCAAATATTTTTACCGAGTCCAATTTGCTTTATTTTGTACACCAACCTCTTGTGTGGAACCGTATCAAAAGCCTTTGCAAAATCTAAGTAGACCACATCAACTGCATTACCCTGGTCTAAATTCCAACTTACCTCCTCAAAGAAACTAATACGGTTTGTTTGGAGCGACCTATCCTTCATACGCCCAGGCTTTTGTTGTGCTTTTATTCTTTTTTTATAATACGCCGCTTTCGGCACTCTAATCTTATTATTGCCTAATAGTTCATGTATAGGTTAATTTAGTAGCTAGTAAATAATTATATGAATTCTGATTTTAGAGTAGATACGTCAGAACAGCCCAAGACTGTTCTTCATTTTTAACCTGCATGTGCCTTTGCCTTAAGCTTGTTGTTTCCTGCCTCTGGAAGAAAAAATCATTTGGAACTGCCAGAAACCTGTGTTAGAACCAATTTATTGGAAACTATATACAAAGAATCTGTATTTCCACAAATTTGGAACGTTTCTTTTCAAGATACGAGGCCCACCCAACAAACATTGTTATGCAAATGTTATCATTGTCAGCTAACACCGAACCTAGGAAGGTCTTTATGGAATGTCTCCTGCATTGCCTTTGAAGTAGTATTAAAAGGACTTCCATATTATGACTAGTGATGAATCACACACCTGTTTCCTAGAACCTGAGGTACATTGGAAGAAGCAAAAGTTCACTTTTGTTTTCCATCTCCTTATACAGAAACTACAAGCAACGCCTTGAGTTATGTCAGACATTTTTGAGGGGTGTGATAGTCTCATAATAATTGCTTATGGTGAAAAACATTAGTCATGAGCAAGACTCAACAAGTGAGTCAATGTCTTAATGAAAGACTGTTGCTGTGAAGGAGAATAAAAACTATTTGAATTTCAACTCTAATATTAAGGGCCATGTATAATAATAAGTGCTGCATAAGACACCTTCAGGGTGAGAAGACACAATTGAACGGGCTGTAAATGGCCATGTTTTATAAGCGGTGCGAGAAGGTACTTTTCTGAGTACTGCTTACTAAATATGGCTCAAAATGTAATAACAGTAATTCAATCATTGCTTGTTCAGATCAGAGAAAAAGGAAACGAAAAGGAGGTAGATACCCGACAACTTAAGAGTTCGTAAACAAAACGTCACATTTTTAGTTATAAACATATGTAATATAAAGATGAAATATAAAATATCCCAAGAACAGAAGCAGCAAGAAGGCAACTGCAGACTTTAACTGAACGGACACACTGAGCACACTGGTGCTGAGGGAGCACCTGCGACGACAAAATACACTTCAAATTCTGTTTCCTCCACCCAGAACTGACAATCTGGTGCCCCCCTGTGTTTTGTTTTTTTTTCTTGCAGTTCAGAAGGGGGAGGAGGGACCCTCCCCTTCAAATACTGCCTCTCCGACCCCCCCCCCCCCCCCAAACTCCCCTCTGCACCTTGTGGGTCCGTGTAAGAGATATGTGCAGAGGTACATTTAATGGAGACCGATTAGGGTGAAATTAAATCCTGGCTTTATTGAGCCTGTACCTTTAACAAGGCAAAACAAACAAAATAAAGGCCTACTCCACTTCGAAGAATAACTAAACATTTACTCCAGCCCTTTCTAACTGAGTGGCTAGCTAAGCTGGTTACCACCCCAAACACACACATATATATACACACAACAGTCCAACAAGAAAGTCTCATCTGTTTCTGTTGCTGTAGGGGAAGGCCTCTCTGCTCTCCTGGGTCAGCAACCTTGTGTGCTATGGAAATCTCTGTGTACAGGTATAGAGGTCTTGTCCCCTCGTGCCTTGCTGTCAGCACACAGTAATGTGTGCTTCAAGACTCTCTCCCCATGGCAACACCTTGTGTGCTGAGGAAAATCTCTCTTGGTCTCTTTCAGCAGGAGTTTTAAACCTGTCCTAATTAGGTGGGTGGAATATGGCCAATTGCCTGTCTCCACGTAACCAGCTCCCTGCTGGATTTAGAGGTAGTTTCTTTAACAGGGATAAGTCCCTGTTACATACCTCTCCAGTTTGTGGGAAGCTTGGTCTTACCACGGCCGAAGCCCATCCTTCCACTCTCACTTGAGATATCTCTGCGGCTCGAATGAGAGTGGATGGAGTACAGGAACTTTCACTCCCGCTGGAATTGGAGCCCTTTCTCCAAGTTAGTAGTGTCTCCTCAAGAAGGTGCTCAGCACTCTTCAGTCACTCAAGGAGGACTTTTTCCAAGCACTGTCTTTCTTTTGACCGCTTGGTCACGAGTTTTCCCTTGCGTTGTGCGATCTTTTCTGGAGAACGGAGATGGCATTACGGATGCGCTTATAGCAACGCGCAGCTTCCTCCATTATTTTGTAGCATCTTTGCTGCAGATACTACCTAACATTTGACTGGAGCAAAATTACACACTGCTTCAAATGTTCATAATTCTTTCTTTGACGTTGCATTCTCCATATGGATTTGAGAAGGCAGGCTGCTTTATTCTGGAGATTTAGCTGATGAGTTTTCATTCCTCTGTAGGCAGCCTGAGCAAAAAGAGAAAGAAAAAAACGGAGCACTATATCCAAACCTGGCTGTGCCAGGACAAAAAACAAGGATGCGTTCCCATAATAAAAATTAAAGCTTATTTTAATGGAGCAAGAACAAAAAAACCACACCAACGCGTTTCGGACTCACAAAAGTCCTTTCTCTAGGTAAAAGGGTTAAATCCATTCTTTCAATATTTTATCACGTTTCTTGCTGTTTTCTATTGAGCACCATACAACATATTTTTCCTCTGTAGGCAGCCTGAATGGTGAGCGCGGCAGATCATTTGCGCAGATACATTTCTCTCTCCAACATCACTTGGACAAGAGCTTTGTAGTATTTCTTAATGACTCTGCTGCTTTTCTCCATTTTTAACAAGTTTAGCTCCTCAGCATGAGAATCCTGTTTCTGGAGCTTGCTCTGTGTGCTTCAATGAATCGTTCACTATATTTTGGAGCTCAGCGGATTTCTTCACTAGGTACCCCGCTGCTTGCCTCAGTTTCTGGACCTTCTTGTGCACCCTCTTGTAGCGAGTCACCTGGCCTCTAAGTTTGGCCTCTAGCAATGCTCTGTGATGCTCCGGGTAGCATTCAGTTTCTCATGCTGCTCTGCGGAGACACACTGGGTAATCAGACGTTCCTGCAGCACTTGTACTTCGTTAGCAGCCTGAGATTGTCTTCCTGCAGAGATCGCTGCTTCTCGTTGGCAATCTGTAGGTGCGCACGCAGACCTTGCAGTTGGCTCTGCAGTAGGTGCTCTGCCTGTGTATTGCTCCAATGCTTCTAACTTTTCATCTTCCAATAGTGTCTTCATTTTTTCTAGCTCGTGCAGCTTTTCATTCATTTCATTGACGTGGTCTGTCAAATCAGAATTTTCTTCTTTCAGCCTTGTATTTTCTCTTTTTACAGTCTCTGTAATTGTAACGGAGGGCTCACCACAAACACGGCGTGAACGCGGGGGCCAAGGTGGGGATTTGATGTAACACCAACCTCCAGCCACGAGGGTGCGTATGGAGTGTAGATTGGTCGAAGTAGCCGGGTCGGGTTGGAGAGGTCAGAATAGTCAAAGGTACTTGCCGGGGTCTGGATTGGAGAGGTGCGGATCGTTGCAGGTACTTTGTCGTAATCGGGATTGAAGAGGTGCGGATGCACCAATGAGAGACAGGCTGATGGGACAAGTCAGTAAACCGAACTGTGGTTGGATGTCCGGATGCCAGCGGCATGTGTAGGCAGTAGCCCTGATGAGCAAAGGTGATGCGGTGCGGGCGCACTGAGCGTGTGCGCGTTGTGCGCCGGTGACATCACTGCATGGGCGACTACATCGTTGGGACCACATAGGGACCACATAGTAAGTACACACACTTTTAGTAATGCTATATAGCCTCATACATTTCCACACCTACCCATACCATTGATATACACTCCCACTCCACACACACCTTTTGTAAAGCGCTGTACACACTGTGGGCTCTCTACAAATTAATATTTACATACATACATACACACACACACACTCTTACATCACTAACATTCAGGGACTATTTAACACCTCAAGTCATAAATTGCATACTACACAGGGGGGTTGTTAGGTTTCAGTCACAGATAACATTCTTATATGCACTGTTTTTAAGTTAAACCTTGCATCATTCAATGTACCATCGCTGGAAGAAGAGATCAGAGATCTCGAAAGCTCGCCCAAAACAGAACGGTATCGGCTATTAATTTTTGATTATTAAAGGTCGGCTAACACGGTACCGATACATATATATATATATATATATATAATTCTTTTTTAACACTATACAATTTTATTAGATTGGTTTATATAATCCTTTTTATGGTGTTAACATTACCATTGTTTTGTTTATGGTTCACGGACCAATTAATTTTGATCTTTTTGTTATAAACTATGTTGATGCTTATGTACACTTTATTCTATCTTACTCATCACATATATATATATATATGTTTCAGTATACAGAAGTGGGATGAATCTGTCATCCCCTTATCTCAAATCAACCATTTCTGTATATATATATATATATATATATATATATATATATATATATATATATATATATACAGTGTTCGACAAACCTATACATTTGCTCGCCCCGGGCGAGTGGATTTAACCCCCGGGCGAGTAAATATTGGCCCAAGCAGCACACGTTTGGTACTAGGTGGCGAGTAGATTTTTTTGTGTGGCGAGTAGATTTTTTGGTGATTTGTCAACCACTGTATATATATATATATATATATATATATATATATATATATATACACACACACACAACTTATTTCAATGCTATGTAACCACTTGTTCATATTACTCAAACTAAAGTATTCATATACTGTACATATTATATAGTATAGATTTCATATGTCAAAAAAAAGGTTTTTATATTTTTATACAGAAATGATGTTATACCAGTGTGGTTTACATGGTGACGGGCTGACAGTTTGTTCCAAGGTTATACATTAACACAAAATATATTCTTTCATCAATTGTGAAACTAAGTATGTTGTTTACTTGTTGACCTGTGGCTGTGGAAAGCAGTACTGTATGTGTGGCAGGACCATTAGACCATAAAAGTAGAGAATTATGGAGCACCTACGCTTGATTAAAAAAGAGGACCTAAATAACTTAGTCTCAAAACATGCATCTTCCTGTAGACAAGGGAGTGTGGACCTCTTTTGTTTGAAGGGCATAGAGCATATCCCTGGTCCATCCAGAGGAGGCAATAGGATTAATTTGCTAGATTGCAAAGAAATGTATTGGACATACAGGATGAGGACTTGAACACCACTGGGTCTTAACACTAATTGGAACTTGAGCAACTTTCTCTAGAAGAGGTTGCTTCAGGTATCCCGGTTGAGGGGATTTACCGTATTGTTTCTTGTTATACATTTATATACATTTAGCCATGCCCAGTAGCACTCCTCTTGACACGTATATACATATATATAGTGGTAAATTTGGGGTGGTTCTGAGAGCTTGCTGGGTATCTGTGTGTTTGTTAACTTTGTCCATCTGGTCTCAGCTGTTTTGGAGGTCAGTGGCTCCTCCCACCCAGGGTTTAAGCTCGCCCCTCCCCACTTTCCAAGTAAGCAGGTTTTCTTTTCATGCAGCTGGTTGTGACAGGTTCGATGCCAGGACCATTCTTCCTTTAATTATAGAGGTAAATAAGAATTGTAATCAGTTAGTGGTAGGACCTGCGAATTGGTCATGCCTTGATGTGGCTCGCAGGCTTACACGCTTTGGGCAAAGGGTTAACTAAATGACCCTTTTTCAAGAGATATATAGGTATTTCACTGTGTATTTTTGTCACATTAGATGTTGCTCTGGACTTCTTTATTTCTTGTTATATACATTTAGCTACGCCCAGTAGTCCTTTTGACACTTATATACATATATATATATATATATATATATATATATATATATATATAGTGGTAAATTTGGAGGGTTTCTGAGAGCTTGCTGGGTATCTGTGTGATTTACCGTATTTGCCAGAATATAGAGCTATGTTTTTTTCCTAAAAATGTCCTTCCAAAAACTGTGCTTGTATTATATGCGCAGCCTAATACCTTTTATTTTTCATGTAGAACACCTTCAAAACCTTATGGTCGTATTATGTGCGAGGCCGTACTATATTCGGGCCAATACTGTAGTTTACTTCGGTCTCACTTGAATATACCTCTATGTTTCTTGAACAATTTATTAGTTACTTATTGGAATCCTTAGTTCATGGATATCACCCCATTACCCACACTCTAGTTTCTACACACATTCCTCAAATTATTAATGTATAACCTTGGATCAAACTGTCAGCGTGTCACCCTGTATACTGTACCACGCTGGTATAACATCATTTCTGTATAAAAATATAAAAAACATTTTTTTTGACATATGAAGTCTATACTATATAATATGTATATGAATAGTTTAGTTTGAGTAATATGAACAAGTGGTTACATAACATTGACATAAGTTGTGTATATATGTTTTGTTCACATTATATAATTTTATTAGATTGGTTTATATAATCCTTTTTATGGTGTAAACATTATCATTGGTTTGTTTATGGTTCACGGACCAATTGATTTTGATCTTTTTGTTATAAACTACAGTATTTTGATTCTTATGTACACTTTATTCTATCTTACTCATCACATATATATATATATATACCATATACTTTTGAAGTTATGGTGGGTGAAAAGGGCAACAAAAAACCTCCACCGTTAGCATATAGCCACACATTGTGTGCACATTTGTATGTCATTTCCCAGAATCCCTTGCTGCGGTGGAAGCACTGTAGGTGATAGTGGTGAAAGGCAGGGTTGCAGACCTGTCTAAGACATGTGAATGTGCTCACAAGTGATATTCTTTATTGTACTGTATGTATGTATGAATGAATGTATGTATGTATGTATGTATGTATGTATGTGTATATATATATATTTTTTTTTTATATATATATATATATATATATATATATATATATATAAAAATATAAATATATATGTATATATATATATATATACTGGAACATGCTCCCTTTCTACATCTTTTATTATTTTAAATTATTTGTTATGATGTACGTAATATCATTGAGCAACAAAATAATAGTGTTTTTTAATAATCTTTCATATAGTTACTGTTGTTAGAGATATAGATATTCAGGTGTGTTTCTCATTAACTTTCATTAACTAGCAAATGGTATTTTTCTCATTTATTAAGTTTATTTAGCTACCTTTATATGAGGTTTTTCCTCGTATTATTGGTGATGAGGGTTCATCCTCATACAACATGTCATTATTTTTTATAATCACTCATGTATATACACTATTTTTAAGAAATATTTTTTTGTGTGTTAATAAAGTTGTAATTGTTTGTTGAAGTGTGGCGACGCAGAGGCGGCGGAGCGTGGCGTGCATGTCGTGCATCATGGATGTTAATGATTAGAGCGGCTATTTAAAAAGCCCACAAGCAGAGTTTAGGACTGCACCTTGATAAAGCGCCTAAGCAGCGCGAAACGCGCAGGTGGTCCGATTTGTATATCTTCCTGCCATGACCAATAAATAATTATTTTGGTATATCACCCTTCTCCACTTTATTTGACTTGTGGTGCACCGCAATTTTTCAATTTTTGTTATTTTCTTACAAAAAAATAGCATTAAGCCCATAATTTACTAAACAGTGCTAAACCTTACCAAACATTAAGGCCAATTCACTTGACTTAATTTTAAGACTTACTCTAGCATCATCTAGAGATCCTGACCCAAGAAAGATATTCGCTGACCAGTGTTTAGGCAGTTACATGCAAGTCAACTGTGCCTGAATACATTCATGTACTAGATCCCCAAGGAGATGGGAACTCCAAATGTGGTAGTCTGCCTTGCAATGAAGGACACACAACATTTAGAGGCATTTATATAATGTAAGCACAGAAAGTAGCAATTATTGTAGAATATTAAGATAAAGTAGAGCAGTCAGGCAATCTATTGAAAAAAACAAGCGACAAAGAAGCCCAATGCTACATCCAATATGACAAAAATACACAGTAAAATACTTGTGTATTCTCTTGAAAAAGGGTCATTTAGTTTGGCCAAAGCATTGTAAGCCTGCGAGCCATGACAAGGCAGACACCTGTTCACAGATCCTAACACTACCAGATAAAATACTAATATACCTCTATTAGGATAAAAATTCTCATTTACTTCTATTAGGAGGGAGAAAGACCAACATTGGATCTATATCCAGTAGAATGAAAAAGACCTGCTGACTTGGGAAGTGGGGTGGGGAGGGCTTACAATGCTTTGGCCAAAGGGTTAAACTAAATGACCCTTTTTCAAGAGAATATATAAGTATTTTACTGTGTATTTTTGTCATATTGGATGTGGCATTGGGCTTCTCTGTCGCTTGTTGTTACATGATTATGAAGTTCCTCCTCAGGCTACAACTTCTAGACATGAGGAGGGCGGTGAACGAGATTCTAACCATGATAGCAGAGGTGTATCTAGAAGTACTGGACAATCTTATTCAGACTCCAACAGGGATCGTGTATTTGAAAATAGAACATTTTTGGGGGCGTCAAAAAAACGGAGAGGTTCCAACGGACAAGACGTAGCCGAAAGAAAAGAACTAAAGAATCCACAAAAGAGGAAAAAGAACTCTTAATAGATGATACAGGGGTGATTAACCTGTCGGGTATACCCCTTTCACAAGTAGAAATATCAGTTCTGAATAAAGGACTAAAATTCGCTCCGGATTCAAAGTTCAAACTTTTTGATACCACAATAGATTTGCACAAATATGTGCGCAAATTAACTCTTAAAAGGTTTTTTGAGATTAAAGCTTCAGAAGAATATGTTCATAATATTGATGATGATACAAATGTTTATTCTGTTTCAGACAACCCAGCAGATAACATAGAGGAAAATAACAATGTTAAACTCACTTTCAGTGAATATTGTCATGCACACGATTTCAATTCCCTGTTGGAAGAAAATGAAGATGGGGATGAATTGGATCCCAACAATATTTTGGGTAGTATTGGTTCTGGCTTTAGAAAGAAGTCTACATTTTTTCCATTACACATGAAAGGGCACTTTTTGAACACATTTGAGAAACTAGTGGAGAGGGATCTGCCCCTGCTCTCCAGGGGATACACCTTTGAAGTGTCACCCCTGCGGAGCAGGTTCCACAATCTCTCTCACCTAGAAAAGGAGGCCTTATTGTCTCTTTAAGTCTAATGATTCCCTGGTTATTAAAGGGGCTGATAAAGGGGGGGCTGTGGTAGTCCTGAGTAGGACTCAATAAAAGGATGAGGCTTTATGCCAGTTAAATGATACTTCATCATATTCTGTACTCAAAAGTAACCCCACAACACAATTTCTCAAACAACTTAGATCCCTCTTAGATGATGGATCACATTTAGGGGTATTGGATTACAAGGAGTTAGAATTTCTGTTGCAACCTTACCCCACAGTCCCTATTTTTCACCATCTCCCAAAGATCCACAAGACATTGGTCTCCCCACCTGGGAGGCCAATTGTCTCCAGTATTGGGTCTTTGGGAGATGGTGTATCAAGATATGGGGATCATTATTTGCAGAGTTTTGTAAGAGAACTTCCATCTTACATTAGAGATAGCAGCGACCTCTTGGAACAATTGGATTCCATA
This sequence comes from Ascaphus truei, assembly GCF_040206685.1. Classification (NCBI taxonomy): domain Eukaryota; kingdom Metazoa; phylum Chordata; class Amphibia; order Anura; family Ascaphidae; genus Ascaphus; species Ascaphus truei. The sequence continues at coordinate 26,276,798 of NC_134500.1, forward strand.
ATTTGGCAAAATAACTTTATATGGGTAACGTTGGATATTACATCCCTGTATACAGTTATAGACCATCATCAAGGAATGGCAGCTGTCAGACACTTCTTAGAGCACTCCACACTTTCACTTGTACAAATTTCTTTTATTTTAGATTGTATTCACTTTTTACTCACTCACAATTATTTTATGTTTGATGGGGTTTTCTATCTCCAAACACGTGGTACTGCTGTGGGCACCAGTTTTGCCCCTTCATACGCAAACCTATTTTTAGGTTTGTGGGAGGCAGACCACGTGTTTGGTGATAGAAACCCCTATCGACAGTTTATCACTTTCTATAAACGTTATATAGATGACCTTATTTTCATTTGGCACGGGGGGGGGGTGGACTCACTATTATTATTTATAGAATATCTTAATAATAATAATTTAAATTTGCACTTGACTCACACTTATAATTCTCATCATATACACTATCTGGATGTATTATTATTTATTGACATTAATATGCTTATTAGTTCAGATGTCTTTAGAAAACCTAATGCACGCAACACTTTTCTTAGAGCTGACAGCTGCCATCCCAAATCCCTTCTTAGGAACATCCCGAAGGGGCAACTGATTAGATTAAAAATAATTTGTTCCAACAATGAAAACTTTATTAAGCAATCACATGAACTATTGACCAGGTTCCAGGAAAGGGGATATCCACCCACAGATCTAAAAAAAAACATTAGATGAGGTTAATAATATTACCAGGGAAGATTTGTTGCTTAAACAGAGAAAAAAGACCTTAAAGAATGATACTAAGGCCATTAACCAACCGTTATTCATCACTCAGTATAACACCCAAGTGAATCAGATAAAACACATTATCAAAAAACATTGGGAGATCCTTTCAGGAGATCCTCTTCTCAAACAAGTTTATTCAAAGGGTCCCCAATTTGTTTTTAGGAAAGCCAGAACCATTGCCCATACAGTGTCCCCAAGTCTTTTTTCTAGCAAACGAAATTGTAATACCAGACGGTTACCTAAAGGAAGCTTTAAATGCCTCAAATGTATTTCATGTAAACATATGCTCCCAGGTTCTACTTTTACATCGTTTGTTACTGGGCGTGAGTTCCCTGTTACGTCATTCATCAACTGTGATACCACATTCGCAGATTATGTTTTGAACTGCGGATGTGGTAAACAGTATGTTGGCCGTACGACTCGTGCCTTAAAAGCTCGTATCAGGGAACATATGAGACTCATAAGAAATGGGGATCTCAGTCACCCAGTGGTACAACATTTCACCAACTGCAGATTGGGAAGTATTGATACGTTTTCATATATGGGCATAGAGCAGGTGCCAGATCCAGTCAGAGGGGGCAATAGGATGGAACTTCTAGATAAACGAGAACTTTATTGGATTTTCACACTTAAAACAAGAATTCCAGACGGCCTTAACTCTGACTGGGATCTGGCGCCTTATTTACGCTAATCAATGTTTCGTAACTCATATCACTGCTGTAATTCCTTATGTTTTTAGGAAGTGTCCTGCAATATGTAGGTGATGTCCTTAGAGGGATGGTTCATGATTATGAACAATATTTATATTATTATTTTCATGCCCTCTACTTGTACTCCCTATCTTGCACAAATGTTCCTATATTCATATACTAGTGTGTTACCAAAATTTATTAAAATTTAAAATCTATTATTATTATTTATTATTATCTTTTCTAATTCTAATTAAATGTATTATTTATGGGTTTTCTTCAAATTTATTGATCAATTATTTATTTAAAAATTTATTAAGAATTGTCATTATTTATATTGATCAATAAAACCAATTTTTCATTTCATTTCCTTACTATATAGCTCATTATACAGTTTCTTTCTTTCAAGTGGATATTCTTGCTCTATATGTATTTATGCTTATTATTATCATTCAGATTCATGTACATGCTTACATATATTGCCATTACTTTATCCACTTGATGGATATTAATTTTATTAGAGATTTTCATACAGTTAAGATATTTCTTTTTAAACCTAAACCTGTTTTCAATGTGGCTCTAGTTCTGGAAGTGATATCCAGTGCTTGTACGTCTGTTTATATATGGATAGTGTTTTTTAACATTTAAATGTTTTTTGTTAATAAAGTTGTGATAGTTTGTGGTAGAGATTTAGCATAACGGTGAAGGCAAATACATTTAGGGTTTATTCACTGACTGACTGTGGCACTTGCAGTAAGTCAACGACAGTAAAAAAGTATATTGTAAATTCTTCTTTGATAATCTGGTGCTGTTTTTGCCTTAGTTGGAAGGCTTACATAAACATATCGTCTTCCGTGCTGTGTTCGCCTATTGTGCTATATAAAAGTATAGTATTATTAACGGACTAATAATCATTGTGTGTCTAATATACTGTAGCACTGATTTACTGTAGCATTTTCCAGAAAATGGAGTTCTACTCCAAAGAGTTTACCATCTCAATTTGGTGCCTGGGGCACAGGGAAATAAAGTGACAAGGTAACTGACACTGGGATTTGAACTGGGTTTAAATGCATTCCTCAATGAGATTATAATGAATAGATATACTGTATATCAAAAATGACAGTCTGACAAACTGACAGATGGTGTAAGAGCTTCACAAGTAGATAATTCCACGTTGTCATGGCAACGTGGCGCCATTTGATATCACGGCGCCATGAGGAGGGATATTGACAGCAAGAGAGCGTGCAGGAGAAGGTAAGAGGTCCCGCACCGGGCCCCGCAGTTTTACTAGCCGGCCCTGCAGGGAGACACCATGTCACCAAAGATTTGCTGGCAACGTTACTTTTGCCCAAGTCCAGAAGAGCTCCAGCTCACTGAAGCAATGAACGTAGGCCTCCATATGAAACTCAGCAAGACCAAAATGGTACTGGACTGGATTCCAAGGGATAGGAAAAAACCAAGGTAACAACCAAAAGTAAGATGGATGGATGAAATCAGAAAATTCGATGGAGCAATGTGGAGAAGAGATTGCAACTGTAATACCTGGACGATCGTTGGGGAGGCCTTCATTCAGCATTGGACCACCAAGGAATGAAGATGATCATATATATTATACCTTCAGTTGTAGCAAGACTTACTGTCCCCAGCACGATTGCTGAAAAAGCAAATGGATGCGACATTACAGACAGTGTCTGCCACGATCATGCTGCGGGGGGGTTCATGCTTCCTGATTGGACCTCCTGCAATGTTAATCCATCTGGCTCACAATCATCGTGATCGCGGGACCATGAGTGATCTTGGCAAGACAGTCAGTAAATCTTGCTACTGTATGTATTAGATTTTAATATATATATGCAAATATAACTGTACAGTGTACAGTTATATTTGCATATTTGCTTTCCTGTGGAGGGTTTTTGTCACTTTTTTTACTCACCATAACTTAACTCAGTATTATGTTTTATATATATATATATATTCATTATAATGTGTGGCACATAACTTCTCATGACACTCCCCAGATTCCCTGATGTACATGGAATGAAATAGACACATAGGCCCTTATTCTGTACGGTGTGGTGAGCGCAGTTGATGTGCTATCCCTTGAAAAGCCCTATTGACCTTAATGGGGGTTTTCCTGTGGTAGCACGTCATCTGCTTTCATCACACCTTACAGAATAAGGGCCATAGTTTTTTGAGGCACTGAATAAATAATAGCAATTTAACGTCAAAATTCTCTTGATAAAGAAAAAAATAATATATATTAAAAAAAAACATATTTAACAATTCAGAGTGCATTTTAATTAAGATCCATCTTCACCCGCCCAGCATTTTAGTTACCTGATAAATTCCGATGACCCATTTTCTGGCATGTTGAAATAAGTCTTCATCTGACCACTGGGGATGCTTTTTAGAAAACTCCCCGGCTAGGTGATTGTGGTATCGGTACCAGATAATGCTCTCCGCTTGTAGGAATGGGTTCTCGTTGGCTCTATCGTTACCAAAGCCTAAAATGTAAATCGGCAAATCACTTATAAAGCTTTTCAAGTTTAATGTGTTAACAGAGAGTAATTAACAGAGCCGGAGCACAGCCAGAAATGGAGGAAAAAATTAAATATCCAGGGCAACTCAAAAATAATTCTTAGTTTATTGTAAGCTCACAAAGAATGCCAGATGAAACGCACCTACGCGTTTCACGTGTAAGCACTTTATCAAGGTGACACTGGCTCTACCCACTACTCTCTGGATCCTTTACATCACGGATTGCATGCTCCGGAATTGCTAGACTGTCATGTGACCAAGCTGAGAGGTAATATGCTATAGCCCTGCATTCAATTACTCTGTTATAGCATGTATCACTTATCCTTATACCTAATTGGGAGTAGCATTGTGTGCCACATATTGTGGTTGTCAGGTGGACACCGCTAGGCGCCTATTTCTCTCTGGTAAAACTATATATGGATTTTGTCACTCTGGACATTCATTACAATATCCGGATTCTTATGGACTTATATTTTCATATTGTTGATAGAGTTTACATGTGATTCTGAGCACCATCTCTCAACCAAATATAATTAATGTATTAACAGTCTAAATAGTATTAATTTTTTTAAAGCAACATTTTGGAAATGTCCAAGTAATTTGGAAGGTTTACCTAGCCACCTTTTTGGCTATGAGACATTGCGTCTATTTAAAAGCACATACTGTAAAGGACTATATTTAGTTACCGGTGATATTCCATAAAACACCTTTCAGAACCAGAAGACACCTGATTTCCCATTGAAATAAATGGACCATAAGATTTCTTCTAGTGTTGGTCTTATGGAATAATACTGTCTATATAAATATGGGCCAAAATCTATTATGACATTCTTTAGATAAAAATATATAAACAATTTCACTTCAGCCACCGAAAACAAATCTTAATCATATTTAAAGAAAAAAATGTCTAGCTTTTTCTCCTACTGTCGCACTCTTTTCCAGAGCGACGAGATGTACTTACAAATCCAGCACAGCTGAAATGTACAGTATTGATTAGCTTATGAGAACTTATTTGCAAATGTGTTCAATTTCAAAGTTTGCACAAAGCTTTATCTCTCTGAATATTGAACATCAATTGATTTGCTTTATTTCAAGTTAATTAAGTCCACATAACAGATGCAGATGAAATAACATGCTCTAAGAAACCTGAGAGAAAAATCATCAAATCCTATTTTAGACAACAAGGACAATTCCTGATAGTAGGATTCCTGCTAAAATTGTCAACGTATTGATGACAATGGGATGCTGTTTGAGTCTAGTAATGTACTGTTGTTTCTCTTTAAATGTGGATTTTTGAGCTCACTATAAATCCCTTTGGCTCCTCTGTGTCCTGTGGAAGGGTCTGGTGCTTTCCACATAGGAAGCCGGTCATCTGCTTCTTTTGGAAAGAGTGGCTCGGACCCAGAAGCCAGCCTGCCGTTGGAGAAACTCCTCAAGGCATCACTCCAGGAGTGAGAGGGTCCGTATATGGAGCTCCCATCAATCCATGCAGTCACAGAGTTTACCTGGAAAAAGACATTGGCACAGAATTATGAATTATATATGCTATTAATTTATGTTATGTATGAATTATGAATATAGCATATGTAACCCAAAATGCATAAAGCACATATTGTTAGATTAACTCTATTGCAGACTTTATTACGCATCCTTCCTCATCCTGTACTGACTTGTATCTGAGTCGCCTTTTCAGCTGTTTAAGTCCCCAAAATTCTCCTCTCCAACTCCATAAATTACCTGCTTACCACCACTATGTTAATGTTGTAAGATACAGAACTTTATGAAAGGCAAAAAAAACAGACACAAAAAAACAAGATATACGTTCCTGAGTTTATTTTAAATTTTTTGGGTTGTTGTGATACAGGCAATAGGAAAAACATCCACTTAGATAGTAAGGTTTTCATGGCAGAGACTCATTTTTATATTGTTTTATAATAAAGAAAAAAAGGGCACATACAAATGAACACTTGTAAATAACTGAATATGTTATAATATTATATCACGCTTATTACTGCAGTAAAACGATATGTACCTGGATTGCGCTATATAAATAAAGACATACATACATACATACATACAAACATACAAACATACATACATACACGGTGGCCTATGGATAGATATCAGAATCAGCAATGGACAAACACAATAATTAACATGAACGTACATGGGTAATTTTTTAATGAAGTATCTTTTTATCTGCTCTAAATTAGTGTATTCAAACATACAGGAAAAGAAAGGTAGACACAGGTGTATCTGGCTTCAGTGCTTTCTTTTGGTGGAATGGGTTGTAATAGTCTGCACCAACACTGCTGTTGAATTCTAGGGAAACTGTTTGATATTCTGCATTATCAAGGAATATGCTTGTTTGAGGCAACAAGGAAGCCTTCTGAATAGGAGAATATATATAGAAGTAGTTCATCCTAGTGTCAGCAAAGTAGCACATTAATAGAAAAACGGAGCAGGCACGCTAAGATCCAAAGAATGAAGATTTAATATCAACATTTTGGCTCCCAACGGAGCCTTTAAAAAAAAGCACTTATTGGAAGCAGAAAGGTTGATATTAAATATTCACTCCTTGGATCTTGGAGTGCCTGTCCGGAGATAGATATAGATATAGATATATACTTTTTTTTCACACGTGCACAGAGATTCACACATTTTTTACTGTATCGGTGGAACAAACTTGTTAATCAAGACTCCTATATTTGACTCAGATGTTAGTCAGAGGAGGCTACGCCAAGTCAAATTGAGAGTGATGTTTCACACCAAGAAAAGGGCATTATGGGATGCATATGCAGATGGAGAATTAAATCAATCCATTATAATGTGGCGTAGGTCACCTCTCACTAAATGCTTCACAGCCTCCAAATCACAAGCCGATGCAAAGAAAAGTAGTGGACAATACCATCGTACATAGATAAAGAGACAATCGTTAAGCATTAATGTTATAGCAAATAGGGCACGGGTATCCTTTAACAGCGGTGTGCAAACTGGGGGGCGGGAGAATTTCTAGGGGGGGCGCGGTGGTTACAGAAGCCCCGCGCTCTTCCCCACAGCATTTAAATTAAATGCCGGGGGAGGCGTGAGGCCTCTGTAACTCACTTACCTGCTGCCAGGCGGGTCTTCGTGACTTGACGTCACATGACCCGCGACGTCATTTGACGCCAAGCCATTGGGAGGGGGGGGGGGGGGCGCGAATGCTGCGGCTCCCGGCAAGCGGGCCGCAGCTCAAGAAGTTTGCGCACCCCTGCTTTAATACATAGCCTCCTACTCTAATGAAGCAGAATTATCTGTGCCACCAGTCACTCACTTTTAAGGTAAACATTTTGGGGGTATTTTTATCTTACCTGGTGCCTCGGATTATTTGGACTTTGTCCGCTATGTTTGCACCATTGACTGCGCTGGAATGGAAGGATTACTTTCCCGGTTCGATCTGGGTCAAATATCTGATCGCCAGCAGGTATTTCAATATTCAAAAACTCAGGAGGGCATCCAGATTTCTCTGTGCCAATAATTTCAGAGAACACATGATACCCTGAAAAATCAATAGACATGTGGATAAATAACATATCTCTCCATGGTTTCCTTATTTATTTTTTAACCCTGTGTACAGTATCATACAAATAGGGTTGTTTTGTTGCCATTTTGCATGTAAATGAGATAGACTTGCAAATTACATACTCGTCAGCTATTTATTAGCCTGCGAGATTGCACAACCCCATGCAAGTCACAACCAGAAATCTCCCCCTATGCGAAATAAGGCTTTTTCTGTAGAAAAGAGATGCCAGTTTAGAAGTGTGTCAATGTACCTACTGTATGTCCCCAGTAGGTACAGATGCAGCGGCCGTTATTCGAACATTTCACGGAGCCGTTTTCGTGTGCGCTGCTGTATTCCACGCGGCATTCACGCGGCCAATCACCCTAGGCACACCTGTGTTTATCGCGGTTGCTTTGTTTGAATGTCATGGATTCTGTTTCGTATCCGTGGCAGAAATGAATGAATTGTAATGTGTACAGTACTGTGCTACTGTGTCACTGGGTTACTGTGTTACTGTGCTACTGTGTCACTGTGTTACTGTGTTACTGTGCTACTGTGTTAATGTGCTACTGTGTCACTGTGTTACTGTGCTACTGTGTCAATTTCATGTGTTTCAAAGCCAGAACACTAAAATGTCATTTTCTGCACTCGCGTCTTAAGACGGTACGGTTGGAAGAAATCACGCGCCATGACATGGGTATTCCGAGGTACACACCGCGTCAAGTGTTCGAATAACGGCCGCTGCATCCGTACATAAAAGCCCTATTTTGCATACCTAAAGGCGGTTAGATTGTCAGTTTCCATCTGGTATTGCACCAAATTTGGTGAAAAGTGCATGCAAATGAAAGGTCAAACTGCAATATTTATGTATAGATAATAGATACACTTTATTAAGGTGACTAGTATTCTGTCTGTCATATTTATCAAGTTTCTTCATTTGGGGTAAATTTCCTCGGCAGGTTATTCTAGATTTATTAGACAAATAATGGCAATGAATGCTAATACATTTTATACTTTGGGCCTCATGCAGAAAACAGCGATAAGCCACTTATTGCCAGCTTATCGCCAAAAAAGCCTACTGCTTTTCAGTAAGCCCCGATAAGTCGGTGATAAGAGAGCTTTTTTGGCAATTTTTTTTGCCGGAAAAAAAAAAATAGCCAAATGAGCGGCGAAAAAACACTTGTCGCCGCTTATCGGCAGCTTGTCAAACTCGTGCTATAAAAGAAGCCCCGTTTAGCTTATTGAGACTAATCGCTGCTCTAGAATTGCTATTTCCTCTCCAAATCGTCTCGCCAGGAAAAGTTGGCAAGAAGGCGGTAAGAAGCTGCCGAGAAGCGGCGAGACAGCACTTAGGGAAAAAAATGCATTTTTCCTGCATCGGGTTGATGCCGGTGATCTCCAGAGCTGATATCCATTAATATCTGCACCGGAGAACCTCAGCATCAATCCTCAAATACTTTCTGGGCAAGCTACCCAGCATACCTGAACAAGCTCCTCACCCCTACCACATACAGCACCTATCACCTGAGATCAGACTCCAAAAGACTATTCATGGTCCCAAGGCTCAACAAAGTATCCGGACGTTCCTCCTTCTCCTTCCGTGCACCCCAAAACTGGAACAACCTACCAGAGACTCTCATATCAACCACCAGCTTAAGTTCTTTCAAATCTAAGGCTGTCTCACACTTTAATCTGGTCTGTAACTGTTTCATACGCTCATAATATAAATTATCTCTAACTGTGCATGCAATGTCTTGTATATAATGTATACCCTGCTCATTTATGTAACTGTACTTGTAACCATGTATTATTTGTTTTACTCTGTGCCCAGGACATACTTGAAAACGAGAGGTAACTCTCAATGTATTACTTCCTGGTAAAATATTTTATAAATAAATAAATAATAACCCATAGATGCCCACAGTAATACTGATGAGAGTGGTCAGCAAGTCAGGGCGTCACCTATTTTTGGGAGCCCTGTTGCCCATTTCATCACACCTTCCCTCTTGAAGAAATGGGACTCTGGGGGCTGGCCTCAATGGGCTAGCAACTGAGCTCCACAATCCCTGGGTCAGTCCGTACTCAGATCAAGGTGCCAGCAAGGCCCGCCAGTAGTCACATATACTGGGGAAGTTATCCCCAGATCATCTAGGTCCATCCCTGTGTCAAAGTGGACTGTCACCTCCCTTCCAGAGGCATTGAAGCAGTGATGGGGATCCTGGCAGTGTAGGCGGAAATAAAATGGGGGATCGGGTCAGGTAACAGCTCCATGTTCAGAGCCAACCCGCTCCCAAGGGGTGTACAAAAATCTTTGGGCCCTTTAAGACACTGGGCCATTGTAAGGGTGCTGGGGGACTCTTAATTACCCCTCCAAAAAGGGATTGGGTAGTCCCAGGCAAGGGCCTGAAACTTTTGCGGCTGCCTCCTGCAGCCAATCCGCCCATGGATCGGACGGCCCAAGTGAAATGGGGAAAAACACATTGTCCTTGCGTTCCCTGAGTGCTTGGTGCTGGATTGCTCCTGCGCACAGCCATGGAAGGAATGGGTGCTCCGATTCCCATCACCATCCTCTCTGTGGCCGGATTGGTTGGGATCACTGCCTCAACCGGGCTAGAGCCTACTCAGCCAGATAACATAACACTAGGAGGTGATCTCCCTCTGGACCATCAGTTACTTCTTCCATGGTTGCTGCATCCACCATGACGCATCTGCTAGCTTTCCTGCCTGTAGCTGTGGTTATCCCGCTAAGCTCTGGTTCCAGAAGCTCCCCCTCCTCCATGCAACTTGCCTCTTGCCTCACACTGGGATCTGCATTTCTGCTCTGGTGCCGACTGTATTCAGACTCGCTACTTCAACATATTTTGCTGCTGGGGTTCCGTTTGCACCTTGCCCTGCTTATGTTACTTGGATTTGCAACCTCTTCTGTATTGCCCCAAAGGTTGATGTCTGAAAGAGTTCCCCAAGAGCGACACCCCTTTGTACAGAAACAGCATGCTAAAGGTTAGCATCTGGGATTGCTTGCAATCTGGTTCATCAGCCTTTCCCTCTGCAATGTCTATTTCCCTGGACAAAAGACTTTCATAACACAACTGAATTAATTCAGAACCTCTTCAGCCTACATTTTAGTCGCCCCAAAGGTGGCAGCCGAAGGGCAGCCAAAGGGTGCCAGCTGTTACAATCTTAAACAGCAACTTTCACATCCCCCTGTTCCCTATGTTTTCCCTTACCCTCTCTCTGCTTGTCCATCTGGCCTGGTTATATTAATTGGAGTACCCAATCCCAAAATTGGAACACCAGGTGTAGCTAATCACAGACAGGGGTGGAGTGCAGCTTTGCTCTGAGCTGTTGGGGTAGAACAATGCTCCAGCTTCGAAATGCAAGTCCCCTCAGCAGGTAGTCAACCCCTCCTCAATTGCCCAACAAAGAGCACAGAATAAACACATTGCTAACACATCCGAAACCATACACAACATGGATATAATGGGATCCCCTCCCCTGGCATGCAATGTCTGATATTCACACCATGCTTACATTAATTAATTGATTAAAAGCCCCTTTGCAAGAAAAGACGGGAGTCACAAGTAAACTATGAAACAAGGTTTTGAGTTAAATGGTCGAGATATTAGGTCAAGACGGCTATGTTTGGAAAAAAAAATGGCTATCGCAAATATATATTGAACTATGTAACTTTATAGAATGATCTATGTACATGTAAATACTATATGCTAAATGAAATGTTTTGCATTGTATCTGTAAACTCCCTAATAAAAAATACTTTATTAAAAAAGCCCCTTTGCAGAGAAAGTCCAGGTCAACCCCTGAGTGTCCACTATCTCCTGCACAGAGCCGTCTCATTGCTTTGAAACATTTGCACACAAAAATACATCGGCATACCACTGTGCCCAACATTCACCCATGGTTGCCCACAGCAATACTGATGAGAATTGGCAGCAGATCAGGGTTTCACCTCTTATTTCAGCAGCTTTGTTGCCCATTTAATCACAGTCTTTTACCACTAACCCCTTCTATTGCTCCACTTCCCAACGGTATTCCGACACAATCAGCAAAAGTGCAGAAAACCATGACACGTGAATATACTTTGCCAATCCATGACCATTCGAAAACTCTACCATATTGGATCTTCTCTTCTTCTGCCTTAAGTATGTTTTTGGTAGACAGAAGAGATGTTTTCACAATTGCATCATTATTATGAGCAACTGTTTACATTTGAAACACACCCTAGCAACAATAAAAAAAAAAGGCAAGAGAGACAGAAGCACTCCCGGGGGAAAAAAAATAGGTGAGTTGCACAACAGCCTGCAGAACGCCAGTCACCACAAGCTTTCTAAATTAGGCTATTTGCAAAAACACATGTTAAATATGCACTTAATTGCCATTAGTTCCTCATTGTCATATTTCCCTTCTTCATCCTGGTCATTTTATTTGCCAGCAAGTTTTTACTGATTCTTCATTATCTCGAAGAAAAAAAGATAATATTAATTATTTGTAGCAATGTATATGAGGAAGCATGCTAAAAATGAGGAGAAAATGAAGTACAATTGGAAGTTTCTGGCCCACCCCCAAAAAGACATTTTAATAGAAAAGTTTTGATTTTCGTCAGCGAGACTCCAGTCAAATCTATGAAACACTAATGCTAAAAATGAATGAGACTCGCAGGAAATAAGAGAAGGATGTAACCATGCCATTGCAGCTAGGGTTGCCAGATGTCCAGTATTGAACTGGACTGTCCTGTATTTGGATACTCTGTCCAGTAAAAAATGAGAGGTATTGTAATACTGGACATGTATGCGTCCGGTATTTTCTTCCCTGGACATAGTGACCTGACGCACCTTTCACCATTGAGTCCAGTATTTTTGGAGAAGCCGCCTGGCCACCCTAATTGTAGCACAAACAGTAGGTACAAGTCCTGGTATAGTTATGGCACATGACATAACACTTGTATGATAATCCGGTGTATTCTCTATTACGCACTGTTGTACGGTGTTGTGGAGAATGATATAGGTGAAGAGGATAACGCATCATTCCTCTCATTGTTTCAGAAGGGGAGATAAGTGATAGTGTATATGGGAAATGCAGTCTGTTATGGTTTCTGCATAACAAATTAGAGAAACTACGTATAAAACTTGGGCCCAGATCCCAAGCGCTCCATGAAATCAGGGATCATAATGCAACGTTACCTTAAACAGGGATGGACGTTATGTTCCCTGACTTAACATGGTATCCTCACAGCTAATTCTATGCAAACACATTTTATTAGCATTGTTAGGCTTAGCATCACGTTATTGTAGCATAACATTGGGGTATCTTCCTATTAAAATGGGGGCATTATGTCAGTCTTGGCATTACTCCTATCCCGATATCCATACCCCAAGATAGGTCTTTTGCTGGAGTGGAGAGAAAAAGGAAAGGGAAGAGAAAATTAGTCTTCGAAATAACCCATAGTAATTAAATTATGTCTAATTATGTCTTTGTTGTGTTTTAGTCGATGTATGAATTGTGTTTCTATTGACCCAAAGCCTTATTAGCCAGCTTTCGCTAATAGGGCTATTAACCATGACTAAAGAGGGTGGAGTCCGTGACACATAATATGTTTCTCAACTGGTTAACCTGCATTGTTGTGTCAAATATGCATATTGATGTCAATTATGTAAAATGGGAGAATAGATGTCATTGTACTTTACTGAAGCCTATCAATATATATTTATATTGATAGGCTTCAGTAAAGTATAAAGAGGGCATGGTCAGGTTTGTTAGGGAGGGAGGGGGGTGAGTGTTAAAAGGTAAGTGGCCAATGGAGGAAAGTCAGGCTTCCCCAGGTTTATTGAGGGCGGGGTTACCCCTTGTATAGCATAGTTTGCCGCTATGATATACAATGGGTAACTATTAAGGTAGTTATGTTTTGTAACCCCTTGGCTACCATAGAAGTTAATACATTATATATCTTTGGATTATGTAAGGTACATATATTGCTTTTTAATACAGTTTACTGTATATCTGGCATCTTAGGGTTGTTTAAAAAATAAAAAAAAGAATTCAGAGCAAAAGTGCAAGTTCTTCGGGATGAATGGATGGATATGTCCAGTTGGATACAGCTCAACCCCCTTATAACACTGTGCTTGGGGTCCAAAGAGTCACATCGCGTTATAAGCGGATCGAGTTAGAAATAATGTGCGATTGTATGCATTGTACAATAAAGTATTTAAGATACCAATAATCGTGTTGTAAAGTTTTCCTAAATACGAAAATTGGGAGCCACGCTTGCATCGCGTTATAAGCGGATTCGCGTTGTAACGGATCGCGTTATAACGGGGATGAGCTGTATATATATTCATTTTATTTATATATATATCATATTCATACAGAATGTACAGAATATTGCTTGCAAAAAAAATCTGAAGTTTCCGTCTTAAACATTTTTCTTTTCAGGTAAATCTGTAAAAAAAATTTTTTTTATATTTTTCTAATTAACTGAGTACATGAATATGTGTGTGGAGAAGGTTTATCATAAAAGGCACAGCCTCAAATACTTGGTGGTCTGATTCCAACTTCCGCTTTTTACGCTCGCTCAGAATGAGTGACCTCAGCCAAATTACCTCTCCTTGCGAGTCAGGCAGTAAACATTAGGTTTTAAGCTCTGTGTACTCACTGAAAGTGTATTATTCTACTATCTTCTGTTCTGGGGCTTTTTTTTATTAAACTGTGAGAATGGTGTTTTTGTGCAGAAATGTACATTTGTGCACAGAAGCATATCTCCCTGTATAGTCCTTGCATGTCTAAATAGTGCAAAAACAGCATAGTACAGGCATACCCCACATTAACGTACGCAATGGGACCGGAGCATGTATAGCGAAAATGTACTTAAAGTGAAGCAGTACCTTTTCCCCACTTATCAATGCATGTACTGTACTGCAATCATCATATACGTGCATAACTGATGTAAATAACGCATTTGTAACAGGCTCTATAGTCTCCCCGCTTGCGCACAGCTTCGGTGCAGGTAGGAAGCCGGAATTGCTGTTCAGGACGTGCTGACAGGCGCATGCGTGAGCTGCTGTTTGCCTATTGGGCGATATGTCCTTACTCGCGAGTGTCCTTAAAGTGAGTGTCCTTAAATGGGGGTATGCCTGTAGGTTGTGATTGGGTTTTGGTGGTGCTATTCTGTGTGTTCGGCAGTTGTAGTCCTAAGTCTTTCTTCTTATATACCACAAAACTACTTAACCTAACTCAGAATAAGATGTTCAAAGAACTGTATTATATATGCAAAAATGCACATGATACAAGCAGAAATATGCATTGTATACTATATGCAAAAATATTCAACTATTTCAAGTAGTTCATTCTCATTACGAGTTGAAAACTGTCTGTGAAATAGGTTTGTGGTATACAAGGTGAGAGGGAGACTACTATAAAAAGACTTTCTTTCCCGCTGTCTCTCTTCATGTAAAATACACAAGACTTTGCTTGCCTGGCTTAAAGGCCAATGGTCTATTCAGGTAAGTTAGCTGAAAGGTGTCCTATGGAATAACTCTGTTTAGTTAATATGGGCCATTGCATGAAATAGAACACATTTGTTGCGAAAAGTGCATTAAAAATGAGATTTTTAATCATATTTCTGAGTAGATCATTCATGATGAATATGACGAAAGAGGCAGATTTGTATCACATTACCCTGTGGTCTGTTTTTGGGGCAATATTGCATGGCAAAACTCGCACAAATAGGCCCTTCTACGTTCACTAGTAACACTAGATAAGAATAATGTTTCATTATTTATGTTATTAAAAAAATAAATACAATACTTGTATGATGTCACTTCCATATGGGACACGTTGCACCTTGGTAAGCAGAGGAAATGCATGTATTGTCATGATCTTACCAAAAAAGACTCCCAGCACAGTTCGGTTCCTGCGAGACGGGAAACCCGAATCGCCCTTCATAGCCACGGTACTGATCCTCCTTGGGTTTGGAAGCTGGGGTTCCTGCATGGCTTGGTAAACTCCATCAGAGTAGGTGGCTGGCAGGAGACGCAGAAGTCTAGAACCTGATAATCATGTTATGAAGCACAACAAATAGCAATTAGAGATGAGCGAGTTGGGGGGGGATACAAATTCCCTGAACTCCTGCTTTTCAGCCCTACGTACAAAGGCCTGAGATGAAACAAGACAAAACCTCTTTCCCACTTTTGGCTCAACAGAATAGGCAGCGAAAGCAACTGTTCATCGTTATATTTATATATATATATATATACAGACATACCCCGCATTAACGTACGCAATGGGTCCAGAGCATGTATGTAAAGCGAAAATGTACTTAAAGTGCAGCACTACCTTTTTCCCACTTATTGATGCATGTACAGTACTGCAATCATCATATACGTGCATAACTGGTGTAAATAACGCATGTGTAACAGGCTCTACAGTCTCCCCGCTTGCGTGCAGCTTCGGTACAGGTAGGGAGCCGGTATTGCTGTTCAGGACGTGCTGACAGGCGCATGCGTGAGCTGCCGTTTGCCTATCGGGCGATATGTCCTTACTCACAAGTGTACTTAAAGTGAGTGTCCTTAAACAGGGGTATACCTGTATATATTTAGTGCTGTGTGTGCTGGTGTACATATACTCACATATATATTACAGAATATACGATTATGAGGCTATCATTACCAGATAAGGTTACAAATATGGATGACACAGAAAACCCATTTATTACTCACATTAATCAAATAAATAAAACGTTTACTTTAACAGTGATGACATTCTTCTAAGGAAGCCCATTGCATTAATCACATTGTTTTCTTATTTTTCTTTTATTTGGGTGTGGTGTGGAACTCCCCTTTCAAGAGCACCCAAAAGACATTAACCCTATAACCCCAAAATTAACCCTATACTAGTGGCTGGACCCTAATGTCTGCCCTTATAACTCTCTTAACACTCATTTATAACAATTCACAGGGGAATAATCAGTTACTATCATTTAAAAAAGTGCTGGTGTATGTGTTGCATCAGTTTTTTTTAATTAAGAATATGTATTATATTATTTATTATATTATATTATGTATTATATATTATATTTATTTATTAAGGGCAGACACTTTCACTGGTGTTTTGGGTTAGGTTCTGAATCATTTTCTTGTTTTGGTTTTGCCAAAACTCAAAGGTTTTGGTTTTAGGTTTTTTTTTTTATTTATTTTTTTTAAATATGGAACAAAATCAAAACATTTTTCTTTGGTGTAATATATCCAAACTTTAACCTTCTCGCAAAAGTTCGACAATTTCTTTCTTTAAAAAAAAAAACATGAAGGATTTTTGTTTAAATAATAATAATAATAATTTTAGGAGGAGCCTTTCTTGGATTTAGGCTTAGGCAAACATCTAAACATCTAAATTTGGAACAGCTCAACCCGGCGTTAAAAATGGTTTTTGAGGCAAAAAGTGACACTGTGTGCTCATTTGCATGTAATTTCCCAGAATCCCTTGCTGCAGTGGAAGTGCTGTATGGTGGGTGATAATGGGGAAAGGCGGGGTTGCAGACCTGCCTAAGACATGCAGATGAGCATACAGTTGTATTTGCATATTTGCTTTCCTGTGGAGGGTTTTTGTCACTTTTTTTACTCCCCATAACTTAACTCAGTATTATGGTTTAGCCTATCCCATAGCCTCTTTGCATACCCAGTTAAAATCAACCCCACACTGATGAGACCCATTAAGGTCGAAACAGCTGTCTGTGGTTGGTTTTCTGGGTATGCACCTTAACCCTGGCTGTGCTCAAAGCTGTGACCATGTAGCAAGCTTAAGCCTATAGGGAACCATGTTAAAAATGGTTTTTGAGGCAAAAAGTGACACTGTGTGCTCATTTGCATGTCATTTCCCAGAATCCCTTTCTGCAGTGGAAGTGCTGTATGCTGGGTGATAATGGGGAAAGGCGGGGTTGCAGACCTGCCTAAGACATGCAGATGAGCATACAGTTGTATTTGCATATATATATATATATATATATATATATATATATATTTATACTGTATTAGGTTATTGACATATAATTAAGGATTTGTATTTTTATATACGCACCTAGTAATACTTTTTTTGCTTTCTTATACTTAACAATGCAGCCTCCATTTCCAAACATTGTTAGTTACTACGGACAATTTAAGTGTTATTAGTGCTGATAATGATTTTAAAAAAAGCTCTTATGTCACTGCATGTTGTGCATCACTCATCTTCTCAACTGGTTGAGTAAGGGTTCAAATGTACTTTACATAAGCAGCTGTAGCCTACAGTACCTGCAGATCCTCTGTTGTGATGTGCTAAATTGTTATACCAGCCATCATAGCGTTGAATCTCCCACTGGATATTGCTTTGTGCACCTACAGTATCAGAAAAGAAAATACAGTGTACATGTGTTAGCAAAAGTGGAAAGGGAATTAAGACTAATGTTTTAGCTCAGTAAAAACACTATAACAGGTTTTCCCAAGACAGACACAGTTTTGTCCCTTTATGCCTAATCCAAAACAAATCATTTCCTTTCCAAACTCTACCACAGCCTTATCTACAAATCAGTCTGCTTTTCTATATGTTGATCCTGCCGTAGGGTTGCCAAGTGTCCAGTATTGAATTGGACTGTCCTGTATTTGGACACTCTGTCCAGTATTTTTTTTAGAGGTAATGCACATGTATGTGTCTGGTATTACCTGCCTGGACATTGTGACCTGACCGGCCTGGGTGGCCACGAGATTTCCCCAAGCCGGGAGAGAGCAGGGCTACTGATAGGGACTGGGTAGCTTCCTCCATCCTGATTGGATGCATTACTTAGCAGCAGCCAATCAGGAGGTGTCAGGAGCTTGATGGTCGGGCAAAGGAGAGGAGGAAACAGCATGGAGCGGAGAGAGGAGTGTGTTTCTCGTGAGCGCGCGTGTCCCGAGTGCATCGCACCTTTCACCATTGTGTCCAGTATTTTAGGAGGAGCCACCTGGGAACCCTACCTGTGACAGTAAATTTACTGACTAAGGTGTGTGTTTAGGTTAACAATATTCAGCTTTTCTGATGCAGCTGATAGTCAAACTTTTTTAAAGTTTAGCAAATTGTTACACTTAAAGACCTCTTTATTAAATTGTGAGTTTTACCATCCAAATTCACATGAAAAGGTCATGCAAATCGATTCAATCAAAAATGGGAGTATATATGATAAACATACAGTAAGATAAAAAGAGAACAATTGAGTTATACTCAAGGCTACAAAATTAAATAACTGTTTAGGAATGATTCCTAAAAAATTAGAGAAGAGCTCACAACTCCAATAGTATTAATAAACGAAGAAAAAAGAGCCTATCCATAGCACTCACCGAAGTTCCTCCCAGTAAGAGATTTATTTTTAAAACACATCAAAATTATATAAATGTATAAGTCAAGCTAGAAAATTCATGAGCTCTATTGTTAAAATCCATAGTGCTATGGATGTTTACAGTATACACCTCAACCCCCTTATAACGCTGTGCTTGGGGTCCAAAGAATCACATCGCCCTAGAAGCGGATCGCATTAGAAATAATGTACAGTTCTATGCATTGTACAATAAAGTATTTAAGACACCAATAATCGTGTTGTAAAGTATTCATAAATATGAAAAATGGGATCCACGTGTGCATCGCGCTATAAGCGGATTCGCGTTGTAACGGATCGCGTTATAACGGGGCTGAGCTGTACCTTCATTTTCTAGCTTGACTAATACATGTGTAGAAATTTTGATAATCTTATGTGTTTAAAAAAATATGTATATATTGTATTGGGTGGGGCTCGATTAGTGCTCTTGGTAGACTCTACTTTTAATCCTCTTCATATAGCAAAGATACAAATTCTTCTTTGAGAACATCCCGATTTGAATATGTGGAATATCTGCAATACTGATATGTTAATATCAAGAGCTCTCTTCCCCTCTCGTTCCCACCGAGCATTTCTGTGCAAAATGCAATCTTACAGATTATTGAAAAGCATACTGTGAGTGTATATACAGTATGTGTGTGTATATATATATATACAGTGGTTGACAAATCACCAAAAAATCTACTCGCCACACAAAAAAATCTACTCGCCACCTAGTACCAAACGTGTGCTGCTTGGGCCAATATTTACTCGCCCGGGGGTTAAATCCACTCGCCCGGGGCGAGCAAATGTATAGGTTTGTCGAACACTGTATATATATATATATATATATATGTATATATATTTTTTCTCTAATTTCTTTATTTATAAATAAACTGTGCATATTGCCCTGATTTGCACAGCTGGAACCAGATTGTGTCTATGGTTTGAACATGCAAAAATTGTTTAATTAAAAAAGCATTATTTTTATTTTTTTGGTTGCGAAAATGCACCACGATATTCTCACAGTTTCATGAATCGGCCCCATAGAATGGCACAACTATTTTACATGTTGAATTTAAACAGTTGAGGATTTATCTTGCAATAAATTACATATCGACTTACAAATGCAGCTCCATATCTCTGCCAGGAAAAGCCAAACAAAAGGATGTGTATTCATTTTCAAACAGGAAACACTAGAAAGAATAAAGAAAAATTATATTCAAAGGAATGGTAAAATTATAGGAGAGTGTCTATTTTTTGCCCAGCACCAGCAGACGTCACTATTTGACAAAGAGCCCCCACTATAAGGCTGAGTCCCCGCTGGCGCTGAGTTCGCTGAGCGGGCGGCGCTTGGCGCGGTTACTTGCATATATATATATATGCAGAACTATATATATATATATATATATAGTTCCGGCTCACGCGATGCGCGCGGGCACACACGCTCGGCGCTTTTGTAAATAACATTTTTAAACTTTCCCGCTTGCTCTGATAGCCCGCAATTGCGCCCCGCTCCTCCCCTCTGCGTGCGCAAGTTGCAGGACACCCGGCGCTCATGCTCTAAGCATGAGCGCGCTCAGCGCCAGCGGGGACTCAGCCTAAGAAAGGGCAGCACAGCATTAGATAAACCTTTTAGCCTTGCAACAGGGTATGTGCACAGTGCTGGCAGACAGACTACACAACACATTAATTTGACAAAAGTAGCACAAAAGCCCTTGAGGAAACAGCATGAGACACTGGAACTGATTAGTCATGGTGGGGAGGGGAGTGGGGGAGCACTGAATGGCAGGACAGAATGGCAAGGAACAAAGGCGTAGGGGAAGAGTGCCACGGGGTAGACTTATAGAAAGGGCCACATATATTTCAACAAGGTATAAAGATGTAAGATCTTGACCTGGCTGGAGCTACGGGCAGCATCGGACAATCGATGGCACATTCTCATAGTTAACAGCATACATATTTACAGCAGGTGAAGGTGCCTCTTGATGCGAGGCTGAATATCATAATAAGTCATATAATAAAGCATCAGGTATCAGTCCAAATTGCAAAGCAATGCATTGCAGGCCTCTTTAGCAGGACAAATATTTACATTATGTTGATGAAAGTCCCATGTTTGACACAAATGTGGGACAGTTACATACATCTGAACATCAGGTGCGTTGTGGACCGTCTAATGAAACCCATTCATACATAAGGTAGCATGCCTCCTGTAAGTGATGCTGCTGCTACTGGCTCCCTAAGGCTTCGTCCCCTGCGGCAGCGGCTACGCGCGCGATGGCGTGCGCGACGCACACAAGGTACAGCCCTCTGTGGGGCAGGCCCCAGTCGGTGTGTGTGGGCGCACAAGGCGCGATGCGCGACCGCCTATGCCTAAAGACAAGATTTTTGTCTTGGCCAATGAGGGCGAACCTGCCTTGTGATGTCATTGCCGCGCCCCCACCGCGCCTCCCCTTCGCGAGTGGCCTGAAGTCCATCAGGTCACGCTGATGCAGGTAATCCCTTGGGGCCTTAGTCTTACTCTTAGCATCAGTACTACCCCCACCCCTTCCAACACACCATCTCTTTTGCCAAAATAGGGGAACGCACGCCCAATAAGTGGTAACAATCATACAGTCCCCTGTGCTTTGTGCACTCGTTCACATTGTCATGATCAGGGTTGATCGGACTACCAAGAATCTTTAGACAGAATACAGAGGTTTAACCAATCCGAGTTTATTTAGCTGCCCCTAGCAGCAAATCACATAACATATGAAGTACAAACAATAAGACATAGGGACTCGGGGACAACAGGTAATACCTAACAAGGTAAGTAAACTTATGTCATCATCAACAACACGAACTCTTATATTGACGTTAAAAAAAAAAAGACGACTATTCCTGGTTTGCACTGCTGACGTTCTTCGTGAATATCAGGTACCAATGCAGCCAAGGTACCAGAGGGACAGCGAGAGGAAAAGTGTCCTGAGCCAGTGGGCGTTTATACCCATTACCAATTAGTAGCGTGACTCTGTCTGGCTGCTAACAAAGGATTTCGCAACTAACCCAGACCTAGGATGTTAGGAGGTTGGCATATGGTTCTGGCTCCTTAGCATACCTAATTCACCCCATTCTATCCAAAGTGGTAATGGGGCAGGATTAGGATTTGAGGCTATACAGGGGAACTGCAAGCCACATAGGAATACATGATATACATCAGAGGTGCACAAACTTCTTGCCTTACGCCCCCCCCCCCCCCCCCCCCCACCCCCTTGCCGGCTCTCCACCACTGCTCGCGCCCACTTTACCTGCTCTGAAGCGTCAAGTGATGCCGCGAAGTCATGTGGCATCACGGCACGTGACCTCGCGGTGACATTTGACGCCGCATTGCCATGGCGATACGGCGCCGAAGCTGACTAAATCACGTGAATTTGCAGTGAAGTTGCAGAGGCCTCACGTGGTCCCCCAGCATTTAATTGAAATGGCTTGGAGAAGAGAGCGGGGCCTCTGCAACCGGGGGTCCCCCCCCCAAAAAAAATCTTGCACAACTTTGATATACATGATACATGATAACAAATATACGCAGGCATAAGTAAATTACGGTACATACACGGGAAAATCATGTACCATCATACACACAATTAATGGGGTTCTGAACCTAATTCCGGCTTGGTGCACCAGGGGTTTTGAGGTGGCGCAACCTGACAAGTGTGGTGGATGAGTGACAAGTCTATGGGAACAACAGGGGTGAAACAGAAGTACTTTTTGCAAAATGTGTTTCTCTTGCATCTGAGCACATTTGTATAACCAGCGGGAAAACGCCCCTTTTCTCTGGAACCGCAGCTCGGCTCCGGCTGTACAATTTGCCGCTGCTGTCCAAATGCTGAAATGGGAGTCAAACGGAGAATCCTGAGAGAAGGGTTAAGGGTCTTTCCCTTATCCTTAAACTCGTCTCTAACTGGATCCCTCCTTGGTAGCTGTTGCAATCGGGTATCAGTCATATCCGTGGGTCTCCTTATTTCGTTTTCTTTATTTGGGGCCCCTCCTCTAGGAAGTCCCTTAGTACCAATATTTCTGCCAGTTTTCTTTGTACTCCACTCTCGTTGTCTAATGCAAACTGGGGGGCGCGAGACTGGATGCGGGGGGGGCGCGGTTTACAGAGACCCCGCGCGCTTCCCGAAGGCACTTAAATTAAGTGCCGGGGGAGCTGCAGGGCCTCTATAAACCGTTACTTACCCTGGCTCCACACGCGTTGCCATGGCAACGCCGCGAGGTCATGTGACGTCGTGACGCCGGAGGCAAGGTAAGTGGGGGTAAGGGGGGGCGCGGGGGTGAGGTGACCGCCGGACGGTTGGGCGCAGGGAAAAAAGTTTGCGCCCCCTGGTCTAATGCATTGGTAATCTAATTTATCTCTTAGGACTTTTCTTTTTTTTTATTCTCAATAATAAAAGAAAGGCAGACACAAGAGAGAGATATGGTACCCCACACAGACAGTTTTGAGGGGTGTGGGTATTTTTTAATCTTTCCTCAAAACCTTTAACAAATGAACATATGTGTGAGTGTGTCCTGGAAAAAGGGTTATCTTTTGCTCCCACCAATGAGCCAAAACTTTTAGATTTTTTCATTGATTTGAACAAATTTGTAAGAAAGATGACTGAAAAGAAAAAAAATAATCTAAATTCTATCAACATAGACCTAATGGGGATGATCAAATTAATCTAATAATTAAAGAATATGGAAACTTTGAAGTGTATGATTTCATTATTGAATGAGCACGAGACTTCTGAAATCTCACTTGGGGGCAACAACCTGATGCTGGTGTGCCAAGGTGATGATGTGGATTTACGCAAACCTTCTGATGGGTTACTGGGAGCAGCTGTCACGTAGCGTCCCGTTGTCCTGGCAACGCGGCGTCATTTGACGCTACGCGGCCATTTTCACGGAAGCAGCAGGAGAATGCTGGGAGACACTGCACCACGGCGCCGGTACCTCTGGCCAGTGGGTAAAATGCACTCGCCCCAAGGGAGGGTGCGAGTGCATTTGTCGAGCCCTATATATATATATATATACAGTGGTTGACAAATCACCAAAAAATCTACTCGCCACACAAAAAAATCTACTCGCCACCTAGTACCAAACGTGTGCTGCTTGGGCCAATATTTACTCGCCCGGGGGTTAAATCCACTCGCCCGGGGCGAGCAAATGTATAGGTTTGTCGAACACTGTATATATATATATATATATATATATATATATATATATATATATATATATATATAAGGGTTGTTCATGTAATGTGAGCTTGAGATAAAAGGTGGCACTGTGTGCTCATTTGCATGTCATTTCCCAGAATCCCTTGCTGCAGTGGAAGTGCTGTGTGCTGGGCGATAATGGTGAAAGACAGGGTTGCAGACCTGTCTAAGACATGCAAATGAATATACAGGAATATTTACAATTGCTATATATATATATGTATAACAAATTTATTAGTTGACATAAATATAGGGGAGAAAAAGGTAAAAAAAAAATGGAGGGGGACTCCAAACAAACTCCTCAAGGGACCAAATGGGCCAGGAAATTACATAAAAGTAACATTTTGAAAAAGGAGCCCCTGCTCTAATTGGTTGGTAGGCACAACGTACAGAGGCAGTGGGAGGGCGTTCTGGTACAGAAAGTGCGTCTGCCGGGGCCACGCTTTATGTATCGTGTATAGTATCAGCCACGGAGCTACTCATATGCTTCGTTATGCAGGTGTGTTTTAAGGTGGGTCTTAAAGGTGGAGAGAGAGAGAGAGTGCTCTTACATTCCCTTACTACCTGTTTATTTAGCCGTATTTTATTTCTATTACATTTATTACCCAAGGGTATACACTAAGTGTACTAATCTAGCAATGTTTTAACGATTGACAATTTATCTTCCATAATGTTTCCTGCAAAAACATAAATGATCCAATGTATTCCTTGCTGATTATTCCTTAGCTGACTGAAACCCGCCTTTCTAACATTCAGAGCCCTTCCGCTAATAGTAGAGCTGTTAGGAGGAGTGGGTGTTAAGGGTAGGTGCCTTGGGCGGAGTAATTAGGTGCCCTGGGGGAAAGTGTGGTAGGGGTTAACCCCTTTCTTACTTTATCAGTTAGTAAAGCATTGCCATGTAATGCCTTACTAGCCTTTTAGGTAGCCAAGGGGATAGGTAATGTAGTGTTAGGAAGGTATTAACTCCTTTGGTGCCTGTGCTATACATTGGTAGCCAAAGGTATCTAAGGAGTTGATGTATTTTTTGCCATGATGTTTGTAATAACTCTTCTAGCAGAAACCTCTGGTTGAAGTCTATGACGCCCCTCCCCCAGTGCATCGCTTACAGTAATTAATTCCTATTTGTCGGTAGAGTTAATTACTGCATCACAAATACCATTGTTATGCACGCGGTACATTTTTTCTGCAATGTTGATCACTTAGGCCATAACATGGCGGTAAAAACACCCGATCATTTTAATTGCGTTTGTAGCCTTTAGACCAGGGGTGCGCAAACTGGAGGGCGCTAGATTTTTTTTTGGGGGGGGGGGTCGCGACGGTTACAGAGACCCGGCGCTCTTCCCCAAATTAAATGCCGGGGGATCGTGCGAGGCCTCTGTAACACACTTACCGTGATTCAGCCGGCTTCGGGCGACACGTCGCCATGGCAACGCAGCGTCAAATGACGCAGCGAGGTCATGTGACATAACGTCACATGACCCCCCCGCGGCGTGATTTGACGCCCATCGCCATGGCAACGCGGCATCATTCGTAACGTCACATGACCCTGCGGCGTCATTTCACACTGGCATACAAGTAAGGGGGGGCGCGAGCAGTGGAGGAGAGCAGGCAGGGGGCGGGGCACCAGATGTTTGCTTACCCCTGCTCTAGATCAGCGGTGCGCAAACTGGGAAGATTGTTTAGGAGGGGCGCAAGAGGCAGGTGGCGAAATGTGGTGTCTGCGGGCCGGCAGACACCAAAACATGCTGTACGTGGGCGGGCGCAGGGAGAGGCGGGGGGCGGCGGCGATTTTGCCAAGAGCAGAGAGAAAAGCAGTCGGTAGTTACAATTTATCTTTCAGCCATTAGGTGGCGCTGTGCTGCACAGCTCATGCAGCTCCTCCTTTGCCTTGCTGTGTGTGAGTGTGTGAGTGTGTGTGTGTGTGTCATGGGGAGGGGGTGAAAGAGAGACAGGGAGAGGTGGGAGGGGGTGAAAGAGACATGGGGAAGTGGGTGAAAGAGACATGGGGAGGGGGGTGAAAGAGAAATGGGGAGGGGGGTGAAAGAGATGGTGAGGGGGGTTGAAAGAGACATGGGGAGGGGGGTGAAAGAGACGTCGGGAGGGGGGGTAAAGAGACATGGGGAGGGGGTTAAAGAGACATGGGGAGGGGGGGTGAAAGAGACATGGAGAGGGGGTTAAAGAGACATGGGGAGGGGGGGTGAAAGAGACATGGGGAGGGGAGGGGGAAAGAGAGACATGGGGATGGGAGGGTGAAAGAGAGATATGGGAAGGGGGTGAAAGAGAAATGGGGAGGGGTTGAAAGAGAGACATGGGGTGGGGGGTGAAAGAAAGACATGGGGAGGGGGGTGAAAGAGAGACATGGGGAGGGGGTGAAAGAGGGACATGGGGAGGGGGGTGAAATAGAAATGGGGAGAGAGGGTGAAACAGAGACACGGGGTGGTGAAAGAGAGAAATGAGGGGGTTAAAGAGAAATGGGGAGGGGGTGAAAGACATGGGGAGGGAGGGTGAAATAGACATGGGGAGGGGGTGAAAGTGCGACATGGGGGTGAGAGACATATTGGGGAGAGGGGGAGAGAAAGACACTGGGGGGAAGGGGAGACACCTTGGGGGAAGGTGAGAGAGACACTGGAGGGAAGGGAGAGACACATACTGGCTGGAGGGAGAGAGAGTGACACTGGGGGAGGGAGAGGGAGACACTGAGGGGAGGGAGAGACACTGGTTGGAGTGAGAGAGAGAGACTGGAGAGAAGGAAAGTGAGAGAGACACTGCGGGAGGGAGGGAGAGACACTGGTGGGAGGAAGAGACACGCAATGGCTGCGGGAGGGAGAGTGTGAGAGAGACACAGGGGGAAGGGAGAGAGTGAGAGAGGCACTGGGGGGAGTGAGAGAGAGAAACTGGGGGGAGTGAGAGAGACACTAGGGGGACTAGTATAGTGCCTGCGCACACGCCTGCAGCCCAAGTGACTTGTGATCTTGGCTGCAGGAGATTGTAGACGCATGGCGGACGCGTCACAAAGCTGGTTCGCCCGCATTGGCTGAACCAGCTCACGTGCGCTGACGTCATTTGATTTTTATTACATCAGGCGGGGGGTGGGGGGGCCGAGAAATGTAATGAATGAAAAGGGGGGCTCGGCATAAAAAGTTTGCTCACGCCTGCTCTAGATCACAGTCTCTACATATTCAGCAATCCCTTCATAAACATCTCCCCTTATAAAAGGTTTTAGACATGGCTTTACGTATGAACATACACCCTACTTCTATTTGCTCTTTCCTATCAAAAAAAGGGAACAACCATCTAAATTAATTGCCCATTTATGCGTTTCATCCTACCATGTTTCAGTCATGCATTTTATATCATATTGCTCTTTTCTCACTATTATTTAAATCTCCTCCAATGTATTTGCCAGCCGTCTTGCAATAGCAAACATGGATTTTCCAAAGACACTGCTACTGTTGCCATTTTTCTACTATCTGTTAGCATTACTGCTCCTGCCTTTCTCCACCCATGGACTATACGTTTTCTATTATTATCTGTATCCCCGGTTGCTAAGCTATCCCTTCCTCTCACCCCAACCCCATGACGTACATTATAGCTATTTCTCAGTTCTTCTATGTCAAGCCCATTACATCTTGCTTTTTAATCATCCTCTCACCTAGCACAGAAGATCCCTGCTCCCTGAGGTGCAATCCATCCTTACCATAAAGAAAATGAATAATGAGCAAAAAATGTTTGCCACACCTTGAAAGCGTCAGGAAGAACCACGACATATAATTGCTCTTTTTGTACAAACATTTTGCAATACTTTCAGACATACCATTTGCACACACAATTTGCAGTGCAATCAAGCACGCAAGGTGAATGACACCAGCTAAACATGGCTAAATAAGTCTGCTATATCACTAAAATATGCCATTATGGCAATTAGGAAATAGAGTACTTCAGATCCCTATGTGTGAGAACTGCAGTAACAATACAAGATCCTCTGTAGTATTAACGACTAGTTCTTACTTTTGTCCGTCTAGCTACAGTAGTAGCAATTCGTCAACAGGGGCTCAATACCTTCAGCACCCTACAGACGTATGTCATGAAGGGTGGCACCCCGTGGCCATCTTCTGACCATGAACTAACCCTTTTTTCCCCAGGCTCCTGACGCCTACTCCTGATTAGCTGCTGCTGGGTAATGCTCAGGATTGAGGAACCTTCCCAGCCCCCTAGCAAAAGCCATGTTCGTTGTAATCCTGCAGGTCCCCCAAAACGGTCAGCTCACTATATCCAGAGAGGTAATACCAGACACATCCAGTGTTACTTCTAATTTATACTGCACAGTGTCCAAATACAGGCCAGTCCGGTCCAATACTGGACACCTGGAAACCCTAGCCCACACATAATGCGCCAGCGTGAGCAGACACCGTTTAAAAACGAATTAGCTGCACATGAAAAAGGGGCGAGACTAACTCATTGTTGCATCCACTGGCGTGTTCGGGCAGGTACAATAACGTCTGCGACATCTGTATGTTGTGATATTCTGAACCAACACTGTCACTGCATGCTATGGAAACTGTGGTATTCTGGGTTATAACAGGGTATGTTATGTTTTTGGGGTAACAACGGTTACAAAATCAGTACCTGGAGAGAGGGAGATTCCTATTCAGTAGAGCAGGCAGGGTCACAGACAGATTTCCCGGGGCCCAAGACTACCGTTCTGAAGCTCGATGGCGTGGGACAGAGAGCGGAAAGGTCCTGCAGGCAGCTGAGAGCCAGGGACCGGTCGCGACCGGCAGCAGGGCCTTGCCAGAGGTCGGGGGAAATTTTTAGCGCCAGCCGGCCGGGCCCTCCCCGCCCCCCCCTCCCCCCCAGCCAGCAGGCCCGGGACACCAGCTCTGGATATCACCCCCCCCCCCCCCCTCTCGGCGACCCTGAGAGCAAGGGATGCACAAACTTTTCAGTCTGTGCCCCCCTGCCTGCACCCCCCCCCTGCTCGAGCCCCCTCCTTACCTTGTCTACACTGCGAGGTCACGTTGCCAAGGCAACCCAACATCACCTGACCCCCACGGTGTCATTTGAAGCCGTCGGAGACCAGTAAGGGACCTTACAGAGGCCTTGTGCGGTCCCCCCGGCTTTTAATTTAAATGCTTTGGGGAAGAGCGTGGGGCCTCTGTAAGTGCTGCGCCCCACCTAGAAAATGTTGTGCCCCCTCCCCCCAGTTTCACACCCCTGCAGTTCCCATTCCTTTTAAGTACAGTACCAATTGACTCACTGTATATACCTCCCATGCCGTGCTGAAAAGCGGTGAAATTTGGCAGGCATAAGCTTATAGGGGTCCATGTCAAAACGGACAGAAGCAAAAAGTGACACACCGTGCATGCTCATTTGCATATTTTTTTACCCAGAATTCCTGGCTGCAGTGGAAGCTTTGCATGCGAAGAGATAATGGGGAAAGGCAGGGTTGCAGACGTATCTGAGACAGGTGAATGTGCTCACAAGTGATATTTTTATTTGCTATATACCTTACAAAACACTTATCTATCCCAGGGGTGCGCAAAGTTTCGGAGCTGCGCACCCCTGCCTGGCAGCCCCATTTGATGCGCATTGCCATGGCGACGAATCACGCCACATGAACCCCAGCGCTGTCATTTGATGCCACGTTGCCGTCGCTGAAGAGCCAGCAGAGAGCAGGTAAGGGAGTTACAGAGGCCTCACGCCTCCCCCGCCATTTAATTTAAATGCCGTGGGGAAGAGAGCAGGGGATCTGTAACCGCCCCCCAAGTTTGCGCCCCCCTGATCTCTCCAACACGTGAAGAGATACCTAGGAGATGAGCGCATTTACACACCTCCACTTATCACAAAAAAAGGTTTACTCACAATATGAAGAACCAGGTCCTTTTATTAATAATAGCAGACACTTTCACCACCTCCAGCAGAAAATAAATCAAAACAGCTAAGGATCTAGAGACTGGTGAAAATCAAAGAACTGAAAGTATATTTATGATGGTTTGCCCAAAACAATGTCTTGATAACAATAAGGGAAGCGCTCTAACTATAGGCAGTCCAAACTTGTATGAATAATGTGGTGCAGCTTGAAGAGTAGAACTGTTTCCCCATTCTCAGCAACAGTAGATTTGCAAGGTGATCAGCGCACCTCGTTGAAAGGGCGTACAAGAGAAGAGAAAGGAAAAAACACAATAGTGTAGCAAGTTCACAGCATGCAGCGAGCACAGATAAGTGGTGAGGTACTGTAGTGCCAACGAGTATTCTAAAACAAATCTAGGGCAATCACCAACAAGACCCAGATACATCCTGGGTACATGCTGGGTACATGCTGGGTACATGCTGCAACATTTCAGTGATATTTCTGCAGACAGACTAAAGGCCCATCGGATTAACCGCGGGGGTCCCTGGCAGTCTCATTCAAACGTGTTAATACAATGGGCCATTAGTCTCTGCAGAAATGTCACTGAAATGTTGCAGCATGTACCCAGCATGTACCTGGGTCTTGTTGGTGATTGCCCCAGATTTTCCAAGGCAGGTTTTAGAATACTCATCGGTGCACCTGTATGCACGTACATTGCAGTGCCTGCAATCAGGCACGTACAGGTTTCTTGGCAGTCTCCCCCTCTGCAATTATGGTGAAAGATTCGGAAGCCTTCTTTTGTAAAAGCTCAGCTTTATGTGCAAAATCAGGATTACATTTACACAAGGCAGTGTAAAAACATAAGGACCGACAAGTTCGTGGTCTTCAGCAACCTTCTCCGGTCTCCGCCAATCCAGCCGGCGTTCTTCGTCACTTCCGGTTTCCTGGCGCTCCAGCGAAACTGGTCCTCTCGGCAGCCCTACGCGTTTCAAAGGCAGTCCTTCTTCTGGGCTTTTACAAAAGAAGGCTTCCGAATCTTTCCCCGTAACTGCGGAGGTGAAGGCTGCCAAGAAACCTTTACGTGCCTGATTGCAGGCACTGCAATGTAAGTGCATATGTCACCACTTATCTGTGCACGCTGCATGCTGTGAACTTGCTTCACTATTGTGTTTTTTCTTTCTCTTATATTGCACGCCCTTTCAATGGGGTGCGCTGATCATCTTGCAAATCTACAAAACAATAGCTGTACAGTGACTCATTGTTGCTACTGATTCGAAGGAGATACTATCCAAACTCGGGTTACAATGGCATAACATTTTGTAGGCGACCTAACTTTAGATTAGCTATAAACTAAAATGAATCATCCTAAATGACAGACTAATACCATATACTATATAAAGTGTCCTTTACGAGCGCTTTCAACTTTTACAGCTACGAGACAGCAAGTCTCCATGCATCTGTATGTGCCTGTGTACTTGAAATATCAGATTAATTATTATATTACTGTATTTTCGGTATGTGATACAGTTTTTACACATTTCTTAGGCAGTCAATGCCAGCGCAAATCTAGTGATTTGAATTACTCTACTAAAGAGAAAAGAAATAAGTCAAATGTTGCCAGTTATTGGTCAATATCATCCATAACTTGACGCTTTCCATAATTGTCCTGTGTAACCACTGTCCACATTATTTGCATGTGTACGTGATGTAAAGAAGTGATCGAAAAGAACTATTAACAGAGACCTGCAAAACAGGTGCAAAAACAACACCAGATTTATTGAAGGATACGCTTCTCATTGCTTTTAACGAAACAGATTTTTGTATGTACCAATATTAATTGATCAGTTATGTACCAATATTACCCCAACTTTGCAGCAAATGGACTTTAACCCTGTGAGTGCCACAGAGAACAGCATCACACAGGGTTAATAAAAAAAAACAGCTTGACACACGCTGCAGGCGACATGTACAGTATTAAAGTTGCCAGCTGCACAACTAGGGAATTGTTATTGCAAAAACTACATTAATAAAAAGGTAATGAATAGGATGTTTTTCTTTCATACATATGCTGGGTTCTTCAACAGTTTAGCAGCTGGGACCTGGGAGACTGATACAAACGCCACATATTGAGCTTCATAAATAGCCAAATCAGCTTAAGTGTGCTACAAGTTAAACATTCATTCAATATGCTTAGAAAGGGAGAGTGGCTAGAGTGGCCAAAAATAAAGCTTTTCTTTATCATTAAAATACAAGTTGAACTGGAAGTGTGCCATTCAAAAGAAGTAGCATTCTGGGATTGTGTAGGTGATACAATGTAACTCCTCACACCACACTTCCACACTTCAATCCTGGGTTATGTCCAATATACAGTAACACTTTCCAACAATCTTACAACTCAGCAGAATAGCAAACTTTTACAATTAGAAACTGCAAACACTGACCTTATTTGAAGATGGT
The DNA here is from genome assembly GCF_040206685.1 of Ascaphus truei. Taxonomy (NCBI): domain Eukaryota; kingdom Metazoa; phylum Chordata; class Amphibia; order Anura; family Ascaphidae; genus Ascaphus; species Ascaphus truei. The sequence continues at coordinate 26,309,250 of NC_134500.1, forward strand.
TTAATTCTGTGTTTTCTACTTGTGTCCCTCTTGTCCTTTTCTGACTACGGTAGCTTGTCCATTGCCAGTGTGTGTAAGACAGAATCCTTGAGTCAAGCTATTTCTTGTGTCATTGAGAGAGGGCTGGGTTAGGACTGATTTGAATACACAACTTCAGACATGTACATACAAATTTAGAGCCCTTGGCAACTGGTTTACACCTTCCCACATAGATAGCATATGAAGAAGATCATTTTGGTTGCGTTCCCCGTACAAGGACATAAAAGGGGAAGCTAATATGGATTATTAAAGTCACTTCGGGTAGCTAAAACTGGACTGGATATTTACTGAACAATACTGCGAGGGACTGGATCCAGGTAAGGGAGCTGCTGCAAGTTACCTCTTTATTGCTACATTGTCCCTCTCATTCCAAGACATTTTCTATCATTCTTTTGTTCTTGTCCTCTCCCAGACATCGCTTTTCTTTTTATATATATATATTTTTGTTTTTTTCCCCCTGTTTAATTTCTCTGTTGCACTTCACCCACAATCTCTGTTTCCCTCCTCACTGTCATTTCTCTTGGTTCTGGTTTCCATTAAGCTTCCCATTTGAAGTCACGATTGGTCTCTTACAATCTCTCTGGATTTCCGCTCTTAATCCTTTTATATTCATTTTATTTTACTTACGGGTGGTCACTGTCACTGCTGTTTTGGTAGTGGCTGTAAAAAAAATGTGTTTGTTTTTTGGGGGGCAAAAACTTGATTAGTTTTAGCTTTGGACTTTATAAGCAGTTGACCCATACTGCACCTGAATACTCTGCATGCTGGGAGTGCCTCAGCATAAAAACCTTTGTACTGACAACATTGCTGTCCCACTTTATATTCACAGTATGCTATTTATTGTTTAAATATATATTATCCGTTCTACTTGCTAAGCATAGATATTGTATAAATGTAAAATATGGGTTAGAATTGCAGTTCCACAATGTTACATAAATGTAGATTTCTTTTTAAATTGGTTCTGGCAACACACACACACACACACACACACACACACACACACACACACACACACACACACACACACACTGCAGATACACACACACACACTGCAGATACATACACACACACACACACACACACACACTGTGCAGATACATACACACACATACACTGTGCAGATACACACACACACACACACACACACACACACACACACACACACACACACTGCATATACATACACACACACACTCTGTGCAGATACACACACACACATTCTATTCTCTATCTCTCAGCGGAATGTGTGAAAACATTCAAGGACAGAAAACATTTGAAGTCAAAATAATAATGCTCTTGGACACTAAAAAAAAGGACTTGATGCTGATATGGAGATTCTTACACATTCATCATTTCTTGTAAGGTTTCTGCCTGTCTCACTGTTATTTTTACTTTTCACCCCCTTCTCCTTCCCCGCAGCACCCCCACCCCTCCCTGCACACTGCTGATGGATGTATGGTCCTGCATTATCTCCATATTCCTCACTGTGCCTTTTAGCCATTTATTGCCCTGTCTGTTTCTTTACTCATTCCTCTGCTATTCCTTCTCTACCTTCCCTGCTTTACATTGTTATCTTGGCTTTCACATTTGCCTTATACTCATGGAAACTTTGTAAAATTAGCATTGTTGACCTCAGGAAGAGAGAGAACTCTCAAACTTGTCCTAAAATATTAATCGTTATAGTAAATAAATAAAAATGGTATCACCTAATTCTAAAGTACTAATTTACTCTGCACTATCGCAATAGGACTAACACGGCTATGCCTATTTAATATATATATATATATATATATATATATATATATATATATATATATATATATATATATATATATATACAGTATATATATACACACACAAATATTGATAGATACATAGATACATAGATAGATATAGGATATCCCGTATACAATTATACAGAGGGGCTTGAGAAAGGACCGTGAGGTCCAAAATGTCGCTACATTTTTTCTGTTACTACTCCTGATGCTTGTGATGTTCCATTAAAACCTTCTTGCATTTGACTACATTTTGTGAGTGCTGCAGACATTTTGGATCTCTATATATATATATATATATATATATATATATATATATATATATATATATATATATATATATATATATATATATATATATATATATATATATATATATATATATATATATATATATATATATATATATATATATATATATATATATATATATATATATATATATATATATATATATATATATATATATATATATATATATATATATATATATATATATATATATATATATATATATATATATATATATATATATATATATGCAAATATAGCTGTATGCTCATCTGCATGTCTTAGGCAGGTCTGCAACCCCGCCTTTCCCCATTATCACCCAGCATACAGCACTTCCACTGCAGCAAGGGATTCTGGGAAATGACATGCAAATGAGCACACAGTGTCACTTTTTGCCTCAATAACCATTTTTAACATGGTTCCCTATAGGCTTAAGCTTGCTGCATGGTCACAGCTTTGAGCACAGCCAGGGTTAAGGTGCATACCCAGAAAACCACCCACAGACAGCTGTTTCAACCTTGATGGGTCTCATCAGTGTGGGGTTGATTTTACTGGGAATGCAAGAGAGGCTTATGGGATAGGCCAAACCATAATACTGAGTTAAGTTATGGTGAGTAAAAAAAGTGACAAAAACCCTCCACAGGAAAGCAAATATGCAAATATTTGCATGTCATTTCCCAGAATCCCTTGCTGCAGTGGAAGTGCTGTATGCTGGGTGATAATGGGGAAAGGCGGGGTTGCAGACCTGCCTAAGACATGCAGATGAGCATACAGCTATATTTGCATATTTGCTTTCCTGTGGAGGGTTTTTGTCACTTTTTTTACTCACCATAACTTAACTCAGTATTATGGTTTGGCCTATCCCATAAGCCTCTCTTGCATTCCCAGTAAAATCAACCCCACACTGATGAGACCCATCAAGGTTGAAACAGCTGTCTGTGGGTGGTTTTCTGGGTATGCACCTTAACCCTGGCTGTGCTCAAAGCTGTGACCATGCAGCAAGCTTAAGCCTATAGGGAACCATGTTAAAAATGGTTATTGAGGCAAAAAGTGACACTGTGTGCTCATTTGCATGTCATTTCCCAGAATCCCTTGCTGCAGTGGAAGTGCTGTATGCTGGGTGATAATGGGGAAAGGCGGGGTTGCAGACCTGCCTAAGACATGCAGATGAGCATACAGCTATATTTGCATATTTGCTTTCCTGTGGAGGGTTTTTGTCACTTTATATATATATATATATATATATATATATATATATATATATATATATATATATATATATAAAGCATACATTACCAGCAAAGGTAAGGAGACAACAGCACTCAGAAGGTATAAGTAACTATAAACTGTATTAAAGAAACTTGCACATATATCCAACGTTTTGGTCCGCTGCACCCCCCTGAGGAAGGTCCCGTTCAGCGGACCGAAATGTTGGATATATGTGCAAGTTTCTTTAATACAGTTTATAGCTGCTTATACCTTCTGAGTGCTGTTGTCTCCTTACCTTTGCTGGTAATGTATGCTTTATTATTTTTTATGACATAAGCACCAGGTCATTATACCACTACAGGAGTGCCAGATATTCATGATTTGTTTATATATATATATATATATATATATACAGTATATATATACACACACAAATATCGATAGATAGTATATCCCTTATACATTTGACTGTTTTGTGCCCACTGCAGGTAACATACTAATACAGATGTAGCTACCTGTTCTCTACCTCTTGCCTTGCAAGTTTTGCACGACAACCTCTCCCACGCCGTGACATTCCAGCGGCCAGACTAATGGCCCATCGGATTAGCACAGCCGGGTCCCTGCTGTGTGAATCCTAACTGGCTTCACCTGTCTGTAATAGACACGCAGTAAGTGATAGACTGAATCAGTCACTCTACCTGCGCGCCTCTAATATGCGATCGCGGGGGTTTTATTTGATTAATACAGTATTTTAGCTGGGTATCTCCAGAGCTGGACCCCATTGATTTCAGGTCCAGGGACCCACTGCTTCCCGAGTTACAAGCCCCGTTAAGGGGTAACAGTACCCCGGCGGCCATGTTTAATTGTCCCGCGTCACGGCCCACGTGATCGGGGGATTTAAACAAAGCAGAGGGATACCAGCACCCCATAACGGGGCCTGTAACTCGGGATGCAGGAGGTCCCCAGACCTGAAATCAATGCGGTTCAACTCCGGAGACCCCCAGCTACAATACTGTATTATTAAAATAAAAACCCTGTGATCGCCTGTTAGGCTAAGCCCCTGGTGGTGGCTGCTGCACACGCGCCTGGAGTCCAGGCACAACACAAAGCACAGCCCAGCAGCTCAAAGCACTGCGCTCCCATTGGTCCAAGCTATCTGCCCTGCTATTGGCTCCCAGCACATCACATGACCGTGTCGCCGCACAGGAACACAATCGTGTTGTCTCCCCTGCTGGCTGACGCGCCACCGCACTGCGTGAGCCAACACGCGAGAAGACACTGGGGCCTGCCTGATTGAGGTTAGTGACGTGTACAGAGCGCACGCCGCCGCACACGCCGCCGTCACCCCCGGGGACCTATCCTTAGAGGCACAGAGGTAGAGTGACTGATTCAGTCTCTTACTGCGCGTCTCTTACAGACAGGTGCAACCCTGTAGGATTCACACTGGGAGTCCCATACAAACGCTGTGTTACCCCGCTGTGTTAATCCAATGGGCCATTACAGCCTGCTATGAGCCATCTTGATTAGTTTCCGGCAAGATGGCCACGCTTTTGTCCCATGATTCGATAGAGAACATGCAGCTACATCTGTATGTCTATAGCTTGTGCTTCACCCTTGTTTCTGATAGATAAACTACCACAAATTTACTATCTTATGCACACACACAATTGTCAATGCAGCGGTTTTTTTTCACTTTTTTTGTGGCATCTTTTGCTTATGACTTTAATTACCTCTCTAGCTCTCATTCCCACTATGCCTCCGATCCCCTGCTTCCTTTCAGTCGCTATAGATCAGGGGAGTGTGTGAGTGCATACCTCACCAGCTAATCTTTAAAGGGTTGCAAGGCCGTGCTTCCCTATTTTGCTTTTTTCTTTTCTTTTGTTTGGAGGTGCGCTGATTCCCCTGAACAAATCTTCAATTAAAGAACTGGGAACAGTTCTTTCTTCAAGCAGCACCCTTTCATCGGTTTATTTAGTTTAGACACCATTATTCTGACCGCTTCTTTATTGTGTTAGATCAGGCATCCAATCATGCAATGATGCCGCTGGGTCACGTGACGTCACGTTGCCATGGCAACCAACCTGCCTGCTCCTCTCCGTTCTGAGCCACCCCTCCCCCTCTAACCTCGCGAGGCATCAAATAACCGGGGTCACGTCACATGACCCCGCGACGTCATTTGACGCCGCGTTGCCATGGACACGAGTGACGCCGGCAGAGTCCAGGTACGTTTTAGAGTCGCAGGTGCCTCACGCGATCCCTAGGCATTTCATTTAAATGCCTCAGGGAAGAGCGCGGGGCCTCTGCAACCGCCCGCACACCCCCCCCCCCCCTCACCCCCAGACAAATCCAACGCCCCCACTTTGCGCACCGCTCGTATAGATAACTCAAAACCATGTGGTGTAGCGAAAATACTTCTTTTAAACAATAACTTTGGGGTTAATGGATACTATTTAATTCTGCATATTATATTGATTTCTCTAGTAAATGTTTAATAAGCATTTTGAAAAGATTTACCAATTATGCCCTAATTTAATCATTTCCATTTTTTTCATAATGCATTACGTTTGCTTTTATACATAAGTTTATTCTTTCTGTCATATATGGACCTCATCCAGCATGCACCAATAAAATGGTTTAGGAAGTTTACGAGTGCCTGGGCCATACATTCTTGCCGAAGTAATGTATTACCCTATAGCAGTAGTTGAGCAGTGGCACCTATCTATAAACTGTTAATACTTCTGTTTGAACTCTTTTAAAAGTTGGATTTATAAATGCTTTAGCAATTAAACAAATTGGGACTTGTATCTGTTATATTGCAGTATCTTATGGTGCAATAACAACAATTGCTGTATATTGCCCGTTCAAGTAAATAGCCATAAATGAGTAATATGCACCAGTGTATTTGCAAATGAAAGGGTAAATTGTGTTAGTACTGCCAGATACTACATGTCATCACGCCATGACTTCATGATGCTGCAGGACTACGGGCCCCGCTACCGGCATGCTGCCTACACACAGACACTCTCTCACACATACACTCTCTCTCTGTCACACACACACACTGACACTCTCACAGACTCTTACATACACACAGACACTCCGCCCCCTGTCGGTGTGCATTGAGAGCAGGGGCGGACAGTGTACAAGGAGGGCTCTGACTATCTCTGCCCCCAGCCATCCGACTAGCTCCAAGCTCCAGCCCTCTGCCTCCTGCTCTCCTCACTGAATGGCACAGCGGTGACTTGACCTGTCAATCACCGCTGCTGCCAGGCCTAGTTTGATGTCGCTGAGAGCGCTGTTGCTGGTGGCAGCGGTTGTCACGTATAGCACACCTGTGAGCACATGACCTGCATATGGGACACGGGTTAATACGCCGCTCGCATGCTGGCCCACCTTTCACCTTTGCAAAGGTCCCTCAAATTAACAATATCTCCCCTCAATCTGTCCCCATATACTATCTGTCACGAACAGCACACAAGTGAGTATGTGACTTAGATATGCAACCAGGATTAATACACACAGCTACTCTAGCCAACTCACCTTTCTCCTGCACAAAGTTCTTTCAATGAGTTAATATTAACCCCTTACTCGATTGCAATCTATCCGCTTCCACACTCAAGAAATATGCAAAATATGTCAATTAATATACTGTATCTTCCATGGTCTCAGGTCCTTGTTTATTAAAGAAAAAAATATGCACTTAACGCACAAAAATCTGTTGTAGCAAAATGTGTCCGAAAATATAAATACTCTCTACAGAGCATACAACAGTTCATTCAGAGACCAAAAGCATTACTTATTAAAGAAAGTTTTAATATATATAAAAAAAATACAGTGCTTCAGATTACAGAGAAAGATCATTACAAGAATATACAATTACAATAAATGCAGGACAGTTTCTTAAAACAACAGGATAAAACAAAAATCCCTATACATTACTTTACCATTTATGTCATAAGTTTTCCGCAAGAAAGATCACTGGCGTAGAAAGATGAAAATTCAAGTGTTTGATACTAAACACACCTCTGTTAAATTCTGATTTTCATAATACCTTGGCAAGTCTTATGTACTATTTTTTCCCCATTGAAACAACATAAGCCCACTCCTGTCAGCTGCTAGATTAATAGTTTTACAACAGAGTAAAAAAAACTAACGACGTTTACATTTTTGCCTCAATATATAAATGCACTCGTAACTTATTTTCTCTAATACTTACACGTAGACAAATGTGAGTCATATCAAAAGATTCAGGCAATTATGACAGATGTAACTAGACTAATTATGACCGTCTTGCTCCTAAATTTGAGTGACAAATGGATGTCTGTCCTTGGCACCTTTTGCTCATGTCATGTCTGGTCTCATTGCATGCAACTCCTTACAACGATTACACATATCTGAACTTTACACTTTATAATCGATGTTCTCCCCAGATAGCTTTATTTTTAATAAAGTGCTCAAATTAAGGCGTGACCTTGGGGTAACCTCTCTCTGGAATGGGATGCACCAGTAATCATTCCAGAACGTTTAGTTTTCTTTGAGGCTGACAGAATAGTATCCGGTTAGCATTTATTGCATTTTAAACATGTCACTTTTAGTGGGCCATCATTTTCTTTGGTAATAGTGTTAATTGAGATAGTAGCCAGTTTGTCCCAATTTTTTTTCCCATTCCTCCATCTCCAGGACTTCGCCTATATCCGCCTGCCATTGTCTCATAAGTTGGGTTTTTGAGTCTCTGCTACTTGGAATCATGTGTTGATACAGTAGGGATATCAAACCCTTGTTCACTGGGTTTGCCCCACAAATAGACTCTAAAAGGGTACCATTGAATGAAGGTATTCCTGGGCCTTGTGAGCTAACAAAGTGTCTCAACTGATAGTATCTGAAAAGTTCCCCTTCCGGTGCTCCATAACTTCCTTTAAATGTGTTGAATGATTTGATCTTGGTGTCCAACAGGAAATCTCATAGCCTGGTTATACCCGATGTTTCCCACCACTGCAAGTTCTGCCCCAGCATCCAGGTTTAAAATATGGGGTTTCGAGAAGTGGGGTCATTTTTTAACGTTTTAGGGTAAGCATGTGTTGGATTTTATTTATGTCCCAAATATTCAGTGAGTGGGAGATCATCATAATTAATGCCACAACTCTCAGTCAAGAGTGGGCTGAAAGCAACAGTAGAGACCCTAGTAATTGGGGGCTAATAACTGCTGCCTCAATGTCCACCTACACCCTTTCTCCTCTGTCCAAATGCCACAGTATCAGTTGACTCACTTGTGCTGACTTGTAATACGAGTAAAGGCATGGTACTGAAAGGCCTCCAGAGCTGGTCGAGCGTATAATAGTCTTATACAGGACCCTCGTTTTTTTACTGTTCCAAATAAACTTGTCATATGTTGGAGGCTTATGATATCTTTTGGGGGGGGGGCGGAAAGGGAGGTATAATATTTTGGGTAACAAGTTAATTTTATCACAATGAATTCTTCCTATCCAGGAGATTGGGAATTTTTTGACCATTGGGCTAGGTCAGGGGTCGGCAACCTGCGGCTCCGAGCCACATGCGGCACTTTCCGTTACTACTTGCGGCTCTCTGCAGGTTGCCGAACCCCAGCTGCTGCCTCTCTCCCTCAATATCCTGCCGGCATACCTAATTTGGCCTGATCCACAGAGGTGGCCTGCTGGAAGGTGTCCGTGGAGGTGCCTCTCCAGGCAGCTTGCTGTAGACCATGGGTGAGCAAACTGGGGGGCACTAGATTTTCTGAGATGGGCGCAGCAGTTATAGAAGTCCCGCGCTCTCCCCCCAGGCATTTAAATTAACTGCCAGGGGACCGCGTGAGGCCTCTATAACACACTTGCCTTCCCTTCCAGTGACATGTCGTCATTTTATTGCTAACCCAGTGTCAAATTACGCCACAGGGTCACGTGACATCACATTAACATGGCAACGTGACGTCACATGAACCTGCGTGTCATTTGACGCCGGGGCTGAGCAGGTGTGGCCGGGGGGGCACGAGGCCCAGAGGAGAGCAGGAAGGGATGCGCACGGGGGAAAGTTTGCACAACCCTGTTGTAGACTGGCAGAGGCACATCCGTGGGCACCTTTCAGCAGGTAGCTTGGCAGGCTCCCTCCACAAGCCTCTAAAAGGCCTCCTTACTCCTGCAGAGCAGCCGGTAGGCAGCAGGCACACAGATCCTCTCCTCTCTTCCAATATCCCTGTCACCCCCCTCTCACTCTGACTCCTCTCTCTTCCCATCTCTCTCACTCCTTTCTCTTACAATCTCGCTCTCTCACTTCTCTCTCTTCCCATCTCACTCCTCTCTTCCCTCTCTCTCTTTATTCTTCCCCGTGCCTCTTTCTCCCTCCCTCTCTCTCTCTATATCTCTCCTTACTCCCTCTCTCTCTCCTTCCCCCTCTCTCCCCCTCTCTGTCTCCTTCCCCCTTTCTCTTTCACCCTCCTCTCTCTTCCTCCCACTCTCTTCATTCCACTTTTTTCTCCTTCCTATTTTCTTTTTCCTTCCCCCTCTCTCTCTCCTTCTCTTTCCCTCCTTCCTCATCTTTCTCTACTTCCCCCCTCTCTCTCTCTCTCTCTCTCTTCCCCCCTCTCTTTTCTTCCCCTTCTCTCTTTCCTACGCCCTCTCTCTTTCCTTCCCCCTCTTTCCTCTTTTCTATCTATAATGCAAATAGGAGGGGTGAAAGTGGGCAGCCCTGTCTCGTGCCACTTTTTATTGGAAATGGATCTGGTGAAAACCCTACAGTCAGGACCCTAGCCACCGGGGAGCTGTAAAGATTTCTGACCGAATTGAAAAAAATCTCTCTGCCAAAACAAGATAGGGTGGCACAGAAAAAGTTCCAGTCCACCTTATCAAACGCCTTCTCTGCGTCCAGTGCAAGAATTATGGTAGGGATCTCATTTTGGTTAGCTTTGTTGATCACGTTTATGTATGTAAAATGGCCCCATTTTTTCCTAATAGCATAAATGTTCTGGGATTTAATTTGATTTCTCAATCTAGTGGCTAGCATTGTGTCTGCCTTGTTCCTTTTTTCATAGAACTTCTGGTTAGTCCATCTAAGGGCTCTCTCTGATGTTTCGGACAGACATAAATTACATTCTCCCCGTAATAAAACTATTTGTTTCCATATCTGGCCGGATTCCTGGTGCTTACAGTATGTTTACTTTCTAACTCTGATAATTTTTGGGAGAGTTGGTCAATCTTTTAATTTCTCTGTCTCTTCCTTCTTGCTGTTTGTTTAATTAAGATTCCCCTTACTCTACTGCCTTATGGGTTACCCATAGCAATGACGGAGATATATCATGGCTTATTTTGTTTTTGAAATAGGACAATATCTCCTCTCTTAAATAAATAAAAAAAAGAACTTGTGAACACGTACACAAAGTGCGAGTTCTGGTGCGCTAGGTCTGTGTCCACTTGATGGTAAATGATATCGTTGATATATAAAAATATATGTTTTCAAGAACACTTTAAATCATATACTCAGTATGGATTTTGTTTCTGGTAGTATTCTCCAATGATGCAATAAATGTAATGAAAAAAATATATAAAATATAAAAGACTATATTTAAATTGTGAATATATTTGTTAAAAGACGCGAAACCACTGATAAATGCGTCCTTATAGATGCAGACGCAGCAAACACACAGATGTGCTAAAAAATAACACCCCTTCATGAGCTCTTAAAAAGTGTCAACATGAAACAAGTGTTTATATAAAAGGGGATACAATGTATGTTAAATAATGTCCTCTTGAATGAGTGCTTGTATTGATGGGTCTTTTAACCAATGCAGCCAAAGATGTCAGGCTACCACTCCTCCTCAATACTTCAAATACAAACAAAAAGAATAGAGGGCGCGAAAAATTTAAAATTCTTTTTATGATACTATTCGATCAACATTTAAATACCGTGCACTCACAGGAACATTAAAAATAAAAAATATATATAATGACTGAAATTAATTGTTGTATCAGTTTCTGTTCTCCCCTATCAACGATCAGTGTAGAATCCTGGTGTCCAGTCTCTTAGTCTGCAACCCGCTGGGTGCTTTGTCTTGTCTTTGTGGATGGGGATGATGGGAGCTTGTGAGCCGTTGACCCCTGTTGGCTAACAGCGGTCCTGGCTACACTCCGCGGCATGCCCCCTCCTCCGACCGGCGCTCTGCTTGCTGCGGGACTCTCCAGAACTGACGTCACGTCCGGGAGTGGCGACTCCTCTGCCTGCGTGTCACTGCAATCTGGCGTTCCTCTCTGAGCTTCAGCCGCGACTTGACTGACCACACACTGGATGCTGGAACCAATTTTGGTTGATGACTATAAGGGGGAGATACCATGGGAGAATGCTCATCTGGTGTTTGCTGCTTCACCTCCTATGTTTCTCCACCTACTGTGGTTTCCTCAGGGATAGTCTGCATCTATAATGGGTCCCTAATTTATACCTAAATTCATATCAAATGGCCCATGTTTTTTCACTCAATCTAATTAATTGATTGGTTGATCCTTAATAAGACACTTTATTTTAGACAGGTGCCTTGTGAAGATATCCACTTATTATTGCTATTTGAAATTATTTTGTTATTGTTTTTTCTTCATTTAATTATTAGGATTTTCTTATTAATTTATGTGAATAAACCAATTGATTCTCATGTTGTTTTTGATGAGGGTTATAAATGTTATTACTCATTTCTGTTTGCTTAATACTTATAAGCTTATTTTCTCAATTTAATGTGTGTCTTCCATTACTCATAGTGCTGGGAGGATAAGTCTCATTCCAACCTACAATCTCCAAAGTTCCAAGAGGTAGCTTTAAGCAGGGGCCCTTTGTGGCAGTTTCTGAGTCTGGTTGGTGTCCGTTGAGGGACCAGCCTCTGGCGGGTTCCAGGGTCTTCTGTGCCCTGGAATAGAGGTCTGGTTCCTAGTGTCTTAATGTCAGCACAGCCCTGTGCTCAAGACCCCGTCTCATTTTGCTGCATTGTTGGGACTGTGCTCAGGAGTCTCTCTCTTGCAGTTTAAGCAGGAGGCTTTTCAACATGTCTGATGAGCCAGATGGAGACTGGTTAATTGCCTTTGGCTGCAATTAACTAGCTCGTTGCTGGATTCCTCAGACCACTACAGGCTTTCCATTGAAGCCTCCTTTATACAGGGGGTTATCGAGGGAACCCTCTGGGCAGCAAGTTTACCTACAGTGTATTATAGCATAGCACATGATCCTCAGCACTCCACATGAGCACAAGGAGCAGAGCCACAGAGGGTTTGATTACTGTCTTCATTTGCTATTCCCATTTACCTTTCATTGACTGTTGTGGACTCCTGGTGCTTCTTTGCAAGCTGCTTTCTTGCAAGCTGTGTTCAGCCTTTACTGTACCATTGCCCACAGTTTCTTGTGGTACTTGAACTACTGGCATTGACTTTAGTGGATTCTTGCTGCCCTGCTATTAGCTGTTTAGCTGTATTTAGCCTACAGTACACTGTATGTTTGCTATCTATTTTCAGGGGTGTCTGATTTGACCAGTTATAGGGGAAGGGAGGCTTAGGGAAGTACCTCTTGGACATTTTGGACCAGGGGGAATGGGCCAGATGAAGAGGTAGTCCCTCGAAACGTCGCCCCCCTAGCATACTTTCCGTTCTTCGTTTTTTGTGTATATTCCTTGTGTTTCATGTTTTTTCCCCTTTTCCTTCCCCCCCCCCCCCCCCCCCACCCCTCACTTTGTGACATGCCCATATGTGATACTGGTTTCTGCAAACACATTTGATTTATTTCTGGTTTGTTTTATTATTAAATGTTTATTCTGCATTACAACTGTTTTCATCCTTTAGCTATTAGACAGTGAGTGCTGGTACTTACGTAGATTTGATAGCATAGCACATGATCCAAAGTAGGGTCAACAACTTGTTGCCATAGCAGCCACACACTGCACCTCTCATCTATGTGTCACTTTTTATACACTTCCCATACGCCTACCCATCAAAACATTCAATCTTACATTTAAGTGGGAGGGTTCTCCGACTTTATTACAAATATCTTGTGACAGCATAAACTGTGACTCAGGAAAACTGCGGAGTGGTATTCTCCGCGCCCTATTCCGTACATCATGAGTCTAGTATTATAAAAGTACATTGTTATAGGTGTGTTGCAACTTTCTGTTTCGTGCTTTAATGACGTAATTCTAACTGACATGTAAATGACTTAATTCTAACCAACATGTAAACTTATAAACTCGTAGGAGCTGAGTAACTCCATAATACAATCATTTTCAAGATCTTCCTGACCTTCTGTTAATTATTCCACGTGGTCTCTGAGGACCTTTCTCTCCTGGTCTGCCATTTTCTGGGCTACTTAGATCTGATCGACTTTTGATTAGACTTAGACTTAGATTGTAAGCTCTCTGAGGCAGGGATTTCATTTCCTATTGTCTGATTTTGCTGTGCTTATTGTATTATTATAATCCCTGTACTGTATTCTTTGTGAAGCGCTGAGTACACTTTTGGCGCTATATAAATAAAGATATAAATACATACATTTGTCTCGATTGTATCCGTTCTTTCCCCCAGTTGATTAAGGTATTGGTGAATTCCTCTGAGGGTGACTTCCAGTTCTGTATTAAAAGGCCTTTAATGTTATCAAATAGGTCTTTAATGTCCTGCTTTGTGTGTAGAAGGCAGGGGGACGTGGTCTCTGTGTCCGATTCTACGTCGGCGCGCTGGGAATCACTCTACTCCATCACGTTGATGTGGTTTTCCCGACCCTTGAAGAATTCTTTGAATTCTTGCGAGGAGGAAGCATTTTTTCCCTTGGTAGGTGGCATTGTCGAGTGCCTTCCTTGTTCTCCTACCTTATTAATTAGGTCAACACGCTAATTGGATTCATTATGAGATTAAAGTTATGTCATTTCCTCCGAATTTATGCAGAGCTAGGCTATGTGGCAGCCATCTTGTTTATCGCTACACACCATGTGAGGTATGTTTTAAGTTGATCCAGGTCCCCGCCCTTATGAGGTATTACATTCTCTGTATCTTTTTGGTTGTAGCGCATGTCTGCACAACTTTATTGTTGTATTTGTAGCTTTTCACTTTGTTTTGGGATTGAATGTATTTTTCTATTTGTTCTATTTAATATAAATTGAGGGGTTTTCCTTTTGAATGGGATTTTTTGACTCATCAGAGTCACCAGCCGGTCCAAGGCAGCATGACAGGTGCATGCCCAGGACCCTCCTCTTTATGACTTTAGGTGAGGGGTATAGTTTGTTCTGGCAGGTAATCAGGGTACTGTGCAATCCAGCTCCGCTGGTTTCGGAAGTGTCTGAGTCAGTCAGATGTTGGGGCCTTCTATAGCCTTCCAGTAAAGTCGATTTATTATTAATTATTCATGTCCCCTTTGTTTGTAAGGGGAGATTTGCTGTTTTGTTCTGGTGTGGTTTTTATATTCCCCTGAATTCCCGTCTCCTGATCGGGTGATTGAGGGTGATTCCTGTTCCCACCCTTCGACCCACTCTTCCAGGTACATGCCTTGCCTGTTATTGGAGACTCCTCCTGACAGATCAGGAAAACTGCATGGTCCCTCCGGCCATCTTGAAATGGTCCGTTGTGCAGGAAGATATGTGCAGGCCTGCTTATGTGCAAAAACCAGGGCACGCTTCGATGGGCGATCAAACTATTTTAGAGTAAAGGTATAACTCGAGTGCTTGAAGGAGGTCGGAAAGGTACCAGAGCTGAGGGAGAACTTGAAAATATGTATGAATGTAGGGATTGGAGAGGAAGCAAAAGGTTTGATTAAAAGGGATGAAATTGAGTGAAGATGGCATGAGTGGCATATCATGATTACAGGCACATCAGGTTTAGCAGGTATTAAGGGACAGATATCCATTTGTCACTCAATTTTAGGATTAAGAAGGTCGTGATTAGTCTTGTTGCGTCCGTAATGACCACCTGAATCTATTGATGTAGTTCGTGTGTGTAAGTATTACAGAAGGACAGTTAAGAGTTCGTTTAGATATTGAGGAAAATTTTAAACGTCGTTTGTAAGGTTTTTTTTTTTCACTCTGTTTTAAAACTGTCAATCTAACAACTGATTTATGACGGGTGTGGGTTTATGTTGTTTCAATGGGGAAAAATTGTACTTAAATCTTAGCAAGGGTTTATGAAAATGAGATTTCAACAGCGGTGTCTTTGGACCAAATACGTGAGTCTCACTTCTGCGCAAGTAACCTCTCTCGGAGAAAACCTTTGACATAGGGTAATGTATAGGGTTTTCTGTTTTATCCTTTTATTATTTTGAGAAACTGTTCAGCATTTATTGTATTTGTATGTTCTTGTTATCCCTTTTCTGTAATCTAAGCACTGTATTTTTATATATAGTCAAACATTTAATAAGGGATGCTTTGGGCTCTGAATAAACTGATTGCACGCTTTGGAGAGTATTTACATTTTTGGACACATTTTGCTACAACCGATTTTTGGGTGTTAAGTGCATAGTTTTTCTATCATAAATAGGGACCTGAGACCCTGGCAGATTTATTAATATTACATCTTTTATTTGCATTTCTCGGGTGATGGAAGCGTATAGATATAATGGCAATTGAGTAAGGGGTTAATATTAACTTATTGGAGGTACCTTGCGTAGATAAAAGCTGAATTGGCTAAAGTAGCCCCTGTGTATTAACCCTCATTGCATATCTAAGTCATGTGCCCACTTTTGTGCTGTTCTTGACGGTTGGTATATGGGGACGGATTTAGGGGAGATATTGTCCATTTGAGGGGCCTTTGCAGAGATGAAAAGTGGGGCCGCTTGCGAGCTGAGTATTATGTCCTATATGCAAGTCACGTGCTCACAGGTGTGCCATACTGTACGTGACACACCCTCTCTCCTCCTTTAATACCTATCTTAAAGTACACCTCTTAATGTAGCATTAGGGAATATATCCCTTGGCTAGTACTATAGTACTATATCTCATATGCATTTAGCACGCCCTCTTACATATGCACTTGCCATAACACACTCCTACTGTCTTTATAAGTTCTCCAAACATAACCTAATGTTAACTCTTATGTCTAAAGCACTTATTCCTATTATGTCTCCTATTTTTATGTCACGGGCATTACTGCTGTAATGCTCTATGTACATGGATGGCGCTATACAAATAAAGATATACATACATACAGGCACACCCCGCATTAACGTACGCAATGGGACAGGAGCATGTATGTAAAGTGAAAATGTACTTAAAGGGAAGCACTCCCTTTTTTCCACTTATCGATGCATGTTCTGTACTGCAATTGTGCATTACTGATGTAAATAGCGCATTTGTAACAGGTTCTATAGTCTCCCCGCTTGCGCACAGCTTCGGTACAGGTAGGGAGCCGGTATTGCTGTTCAGGACGTGCTGACAGGCGCATGCGTGAGCTGCCGTTTCCCTATTGGGCGATATGTCCTTACTCGCGAGTGTACTTAAAGTGAGTGTCCTTAAACCGGGGTATGCCTGTACATATGACAGGAGTTAGCAGAATTATCTAGGTGGGCTAAACATGACAACTGGATCAGTGCCGTCTCTTCCTGCTTCATAGACCAAAGCCTCCTACTCCCTCCCCAATCCAGCGCTGCCACCTCCAGCTTCATTGGTCCTTAAGCCACCTCCTCTGGGTCTCCAGAGACATCCAACCAAGGTCCTGGCCTTTGCTCAAATTCTGAACGAGCTCCCAATCTTCTGTGCGGGTGAACCGGTTCCTGGCTCACCCCACCATTCCACTCCAACCATCCAGCTACTCTGGTTTGCTGATCCGGTATGTATGATTGCTTACTTTAGATTGCAAGGTATGAGTTGAGGTGTTTGGTCTGAGGAAGGGACTTTTGTCCAGAAACGTTACCTTGTTACGCTCTAATGAATTAATACACGTGGAAGTCTTTTGACACTACCAAATCTCTTGTGTGCTCTTTGTATTCCTTTGCTTTGCGGTTGACCATATTCCTCATGAACAAGTATTGTATCTCTTCCAGTTAGCAGCACTGTTACTCATGGAAGTAATTCTGTAACAGTGCGTGAACTGGAATTATGCTGTATTTTTATTAACAGGTTATGGTTTTTACCACACTCATCAGTATTTGGCATTGTGCCGTTTACAGTTGTCAGCATGGGTAGACCGCATAAGTGGTGGATAGTGGACCACTTGTTCATACATTGGGAGGGTGAATGAGCGCAAGACAGACCGTACGGTCTGCAATAAGGAATACCACATGAAAAGATGGTCTTGTTCTGGATGGTCTCTATCTGGTTGGAAATGATACCACAAAGGTTATGGCAATATGCTGATTGCTAAGTGGCCATTGAAAGAGCTGGGTGGAGAGAGAACAAAAGGAGTTTCATCTTTTCATGCAGGGATATTGTGATAAGGCATAGGGAAATAGATGGGCAATGCAAAGGGATGTACACAAGCAATAATGTACACCTATTAGAGGTCTGGACATATTAAAACTAATGTACATGGGATGCTCAAAGCATTATTACAGGCTGTGATGAGCCTCATAGATTGGGGGGCTTTCAGTCCCATGTAAAGGGGTCTTAAGAGTAGCGATGGGTGAATGTTTTTTTTCTAATTTGAATCTGCCATGCATCAGCTTTCATCCATGGATCAGTCTCAAAAAAGGCAATTCTGCCTTTTTTTTCCCTATCACTGAGAGCACAAGACTTCCAGTTTAATGGTGTGTGTGCGTGTGCGTGTGCGTGCGCATGGAGGTGCCTGTGTTGTAAAGGTAGAACACCTGAGGTACCTGGCTGGGAGATATGCTAATGGGTATGCATACTTCCTAAAAGGCTTTCCATACCAACTATATAGAGTTTATAAGCCTAAAACACCTAGTGACTGAAATAGTGTACTGGTGCCAAACTCAACAGGGCTAGAACCCACAACCACTGTTTTTCAAAGCAGCAGCTCTAGCAGTGTGAGCTAAACCAGCGGCTGGTTAACATCACGGTCAGTCACATAATACTTTTTGAGCTGCTCACTGCTCACATGTGTAGCTAATCCAGCTACAGTTTTAGGTATCTCAGGTGGGCTCCACCATTGCTCTATACACCATTTCAGTCACTGGGTTCTGTAGGCTTATCAACTCTATATAGTTGGTGTAGGAGATGTGTGCAGAGGTGAAAACAGGAGACTGCTTTTGGAAAATTAATGTAGGCTTTTATTTTGCCCAAAGCTTTAACAACATAAAATATTGCTTCTGTTCAGCATATAAGGAGCAAACAAAATACCCGTACGTAGCTCCTATCCAGAGTGCTGACTAATACAATAACTTAGTCCCTATCTGTGGGTTGGAGGGCTAAGCCCCTTACCAACAATAACCCAAACTTAGTCATAGGTGAGTTTTAACCTTCGGGCCCCCAGCTTCCTCCTTCTGGGATAGGGGGTGAGAAGGTCCACGGTGCAAGGTAATCTCTCTTGCACGGTCCAGTACTTTCCTTGAGCAGAGAGATCCTTGCAGAGAGTATTTGTAGGCTTTTACAACCTTGACAAGGCAGCTGAAGATGTTAATTAAGCTAATCTACCTGGTAATTACCTCCTCAGTGCTGGCTCTGTAAGTCTGTTTCCCCTGCATAATTACGTGACATGGAATCCATCCGGTTACAGTTGCTATGGAAATCTTTTAAGGAAGTGTGGGATGGGACTCATTTAAATATACTTTGCATAGCATTAGCATATCTCCCAGGGTACCTCAGGTGTGCTCCTTTATCAGCACAGGCATGTCTCCCTAATTTATTTGGGTGGATATATATACAATTGGAGATACTACTAAATTGGAAGTTCCCTCCTCCCTCCCCCCCTCCCCGACTTTCCCCCTCTCCCCGACTTTCCCCCCTCCCCGACTTTCCCCCCTCCCCGACTTTCCCTAATGTTCAAGGGCATGAAGCCTTCTATCCAACCCACAGACCCCTGCAGACTAGGAACAATACTGGTGGGACATGAGGGGAGACCCGGCTTGGGTAGGGGCCTGTGCTGCCTCTTCCGTGCCGCTCCCACACTTGACTGCAGCTGGAACTCTAGCAAGGCTTACCGGGTCGGGTTGAAAATGTATGGCATGAATGAAGTACAATTAAATCTAATCAGACCACTCATCTGAAATGAGTTTGACATCCCTGTTCTAGATGGACAATTTAGGAAAGATATGTCTACTCATGGCACAGATGGGTCAGTCACATGCACAATATTAGTAAATAGTTATAAAAGGATGTGGCATAATAATCAAATCTTTTATGTAAGCATTTCTAAAAGACTGCCCGACACACACAATATGCCTATACTGGTTTAACAGGTCCAATAGCATTGTTCATAGACATCACCCTTTAGCATTTTGGGTGTATAGTGAAATGCTTGAACACCACAAACACGCCTGTTCAACTAGTTAACCATCAGAGGAGTAGATATATGGAAGTTGGAAGATGTAGGATTATGTCAGCAAACTGTAGCTAAAAAGGAAACCTGTGGAGTAATGTGAATTTGATCAATATTATTACTTATTATAGGCTAAAGCAGTAAAATTCCGGGCATTATTGAAAACCCTGCTTTCTGATTGGTTAAAATTCCGGGCATTATCCAATCAGTAATGCCCGAGATTTTAGCAACTTGCAAAGTGCAGTTTTCAATGTGTTTATTTTCAGCCAATCAGCTTTCAGAACAGCTGGGGCAGGGAATTCGTCTGAATGAAGTAACAGCTCTGAGACTGGGCAGGGGATTGTTTAGAATGAAGTAACAGCTCTGAGACAGGGCAGGGGATTGGTCAGGACATATCAGCCACAGGTTGACTCCTCCCCCTCCCGAGCTGACTGATATTTTCTGAGCAGATTCAGTTGAATTGAGGGGGGAGGGGGAGTCTGCAAAGAAGTAAGTGGCTGTCTGCAGTTTCTTTGTGGCTGCAGTTTGTGTGTGAGTGTGTCAGTAGCAGTGTGTGTGTGCTGTTGTGTTGTATAGCTGTGTAGAGGTGCTGTGTGTGTGTGTGTGTGTGTGTGTGTGTGTGTGTGTGTGTGTGTGTGTGTGTGTGTGTGTGTGTGTGTGTGTGTGTGTGTGTGTGTGTGTGTGTGTGTGTGTGTGTGTGTGTAGAGCTCCAGTGTGTCTGTGTCAGTTGCAGTGTTTATGGGTGTAGCATGTGTGTGTAGCAGCAGTTTGTGTGTGTAGAGGTGCTGTGTTGTGTGTAGAGGTGCTGTGTATAGAGGTGTTGTGTGTGTGGGGGGGGGGGGGGGTGTGTAGAGGTGCAGTGTTGTGTGTAGAGGTGGGGGGGAGAGTGCAAAGTTTAGTAAGTGGCTGCATTTTTTATTGTGTGTGTGTTTGTGTGTGTGTAGAGCTGATGTGTGTGTGTATAGAGCTACTGTGTGTGTGTGTGTGTGTGTGTGTGTGTGTGTGTGTGTGTGTGTGTGTGTATATGTGTATATAGAACTCCAGTGTGTCTGTGTGTGTGTGTGTGTGTGTGTGTGTGTGTGTGTGTGTGTGTGTGTGTCAGTAGCAGTGTTCAGCAGTGTTTATGGGTGTAGCATGTGTGTGTAGCAGCAGTGTGTGTGTGTGTGTGTGTGTGTGTGTGTGTGTGTGTGTGTGTGTGTGTGTGTGTGTGTGTGTGTGTGTGTGTGTGTGTGTGTGTGTGTGTGTGTGTGTAGAGTTGCTGTGTTGTGTGTGTGTGTAGAGTTGCTGTGTTGTGTGTGTGTAGAGTTGCTGTGTTGTGAGTAAAAAAAGCTGTAAAATTCCGGGCATTATTGAAAACCCTGCTTTCTGATTGTTTATAATTCCTGGCATTATCCAATCAGTAATGCCCGGGATTTTAGCAGCTTGCAAAGTGCAGTTTTCAATGTGTTTATTTCCAGCCAATCAGCTTTCAGAACAGCTGAGACAGGGCAGGGGATTGTTTAGAATGAAGTAACAGCTCTGAGACAGGGCAGGGGATTGGTCAGGAAGTTTCGGCCACAGGTTGACTCCTCCCCCTCCCGAGCTGACTGAGATTTTCTGAGCAGATTCAGTTGAATTGAGGGGGAGGGGGAGTCTGCAAAGAAGTAAGTGGCTGTCTGCAGTTTCTTTGTGGCTGCAGTTTGTGTGTGAGTGTGTCAGTAGTAGTGTGTGTGTGCTGTTGTGGTGTGTTGTATATCTATGTAGAGTTGCTGTGTGTGTGTGTGTATAGAGCTCCAGTGTGTCTGTGTCAGTGTCAGCAGCAGTGTTTATGGGTGTAGCATGTGTGTGTAGCAGCAGTTTGTGTTGTGTGTAGAGGTGCTGTGTTGTGTGTAGAGGTGCAGTGTTGTGTGTGTGTGGGGTGTGTGTAGAGGTGCTGTGTTGTGTGTAGAGGTGGGGGGGGGGAGAGTGCAAAGTTTAGTAAGTGGCTGCATTTTTTATTGTGTGTGTGTGTGTGTTGTGCTGTTGTATGTGTAGCATCAGTCTGTGTGTGTGTAGAGCTGATGTTTGTGTGTGTGTATAGAGCTACTGTGTGTGTGTGTGTGTGTGTGTGTGTGTGTGTGTGTGTGTGTGTGTGTCAGTCAGTGTCAGCAGCAGTGTGTATGGGTGTATCATGTGTGTGTAGCAGCAGAGCTGGTGTGTGTGTGTGTGTGTGTGTGTGTGTGTGTCAGCAGTTTGTGTGTGTTGAGCTGGTGTGTGTGTGGCAGCAATTTGTGTGTGTTGAGCTGGTGTGTGTGTGTGTGTGTGTGTGTGTGTGTGTGTGTGTGTGTGTGTGTGTGTGTGTGTGTACACAGAGGGGGTGGCAGTGTGTGGATACAGATAGCTGCAGTGTAAGTGTATATAGAGGTGGTTTCATGTATTTACCATTTTATTTTAATAAAAAAATCTATATATAGCCATGCATAATAATGGTATACTACTTTCCTCTCTGTTGGCAGTAAGTCCTGATAAGTACAGGGATGCCAGCAGTAGTTATGGAGGTTTTCCCTCACACCCTGGTGAGGTGCCCTATGTATGGAGGGGAGTGGCTGTATGCTCTGAGTCCCTGGATAGTGACATCACAGATGCGCCTGCCTCCTGAAGTATATAAGGCACAACACAGATAGTTAGTGTGTGTTCCAGCAGCTATGCGAAGTAGCTGGTAACTTGTATTTTCCTGCATAAGGGATTGTAGGAACACTTTGTGACCCTAGTGCAGTAACTAGCGGTCCAGGTTGACCAATCAAGCCTGTCTAAGCCACTCTGTGTCCAGGCACAGAGAGGATCTCCCTAGGAGAAGAGGGAATCCCACTTCAATTTGGGAGGGCGTACCTGGCAAAGGGACAGCACGGAGAGATGTGCGGCTAGAGCCGGCAGCTGCATGGGGCAGTCTGCTACATCCCAATCTACAATAAAGATGACCTTGTTAATGAAACCCCCACTGTGTGAGTGTGAGATTACTCAGCAGTGGCAGTCACCACCAAGAAGGAGTTCCTCATCAGGACCATCTCCCTGCGGATGCACAGACCCTGATGAGGTGGAGGCGCTGCACATGATGTAAGTTGAACTCGCACCCACTACCTCAGCTACCTGTCCTGATGACATCCCCTAATACCATCAAGCGGGAGACTCAGGAGTCCTGTTGCCTACAGGTGCACCACCAAACACAAACACGTAATGGGGGTTGGTTAGACTACGTACCCGGGCCAATGTGAGATTGGGGGGGGGGGGGGGGAAACCCGTTACATATATAACCATACAAAAGTGCATATTATTTATGAAAAAACTTACATTTAGCCTATAATAGTAATAATCCCCTCAGAACAGGGCATTACTGGCCAATAATGCCCTGGCTGGGTTAAAGTCCCTCGGGCCTTCAACTCTTCCAGCCAGGGCATTATTGGCCAGTAATGCCCTGTTCTTCGGGGATTATTACTTAATTAATGAGGATGCTGGTTTTTTTAGTCCAGTGATACAATGAACCAATACAAAGAGTTACTACATCAAATCATACAAATTCTACATATTGTATGTGCTCACTTATTAGATGAGATTTACAGTATAAATAGCATGATTAGCTGAAAGGGGGTGTTAATGCACCAAAAATAGACTGAAGATTCCTCGAGGTAAACAATAATTGTATCTGTATTATACAAATGAAGTTTTCTTTTTATGAATTGTATATGTTTATTGTTTTAATGTCTTATTCGTAAAAACAAATGCAATCAACATCTTGAATTAAGTAAATGTATTGGCACAATTTCTAGATGGAGTCATCCCACTTCTCAATTTGCACTCTGGTCAAAGGAGGAATTCTGTAATAAATGAGTTTGTTAACCAATATTTTAAAACTAATATTTTGCTAAACACTGCTTACTAAATATGGCCTTTTATGAGTCGTTTCAGCATGTAAGGTGTCCTAGGGGGTAGCATTTCTTAGTAAATATGACTCTTAAAATCTTCTAAGGTTACCTATAGTCTGAGGGGCTTCTTCTAAAATGGTGTATGCTGTACCCCTCCCTGGTACTAAAAGGTTATGACAAACTCCCACCTTTTCCCCTGTTTCTTTATCACCAAACTTTTTACTTATCTCCATAATGATAGATACACACATCGTCTAGAGCAGTGGTTCCCAACCCCAGTCCTCAAGGACCAGTAACAGTGCAGGCTTTAAGGATACCCCGGCTTGAGCACAGGTGGTTCAGTCACAATGATTAGCACAGGTGGCCCAATGAGAGGATTGCCTTAAAACCTGCACTGTTAGTGGTCCGTGAGGACTGGAGTTGGGAACCACTGGTGTAGAGAGATCTATGGCTTCTTCACTGTTTTTCTATTCCCCTTATACAACCTCCTGTCCATACATAACTCTCTTGCAGTGGGAACGCAGTCAGGCTGTCTCCTACGTTATTAACAAATAGTTTGTGGATTGTGCTCTCCCTAGAGCTGCTTTCAGCTATGTCAGTGTGGTCACTGGGATAATGAAAAAATGCATGTCATAGAGCTGGAGGCAGGAGTCTTGCAGATGTCCCATAAGTCTTCATTGTCCTCATAGCCATGTTACAGGAGCAGGAAGATACCACAGTGGTTTACCAACGATCTTGCTATTGATGTCAGAGAGAACCTCATTACTTTACGTTTGTTTAGTCTCCCAGTGGTGGAGACCAATAGGCCATTCTGGAAGACTTGTCCAATATTTTGTGACTATAGATAGCAGACTGCATTATACCGCCAGATAGCACAACGTATCCTGTTCAATGCAGAATATAACAGAGTTTCCATAGGATTCAATGGCAGTGTTAGGGCAGAATATTACAGTACATCATATTCCAATAAAATGGAATGAAGCAGGAAACGTGTAGTAGAAGCCTGCACGCATGCAATCTATTCACTTGTTGCATTTAGTAAATCAATACATCAAAGCGAGATTTTACAATTAAGGGACTCAAATTATACTTGCTAAGTAACCTCCTGCTTTCTTTGTTTTTTTTTTACAGATATTACTGTCACGTAAAGCCCACCTGTGAGCACGAACACAAGTATCTGGCTGGTCCACTTCTCCCCTTCGCAAAAGGTCCCTCAAATGAACAATATCTCCCCTCAATACGTCCCAATATACCATCTATCACGAACAGCACACTGGTGAGCACGTGACTTAGATCTGCAACCAGGGTTAATACACACAGCTACTCTAGCCAACCCACCTTTCTCCCCCACAAGGTACTTTCAATGAGTTAATATTAACCCCTTACTCAATTGCAATCAGATCTATCTACTGCCACCACCCAAGAAATATGCAAATGTCATACATACATACACATATACACATATATATATATATATATATATATATATATATATATATATATATATATATATGTGTGTGTGTGTGTGTATGTATGTATGTATGACATTTGCATATTTCTTGGGTGGTGGCAGTAGATAGATCTGATTGCAATTGAGTATATATATATACTAGCTGAGAGACCCGGCGTTGCCCGGGATGTAAATGCGTAATAGGTCGTATTATTTATAAATCGTGGAACAATAGATGACTATTTGTTGTAAAGGTTTCATAATAATGTTGAAAAGAAAGATGGAAGAAAATGTAATACGATGTTGTATAAAAATGGTTTATTGTAAACACACCACAGTACAATGTATATTTTGGTGACATAAGTGATGTGAAAATGTGAGGCGTGTGTCTTCCTAGGGTGTGAGGCGGCGGATGGGTGTTCAGTACGGGTGGCGCGTGGGTAGTGAGTGCTGGCTGTGGGTTGGGGTCCTGCTAGGGTGTGAGGCGGCGGGTGTGTGGCGAGTGCGGGTGACAGCTGGTCAGTGATATTGTTGCGTAGGGGCAGGATGCGGCAGGTGTGTGTCGAGTGTGTGGGTTGTCTGTTGAATGCGTGCGGCGGGTGGGGGGAGGTGGGAGGTGGTGTGAAGGGGGAGGAGGTGGGAAGGGGAAGGGGGGGTGGAGGCGGTGGGAAGGGGGGGGGGAGGCGGTGGTAAGGGGGGGGAGAGGCGGTGGGAAGGGGGGGGAGGCGGTGGGAAGGGGGGGCTGAGGCAGTGGGAAGGGGGGG
Source organism: Ascaphus truei (assembly GCF_040206685.1). Taxonomy (NCBI): domain Eukaryota; kingdom Metazoa; phylum Chordata; class Amphibia; order Anura; family Ascaphidae; genus Ascaphus; species Ascaphus truei. The sequence continues at coordinate 26,335,044 of NC_134500.1, forward strand.
AGGCGGTGGGAAGGGGGGGGAGGCGGTGGGAAGGGGGGGGGAGGCGGTGGGAAGGGGGGGGAGGCGGTGGGAAGGGGGGGGGAGGCGGTGGGAAGGGGGGGGAGGCGGTGGGAAGGGGGGTGGAGGCGGTGGGAAGGGGGGGGAGGCGGTGGGAAGTGGGGGAGGCGGTGGGAAGGGGGGGGAGGCGGTGGGAAGGGGGGGGGAGGCGGTGGGAAGGGGGGGGAGGCGGTGGGAAGGGGAGGTGGGAGGGGGAGGTGAAGGGGGGTGGAGGGGAGGTGAAGGGGGGTGGAGGGGAGGTGAAGGGGGGTGGAGGGGAGGTGAAGGGGGTGTGGAGGGGAGCTGAAGGGGGTGTGGAGGGGAGGTGAAGGGGGTGTGGAGGGGAGGTGAAGGTGGTGTGGAGGGGAGGTGAAGGTGTAGAGGAGGTGGAGGGGGGGTGGCGAGGAGGTGGAGGGGGGGGTGGCGGGGAGGTGAAGGGGGGGGGGGTGGCGGGGAGGTGAAGGGGGGGGGTGGCGGGGAGGTGAAGGGGGGGGGTGGCGGGGAGGTGAAGGGGGGGGTGGCGGGGAGGTGAAGGGGGGGGTGGCGGGGAGGTGAAGGGGGGGGTGGCGGGGAGGTGAAGGGGGGGGGTGGCGGGGAGGTGAAGGGGGTGTGGAGTGGAGGTGAAGGGGGGGGTGGAGTGGAGGTGAAGGGTAGGTGAGGGGGGGTGGAGGGGAGGTGAAAGGGGGTGGAGGGGAGGTGGAGGGGGGGTGGAGGGGGGGTGGAGGGGAGGTGAAGGGGGGGTGGAGGGGAGGTGAAGGGGGGGTGGCGGGGAGGTGAAGGGGGGGGTGGCGGGGAGGTGAAGGGGGGTGGCGGGGAGGTGAAGGGGGGTGGAGGGGAGGTGAAGGGGGGTGGAGGGGAGGTGAAGGGGGGTGGAGGGGAGGTGAAGGGGGGTGGAGGGGAGGTGAAGGGGAGGTGGAGGGGAGGTGAAGGGGGGGTGGAGGGCAGGTGAAGGGGGGTGGAGGGGAGGTGAAGGGAGGTGAAGGGGGGTGGAGGGGAGGTGAAGCGGGGTGGAGGGGAGGTGAAGCGGGGTGGAGGGGGGGTGGAGGGGATGTGGAAGGGATGTGGAAGGGAGGTGAAGGGGATGTGGAAGGGAGGGGAAGTGGAGTGAGGGGAGGTGAGGGGTGGGTGAAGGGCGGTGAGGGGAGGTGAAGGGGGTGAGGGGAGGTGAAGGGGGGGGGGTGGAGGGGAGGTGAAGGGGGGGGTGGAGGGGAGGTGGAGGGGAGGTGAAGGGGGGGTGGAAGTGAGGGGAAGTGGAGTGAAGGGGGGTGAGGGGAGGTGAAGGGGGGTGAGGGGAGGTGAAGGCCGCTCACTCACCCGTACGGCAGGTCCCACGTGGATCTGAGGCGGGAGGCAGCGTGTCGTGGCCGCTCCCCCGCTGTGTCCCGGGCGCTCGCTCCCCCGCTGACTGTAGCGGCGCCGGGGGGGGGGCTGAAAGCGCGGGAAACAGGGAGGCTTCCGGCCGCCGCCGCGAGTGAGGCCGCCGCCGCGAGTGGGGCCGCCGCCATCTTGGGCACTCGGTGCCGCGAGGCAGGCTGCCTGGCCACTGGCTGTTCCCCCGCCGGGGAGGGGGGTGAGTTGTGAGCGCCGGGGAGGGGGGGGGGCATGTATATGTGTGGGGGGGAGAGGTGGGAGATATAGAGGGGGGGGTCTCGCACGGCCGCTGACACTGGGTGGGGGGGCGCTGAATCGGTAATAATAGTGTGTGTCCCGCTGACTGTAGCGGCGCCGGGGGGGTGGGGGGGGAGCGGGGTGAAACACGGGAGACACGGGGAGAGGAGGAGGTGCGCGCGGGTCACGATGTTCAGGGAGGTGTGTGTGTGTGTGTGTGTGACACTGTGTGTGTGTGTGTGTGTGTGTGTGTGTGTGTGTGTGTGTGTGTGTGTGTGTGTGTGTGTGTGTGTGTGTGTGTGTGTGTGTGTGTGTGTGTGTGTGTGTGTGTGTGTGTGACACTGTGTGTGTGTGTGTGTGTGTGTGTGTGTGTGTGTGTGTGTGTGTGTGTGTGTGTGTGTGTGTGTGTGTGTGTGTGTGTGTGTGTGTGTGTGTGTGTGTGTGTGTGTGTGTGTGTGTGTGTGACACCGTGTGTGACACTGTGTGTGTGTGTGTGTGTGACACTGTGTGTGTGTGACACTGTGTGTGGTGACACTGTGTGTGTGTGTGTGTGTGGGTGTGTTTTTTTTGGCCCGTCACTCCGCCTCAGGCCAATGAGAGGTGTGCGGGGGCGGGTGGCCCAAGGGACCAATGAGATTTCCCCTAGGGACACCGGACATCCAGGCAGGCAAACATACAGTGCTTTCACTAATATAGTATAAGATATACAGTGTTCGACAAACCTATACATTTGCTCGCCCCGGGCGAGTGGATTTAACCCCCGGGCGAGTAAATATTGGCCCAAGCAGCACACGTTTGGTACTAGGTGGCGAGTAGATTTTTTTGTGTGGCGAGTAGATTTTTTTGTTCGGCGAGTAGATTTTTTGGTGATTTGTCAACCACTGTATATATATGCAAATATAACTGTATGCTCATCTGCATGTCTCAGGCAGGTCTGCAACCCTGCCTTTCCCCATTATCACCCAGCATACAGCACTTCCACTGCAGCAAGGGATTCTGGGAAATGACATGCAAATGAGCACACAGTGTCACTTTTTGCCTCAATAACCATTTTTAACATGGTTCCCTATAGGCTTAAGCTTGCTGCATGGTCACAGCTTTGAGCACAGCCAGGGTTAAGGTGCATACCCAGAAAACCACCCACAGACAGCTGTTTCGACCTTGATGGGTCTCATCAGTGTGGGGTTGATTTTACTGGGAATGCAAGAGAGGCTATGGGAACCATAATACTGAGTTAAGTTATGGTGAGTAAAAAAAGTGACAAAAACCCTCCACAGGAAAGCAAATATGCAAATATAACTGTATGCTCATCTGCATGTCTCAGGCAGGTCTGCAACCCTGCCCATTATCACCCAGCATACAGCACTTCCACTGCAGCAATATATATATATATATATATATATATATATATAGAAATAGAAATAAGACTGCGCCTTGTGATGTGAACCAATCCCCAGCTAAAAGGTATATCAATTAACAACTAAATGAACCAATTAATGTGGGGTGTGTTGGATATCAATCAGATGATGTAACAAAAAAGATCAAATAAATTAAAAATATATATATATAAAGTATATATAGTGATATAAAAACTAAGAAAAAAATATATATAAAAATGTATGTCTATATATTGCTGGTATATATAAAACTGATAGGAGTAGCATATACCACCAGTAGATGGGTCAAGGGAAAAAATGAAAACAGAACAAATTAGGACAATGAATAAATGATAAATACAAATGCATTAACTGATGAGAAAAGTCCAAAGTTATATGGATCAGTGGTAGGATCTTGCTGCAACCAGGAACATACTGCTTTCCACGGGGAACCAACGAATTCCAAACCAATCTGTACAAAAACACAAAAAAGAAAGCGCCCGATCCTAGTGTGTATTGTGTATTTTTTTGGACATATTGCACTAGGATTGGGTGCTTTCTTTTTTGTGTTTTTGTACACACATATATATATATATATATATATATATATATATATAATTATTTTTCTTTTTTTCTTCTAGGGTCTCAGGTCCCTGTTTATTATAGAAAAACTATGGACACGAAAATCTGTAGTAGCAAAATGTGTCCAAAAATGTAAATACTCTTCAAAAGTGTGCAACAGTTCATTCAGAGCCCCAAAGTATTATTTTTTAAAATATTGTTTTAATATATATTAAAATACAGTGCTTTAGATTACAGAAAAAAAGATTACAAGAACATACAATTACTATAAATGCAGGTGAGTTTTTTAAAATAAGGAAAGGTCACTAGAGTAGAAGATGAAAATTCACGTGTCTGTTCCCAAAACAAACCCCTTGTTGTATTCTAATTTTCATATTACCTAGGTGAGATGTTTGTACCATTCGTCCACCCCTGTCGTAAATCAACTCTCCTATCATTTTTATGACACATTAAAAAAATTACTTTTCTTCTGCCTTTTCAAACGTCTGGCTGAATATAGAAACACACTCATAACTTAATTTCCCCAATACATAGACAGACGCCATCATTACACGCACGCAGTCACCTAACATCTATTTTTGCAATAGAAACTGTTACAGGGAGAATGAGCGGCTCAGTGAGTAAAGACACTGACTAGCACTGAGTTTGAAGCAGGGGAGCCTGGTTCAATTCCTGGTGCCAGGTTGGGCAAGTCACTTTATCTCCCTGTGCCTCAGGCACCAAAAAACATAGATTGTAAGCTCTACGGGGCAGGGACCTGTGCCTGCAAAATGTCTCTGTAAAGCACTACGTAAAACTAGCAGCGCTATACAAGAACATGCTATTATTATTATTATTATTATTATTTGTCTTAGGCACCTCTTATCTTCATTTTTACTAAAGTCCTCCAACTAAGTAGTGACCTGTTTGTCACCTGTCTCTGTGATGCACAAGTGATCATTCAAGAATCTCATAGCTTTCTTTGAGGCTGACAGCCCAGGATCTGGACATCATCTATTCTATAGCCTTCTAAAGACACATATTTCACTTTTAATGGACCTTAAGTGATAGGGCCCAACCCCTGCCTCTCCCCCACCCAACCCCCATCCAATTAAGCCCTCTTTGTGATCATCACAGACCCAGGAAGGGTCTCGTCCCGTCATAAACACAATATCTTGTATTTTTTAAGACAAACTAACCACATTAACCCCTGAAGCACCAGATTCATTAAAATACCTAATATTCCACCACCATTTTCATTACAATTCACTGGACCGAATATCTTTTAACATGATTTTAAATGCAGCTGGAAAACAAATGAGGACATCCCAGTAGAGTCTTTAATATATTTAACCTTTTTGTTTCATGTTCAGGTTTTCCGTTCTGTAGGAAAGAACAATGTATGGCAGAGCTTTTCCTTTTTATTCCCGGCCGAGGACACCGTTCGTGTTTGATGTCCGAAGCATTGAAATCATCGTCATTTTTGTGGTGACGGCATGCACTCTCATCATCATATTACCTGGAATCAGGGGGAAATCGGTAAGGAACTTAATTGCGAACAATTAAAGATGTGAAAACCACAGTCATTTTAATACTTGTCTCTTAAAGCCCCAGTTCCACTTACATTTGACCAAAATATCATTTGTAGTCAAGTACAATACTGTCAGGTTGTAGCCTGCAGTACCCATGCACATCCACCGGGACAGCTGCTGCTCTTGCTAGTTTTCTCAAAGAACCTTCCAGACTCTGAAACCTGACACCTCTGCACCTGTCCCATGCCTCCAGCCAGACTGCCATTGACTGCTTCCTGATTGGTCAGTTGCCATGCTCCGTGATTGGCCATTCCAATTTGCATTAGGAAGAAGCCTGGCTACAATCCCACTTCTAATTGGCCCCAGTTTAACGCCCAAGTCCATCCTATTCGATGGTTTATAATCTAGCCCCCTAGTTTTGTCTAGTTTGCCAAACTCTGGTCCCTTCCCTAGTCCTCTTCTGGGCTCCATCTCAGAAGGCTTACATAGGGATGTAAGCTGTGTGCTGCTTGCAAAGCTTGTCTTTTGGAACTACAGCAGAATCACTGAAATGGTGAAAAGCTGAATTGATGCAATAAAGGACTCTCACTTGTTCCTAGCATTTACGTTCCGTGTCTCCTGGACGACAACCTCTGCCTGGTTCATCAAGCTATGTGCGGCCAGCCTTCTTACTGTATAAGTCATAGGCTTCTATACCACCTACTCCCTCTCTCCATCCTTTATTACTACATGGAAGAAAGGATCAACACGCTACTCACCCGTCATTGCATTTTACATAGATCTTTTGCCTGGCTGATTGCAAACTCACGTGCTGGTGCAGCTAGCCATTGCATTTTATTGTTATTTGTAAGGTTTTTGCTTTGTGTTCTGGGTGCTCTGTTGCCTCTGACTTGGTGCAGATGTCATCTCCAAGAAACCCCCTTTGTATTTTTATAGTGATCACAGCTATGCCAGCTGGTGATGTACTTTCCAGCGACCAACATGTTTTGGTGTCGTGGTCACAGACGTTACGGAACATGCCATAAAACACCTTACTGTGCCACAAAACTGAAAATAACTGGTGAATAGATGCAGAAAAATGGGATACAGATCTGTTGTGTATAATTATAAATGAATTAGTCTGCAACAGATTTCAAACAGTTCCTTTCTTTATATTTTATAGAGGCAACAGTATTAAGCCTCAGACTGTACAGGAAAGAGGCAGGTTAAGAATGGAGAGCAATGCTTTGAGGCGTGGTGTTTCTTGTAAACTATTCCCAAACAGACATTGGTACGAGAGACCAGGACTTTTCCACAGAGTTAAGGATCCAGACAGAAGAAAGCAGTTCAATAACGACTATTTATTCTAGTCGGAGCTAGAAAAACAAAACACAAACCACAATCAGAGCTTACCAAAACAGGGGATACGGGGGAGGATTCCTAGCTGACTAGGTGCCAGGAGCTATATTAAAGGCTTACCCGGGGTTTGTTTCCAGTCTTGTGGGGTTAGGGACCATCCAGACATCTCTGGTGCAATTCGCGGCTAAGCACTTTCCAATTCTCTGCTCAAAAGTACCGCTCTCCGCTTCTCCAGCAACTCACAATTCCAAAGCACCAGAGCACTTTTACATTTCCCTCGCGGATCTGCTCCTAGCCTAATTTCTAGGTGTTTTCGGCACAGCACTGCTTAATCCACCTCCGCGATAAGATCAGAATGAGACTTGGAACTCTGATCGGGTCCCCCTTTAATAGACTCCCTGCTGCCATAGGCAATCATTTCCCATAAGGATTAATGCAGCGTTGTACCTGCTTATGAATGGGACTCCCGCTGCGTTAATCTTACCGGGCCGCAACTGTCTGGAAGAGTTGCGCAGACATAGCAGAGAGAAAAGGCCCCTGTCTCTCTGTGTCTCCCCGGACCGGCCCCCATCTCTCTGTGTCTCCCTGGACCGGCCCCCGTCTCTCTGTGTCTCCCCGGACCACTCTTTAAAATGTAAAATGTCATTTTTATTTGTAGTACTTTATACACAGTAGGATTGAAGCAGGGTGTAACCGCATTACTTTCAGGTCCGGGGACAACCTACTTGCAAAGGTACAGGCCTCCGTATCGGGCGCCGGTATCGCCTACAAGTTTAAATGTCCCAGTCACGTGGGCAGGACATTTAAACTTGCAAGAGATACCGGCGCCCCATACTGGGGCCTGTACCTCAATAAGCAGGGGGTCCCTGAACTTGAACATTATGCGGTTCAGCTCCGGAGACCACCTGCTTTAATCCTACTGTAAGTGATTAAAAATAAAATAAAAGCAGAGATTTACTACCTTAGTGGTTAACTGCTAAGGTATTGAAGGGGTTAACCATCCCTCTACCCACCTGGGAGGCCTAACCACCCACCTCGGGGCAACTACCCCCTTCATCCACCCACTTTACCCCCAACAAAACACACAAAAATGGGCAATAGCCCTATTAGCCAAATATGGCTCATAGCGCTTTTGCCCATTCAAATATACCAAAATACAAAACACATAAATAAATGTTTTGCTTGCCCCTGCCCTGTGAGGAACAAATTCGGCTGCGGCGTCCTCCTCCTCTGACTCTTTGTCCTCACAACACCAACATCCCAGAAAGGGCTGATGCCCAACCATTGAAACACCAGTAACTCCTTAATTACCTTATCTGTAGTAACTGCTAAGGTAATTAATGGGGTTAATCCATCCCGCTACTCACCCAGGAGGCCTAACCAACAACCATGGGGCAACTACACCCTTCAACCAGCCCTTCTCTCACCAACAACCCTCTCCCCCCCCCCCCCCCCACCACCACCACCAGACAAAGGAATGGGTAATAGCCCTGTCAGCCAAATATAGCTAGTAGCTCTTTTTCCCGTTCAAATATACAGTACTACACATTACAATAAAATAAATACAAATAACAATACAATCGAAATAATCACTAACCATTTAATCCACTGATTGTCACTGTGATTATCTATGCCCTCAATGGGGGCACAGATAGCCACATTGGCAATAAATGGGCACCCTACTACCCCTAACCCCAACAACCCCCCCCCCCACACACACACACACAACACAGTAATGGGCAAGGCCCTATTAGCCAGATATGGCAAGTAGCGGTTTTGTCCATTACAAAGCAATCAATAGCCAGCCACCCTATATTAAATAAAAGTAGTACTTACCCCTGCCAAGATGAAGGATGTTGTCCTCGTCCTCTTCAGTGGCATCAACGTTTAACACACTAGTTACTGGCCTGTAACCCCTTAATTACCTTAGCGGGTAGTAATGGCTATGGTAATTAAAGGGTTAACGAATCCCGCTACCCCCACCGGAAGGCCTAACCACCCTCCCTGGGACAACTGGAGGTAGTTGCTCCAGAGTGGGTGTTTATGCCTTCCGGGTGGGAAGCTGGAGGGGTAACCCCTTCATTACCTTAGTGGTTAGGCTTTAAGGTTATGAAGCGCTGCTTTTATTTTAGTTTTAGTACATAGGATTGAAGTAGGGGATCAGCTGGTTTGCAAACTTCAGCGATCACTTTGCACACCTCTACTGCTAAAAAGGCATACAAATGCCTTCAACTTAATGCTTGTATTAATATTATATATACAGATTTAGTGGTCATTATTGTACCAGCTTAAAAAAAGCAAGGATAGTGACATTTTCCTCATGACTTTTTGTTACCCAGTATGTTTCTTTGAATGGAGCCACTGAGAAATAAAACGTTAACGGGACAATAACAGCATTTTTTGTGTTGATACTTTTATGTTTCAGAACCATAGTAGTTCCATTAAATTTAATAAACTATTGTTTCTTTTTCACAGAGACCATTCTGGCTTTTGAGAGTACTGACAAGTCTGTCTATTGGTGCTGTGATTCTTGGTAAGCAGTAAGGGATGTTAGTGAGCTGTAAGCAGTAAGGGATGTTAGTGAGCTGTAAGCAGTAAGGGATGTTAGTGAGATGTAAGCAGTAAGGGATGTTAGTGAGATGTAAGCAGTAAGGGATGTGAATGAGTTGTAAGCAGTAAGGGATGTGAATGAGTTGTAAGCAGTAAGGGATGTTAGTGAGCTGTAAGCAGTAAGGGATGTTAGTGAGATGTAAGCAGTAAGGGATGTTAGTGAGATGTAAGCAGTAAGGGATGTTAGTGAGATGTAAGCAGTAAGGGATGTGAATGAGTTGTAAGCAGTAAGGGATGTGAATGAGTTGTAAGCAGTAAGGGATGTTAGTGAGATGTAAGCAGTAAGGGATGTTAGTGAGATGTAAGCAGTAAGGGATGTTAGTGAGATGTAAGCAGTAAGGGATGTTAGTGAGCTGTAAGCAGTAAGGGATGTTAGTGAGATGTAAGCTGTAAGGGATGTTAGTGAGCTGTAAGCAGTAAGGGATGTTAGTGAGATGTAAGCAGTAAGGGATGTTAGTGAGATGTAAGCAGTAAGGGATGTTAGTGAGATGTAAGCAGTAAGGGATGTTAGTGAGCTGTAAGCAGTAAGGGATGTTAGTGAGCTGTACGCAGTAAGGGATGTTAGTGAGATGTAAGCAGTAAGGGATGTTAGTGAGATGTAAGCAGTAAGGGATGTTAGTGAGCTGTAAGCAGTAAGGGATGTTAGTGAGATGTAAGCAGTAAGGGATGTTAGTGAGATGTAAGCAGTAAGGGATGTTAGTGAGCTGTAAGCAGTAAGGGATGTGAATGAGTTGTAAGCAGTAAGGGATGTTAGTGAGATGTAAGCAGTAAGGGATGTTAGTGAGCTGTAAGCAGTAAGGGATGTTAGTGAGATGTAAGCTCTAAGGGATGTTAGTGAGCTGTAAGCAGTAAGTGATGTTAGTGAGCTGTAAGCAGTAAGGGATGTTAGTGAGCTGTAACCAGTAAGGGATGTTAGTGAGATGTAAGCAGTAAGGGATGTTAGTGAGATGTAAGCAGTAAGGGATGTTAGTGAGATGTAAGCAGTAAGGGATGTGAATGAGTTGTAAGCAGTAAGGGATGTTAGTGAGCTGTAAGCAGTAAGGGATGTTAGTGAGATGTAAGCAGTAAGGGATGTTAGTGAGATGTAAGCAGTAAGGGATGTTAGTGAGATGTAAGCAGTAAGGGATGTGAATGAGTTGTAAGCAGTAAGGGATGTGAATGAGTTGTAAGCAGTAAGGGATGTTAGTGAGATGTAAGCAGTAAGGGATGTTAGTGAGATGTAAGCAGTAAGGGATGTTAGTGAGATGTAAGCAGTAAGGGATGTTAGTGAGCTGTAAGCAGTAAGGGATGTTAGTGAGATGTAAGCTGTAAGGGATGTTAGTGAGCTGTAAGCAGTAAGGGATGTTAGTGAGATGTAAGCAGTAAGGGATGTTAGTGAGATGTAAGCAGTAAGGGATGTTAGTGAGATGTAAGCAGTAAGGGATGTTAGTGAGCTGTAAGCAGTAAGGGATGTTAGTGAGCTGTAAGCAGTAAGGGATGTTAGTGAGATGTAAGCAGTAAGGGATGTTAGTGAGATGTAAGCAGTAAGGGATGTTAGTGAGATGTAAGCAGTAAGGGATGTTAGTGAGATGTAAGCAGTAAGGGATGTTAGTGAGCTGTAAGCAGTAAGGGATGTGAATGAGTTGTAAGCAGTAAGGGATGTTAGTGAGATGTAAGCAGTAAGGGATGTTAGTGAGCTGTAAGCAGTAAGGGATGTTAGTGAGATGTAAGCTCTAAGGGATGTTAGTGAGCTGTAAGCAGTAAGTGATGTTAGTGAGCTGTAAGCAGTAAGGGATGTTAGTGAGCTGTAACCAGTAAGGGATGTTAGTGAGATGTAAGCAGTAAGGGATGTTAGTGAGCTGTAAGCAGTAAGGGATGTTAGTGAGATGTAAGCAGTAAGGGATGTTAGTGAGATGTAAGCAGTAAGGGATGTTAGTGAGTTGTAAGCAGTAAGGGATGTTAATGAGTTGTAAGCAGTAAGGGATGTTAGTGAGCTGTAAGCAGTAAGGGATGTTAGTGAGCTGTAAGCAGTAAGGGATGTTAGTGAGTTGTAAGCAGTAAGTGCTAGGCTGTGAGTGATGTATTATGTTATTGAGCTGGTACCTGTGGAAACATTACTTTGTTATTGAGTTATGTTTATACATCTGTAAAACAAAGTCAATTAGTCTACAGATATACCGAAGCTGCCATTATTAAACCCATTATCACACGATATTGTGTTACCGCTTGTGCAATATTTAATGCAAGATTTCTCAAGTTACCAATGTATTAATGGAAATAATATTGCCTGCTACACGTGTGTGTGTGTGTGTGTGTGTGTGTGTGTGTGTGTGTGTGTGTGTGTGTGTGTGTGTGTGTGTGTGTGTGTGTGTGTGTGTGTGTGTGTGTGTGTGTGTGTGTGTGTGTGTGTATAATATATATATATTTTTTTTATTATTATATTTATTTTTTTAATATGTACCTAAACAAAATATAACTTACAGTTTTCCTAAAACAAAAACCCTACTATGTTATGCTGCTCCTGCCCTTATAACAATCAGGAGAGGTCTACGTTAGTGTCTTGAGGGAATAAGAGAATTACAAACAGTGTTAACCCAACTGTAACTAACTGGTTATGTTATGCAGAAATTTACATACATATAAATTACTGTATGTATATATGACAAAATGCAAAATGATCCTACTCTCTTTTAAGGCTCTACACTCCTCTACCTCTCCTTACATCTCAGTCCTAATTTCCCGCAATGCACCTGCTCGACTCTTGAGTTCTGCTCTAAGATGTGTTTGGTCTACCCCTTTTGTATCTAAAGCCCTCTTCCCCCTAAAACCTCTCTCACTTACTGCCCCACATGTCTGGAATGTTCTTCCCCTCAATATCCGACTGACCCCCTCTCTCTGCACCTTTAAGACCCATCTTAAAATGCCCCTTTTTAACAAAGCATAAGGGTAGCTCCGTTGGCTGACACTATACATGTCAGATGCATTGACCTTGGCCCCTTGCAGCCACACTCACCAGAACGCCCACCTACTGTCTGTCAGTTCTCTCTACTTACCACTTAGATTGTAAGCTCTTCGGGGTAGGGACTCACTTTCCTAATGTTAATTTTATGTCTGAATCCCTTTTTTACCATTATTTTTTATATTATTATGTCACATATATTACTGCTGCAAAGCGCCATGTACATGGGTGGCGCTATATAAATATACATAAATAAAGATGATATACATATTACATATAAGAATTATAGAAACGTCTGTATACAGTATATATCATATTTAATGTCTTCATCATTCTGTATCATCCACTGCAGCTGTTAACTTTACCAGTGACTGGGAAGTGGGATCCGTAACCGCCACAACTGTATACAAATCATTCAGCAGTGCCATGGTGAATGCCAGCATTGGGCTGTGGGTCGGTTTAAATGGTGTAAACATCACCTTGACAGGTGAGTCTATTAGTACTCTATATAATATATATTTACAAACAAATGGTGATATCCCAATTATCTGATAATGAGTATTATATTTTAATAGGCAGCACTTCCTTGAGAAAGTCACTATAAGGAACTAATACGCTGGCACTTTGTTTAATTAAACAAATGTGTGATTGTGTGTTCCTGTGCACATGTAAAAGCCAGCACCTTTGTTTATGCAGCATGCTTCACAGTTACAACAAAATGTTGAAAGCCCCTCTGGTTGGAATCTATTAGATGACGCACAGGGTTGTAAAGTTGGATCAGAAACAGTGAATCCCTACTGTACTGTATCTCACACTGGGCCAAATTTAATAAGCAGTTCTACTCAGGGTTGCCACCTCACCGGGTTTGAGCCGGAGACTCCAGGTTTCGGACACTTACCTCCGGGTTACGGGTTGCTGTTGTCAATCTCCGGTTGGTGGCGTGGTGCGGTGGCGTCTCCGTCATTCTCTGTTATTCTCCAGCAATTCCCTCTCTAACTGCAGTGAACATGGCTGCGCGACGTCAAATTGCCATGGCAACCGGACGCTACGTGATGTCATGACGCTTTTTTCCCCTTCCGGGTTGGCCTTCAGTAGAAGGTAACAACCCTGGTTCGACTCCATAAGGCGCATTCCAGTGCTAAAAGACACCTTGGCCTATATTTACTAAGCAGAGAAATACTACAAGACACATTATGGCGCTGGAAGATATCTTATAGTCTATTGATGCATGAGCCATTAGGTGTCTTTCAGTGCTGTAAGGTGTCTAATGGTATTGCACCACTGAGTATTATGGCCCCTCTCACTTTAATGGACTATAACTAAGATGTCTGGTGTTGGAAGAGTTCTTATGGAATAGCTCAACTTAGGCCCAGATCCACAAAAAGATGCTAAGCCTTAGCATGCCGAAGCTGCCATCCATATGAATGGGAGTAAACGCATGCTAAAGCTTAGCACTCTTTTGTGCATCTGGGCCTTAGTGCTGTAAATATGGTCTATTGTGTTCATTGTAATTGGTTGCAAATTTTACTGTCTGGTATACAGTATATTTGGTAAACCTAACATCATACTAAACCTTTAGGTACCTTCCCCACTATTGATGTCAGGCTTACAGGTCTGTAATTCCCCGGTTGTAATCTTGCTCCATTTTTAAATATAGGCACATCTGCTTTACGCCAATCTTGTGATACTGAGCCTGTGGAAATGGAGTCTTTGAATAGGAAATGTGATGGTTTGGCTATTACTGAACTTAACTCCTTAAGAACTCTTGGGTGCATGCCAGAGGCCAGGTGCTTTATTTACTTACATTATATCAAGCCGCCTATGTTCTTCTTCCTCAGTTAACTCATTGTTTGTTAATATAGTGGTGTGGCTTCCTCCTTAGGCACTATTTTTGCAATTGATTTCTCCCTGGTAAATAAAGAGGCAAAGAATTTGTTTAATACGTCTGCTTTTTCCTTATCTCCAATAATCTGCCTGCCCATCTCACACTGAAAGAATCCTATATTTTCTTTTCGAACTTGTTTGTTATTAAGGTACTTGCATACATTTTTAGTTTTGATCTTACTTTCTGTTACAATCCTTTTTTTATTTTCAATTTTTGCTAATTTGATTGCCCTTTTGCAACTGTGGTTACATTCCTTATAATTCTGATATGATGCCTCCATCCCTTCTTACATTAAGGGGCCTATTCTAGTAGCTTCGATAACAGCTAAATCGCAAAGTTTGGCATGTTCCCGCCGAACAGTTTGTCATTTGAGTTATCACGGTATTCAGAAATAATCTGAAACCCTCTCAAACCGTGAGATAGGAAAATGCCAAAACCGCTCGGAGTAGCAGAAAAGTAATCTCAGCTTTTTTCTAAGTTCTCCCCTGCCTCTCCCTGCACAGCTCTTGCAGGCGATCGCAGTGTTTTTATTAACATTTTTATAGTAGTGTGCGAGAGCAGGGGTCTCCTGAGCAGAACCGCATTCATTTTAGGTCCGGGGACCCCTTGCTTCCCGAGATACAAGCCCCTGTATGGGGTGCCGGTATCTCCTATGCGTTTAAATGTCCCGGTCACGTGACGCTGGATAATTAAACATTGCATGGGATACCATCACCCCATAACGGGGCCTGTATCTCGGGAAGCAAGGGGTCCCCGGTCCTGAAATCAACATGGTTCTGCTCCAGAGACCCCATGCTCACACACACTAGTATTAAAATTAAAATAAAAACAGCTTCATTACCTTAGCGGCTAGATGCTAAGGCAATGAATGGGTTAAACCTGAATAGCCTGTTTATTGGGGGCAGAGGGGGTAGTTGCTCCAGGGTGGGTGGTTAGGTCTGCCGGGAAGGTTGCAGAAGGAGTTAACCCCTTCACTACCATAGCGATGGGAACCGCTATGGTAATGAAGGTGTTAACCACTCCCGCTAACCACCCGGTAGGCCTAACCACCCACCTTTGGGGCAAATACCCCCTTCACCCAATCACTCTACTCCCAATAAACTTTAAAAAACACAACAACCCTACTAACCACCTCCTCTACCCCCAACAACCTCCCCAATACATACAGTACAGTAATGGGCAAAATTACTATTATCCAGATTTGAATAATAGCTCATTTGCCCATTCCAAATAAAACATTATCCAGCCAGCATAAAGTAAATAAAACTTGCACTTAACCCATGCCAGGATGAAGACACCATCCTCCACGTCCATGCCCTCCGTTGGCAGGAACACAACAATAAAATTACAAGCTAATGGCCCCCAACCCCTTAATCACCTTGGTGGTTAGTAACCGCCATAGTAATTAAGGGCATAACCCCCCTCCCCCGCTAGCCACCCGGGCGGCCTAACCACCCATCCCTGGACAACTATCAACACCCTCTACCCATTGATTGGCACAGTGGTACATCATGCCCATATAATATGGGCATGATAAGCCACTACAGCAGTCAATGGACAACCTAAAAAAAAATCAGCATCAAAAATACACAACAATAAAAAATACCTAAACACCAGAAGACTAAAAGAAATAAAAATCCTAATTACCGGAAGAATAAAAGAAATCAAACATCTAAACACGAGAAGATTACAAGAAATAAAAAGCCTAAACACCAGAAGAATAAAACAAAACAAACGCCTAAACAATCCAAACATTTAACAAAAACAAGCCCTACAAATACTTAACAATTAACTCAAAACAATGAACAAAAATGGAAAACATAACAATTAATTAAAAACAAACAGGAAAAAAATGCAGTGCCTGCTACTGTATTTATCTATACCCTAAAGGGGCACAGATAAATACATTGGCAGCCAATAGCCAAGCAAAAAAAGAAAAATTCAAAAACACAATAAAAAAACTTGAAAAATTTAAATTACATACATTCAATGTTTTCTTACCTTTAGATGTCTTCACCTTCCAAATCCCGATGTATCAGGAAACTCTCGATCCGCGACGCCATCCTCCGCGATCCTCAGCATCAGGTAAAATCTTCTTTCTTCAATGTTCTTTCTTGAATCTTCTTTCTTGAATCTTCTTTACTTGTACTCCATTGTAATCCACAGGGAGATGTTGTCTCGTCGGCTTCTTAAGATAAAATGAGACGGAACAGACCTTATATAAGGCCTGTGACGTCACAGTTTAGGGTCAGGTGCTACAGCTCCAATCCGATTGGAAGCTGTACCATGTGACAGGCTTTTTTTTTTAAGGATGGGACGTCATCTCCAAGGGAGGTACGTCACATCCTTAATACCATATGGCTGCCATCACATGGTACTACAGTCAATCGAATTGGGGACAATCCGATTGGTTGAAGTACCATGTGACATTTTCCATTTTTTTTAAAGGACGTGACATTACTTTAAGGGATCCGTTTTTTTTAAAAAAAAGGCTGCCATCACATGGTCCAGGAACAAATGGGATTGTGAGTGTACCACGTGGTATATTTCGCAATCCCTTTGGTTCCTATTCCATGTGATGGTAGCCTTTTTTTTTTTAAAGGCTGCGACATCATCTCTTAAAGTGATGTCACATCCTTTTAAAAAAATGGAACGTAACATAATACTTCAAACAATCGGATTGTCCTCAATCCAATTGGCTGTAGTACCATGTGATGGCAGCCATGTGGTTTTAAGGATGTGACGAACCTCCCTTGGAGATGACGTCACATCCTTAAAAAAACTGTCACATGGTACAGCGTCCAATCGAATTGGAGCTGTACCATCTGACCCTAAAATGTGATGTCACAGGCCTTTTATAAGGCCTGTTCCATCACATTTTAGCTTAACAAGCCAACGAGACAACATCGGTTGATGGATTTACTGTGGGGATTACAAGAAAAGTAGAAGATTGAAGAAAGAAGATTTTTTTACCTGATGCGGAGCATCGCGGAGGATGACGTCGCTGATCGAGACCTTCCAGATACGACGGGAATCTTTACTCCTACCATTTTATTTGACAACTCTGGGATTAAATGCATGTCCACAAGAAGTATTTTCTCTTTGGTTTCTTTATGAGACTTTCAATGCTAAAGCAATTAAAAACAAATGTGCGCTGTACACTTCCAATCGTGAGGTTAGAAGTTCGTTTCCAAGCTGAGAAAAAATTTGAACCAGAACCTAAAAAAGGACTCATCCCCAGAGCCATCTTCAGAATTTTCTTTCTGTTTTCCTACTTGTAAAGTCACAAATAACACAATCAAATGTCATTTTATGATGTATATCTGGTTCGATTGTCATCAAGAAAATAGTGTTCAATCTTGGTTGAGGCAGCAACTGTGGAGCTAGTTTTTGATAAGTTTCCCCTCTGCAAATTGTAACCATCATTGATGGGAACATTAAAACAATTTCAATGTTAGGAAAAGTTGACTCCAGTTTGTCACGCTGTAATATTTTTTTGTTGTGCATTATTTTTTTATATACATTTCCCACAAATCAATGAAACTACCTATTCCATATAAAATTGTAGAAACATTATCTTTGAATATTTTTTTAAAAATTAAAACCTAGGCTATATTAAATTAAAATCAGTATACTGTTGTAACCACACCCAAAATATTTAAAAAAAATTAAAATGATAATTATGTAACGTTTGCTGCGTTCAATTAGAATTCTTAATTCAAAATGTTGCCCGTAGTATTTGTGGAGTTTCTGAAAGGTCAGGGGCCCTTGTAATCTCTGGGGCCCTTGGAAGGTCAGAGGCCCCGGGCTAAAGTCCAGTTAGCCCATGGCACTGTCATCCATAGATTATTGTTGTAGGTTTTTTTTTTAGAACCAAAACACCCTGCATTAACCCTTACCGGCAGCTCATTTTGTAGGGGCTGGCGGGACCGACAGCTTCAACGACCACATGTTGCGTAAGCCACTGGCACTGTAAAGGTTAATCACAAGTGCGCACTGTCTAAGGCGTAGGCTTTTAAAAAATCACATCATGTTGCATTATTCAAAACCACACAACAATACATGCTGTACATTGGACAATTTCACTAGAAATGTTGGATTGAAAAGTTTGTTTGAAGCTTTTGCAGTTTGTTGTAGATTTAGTCCTCCGCAAACAAAACAAATGATCACCAATGCACTCCCTATGTGAGAGTAGGGCTGCGTCTATATAGTGCGGAGGCTGAGGAAAAGCAGGTGCTTTCCCTGGCCTTAGTACGCGCGCCGTCCGGGGGCGTGTCTATGGGCAGGCCAGTGAGATCACGGAGCTGGTTCGCCCTCATTGGGCGAACCACTCACGTGACCACCCTATCGCGCGAGAAATCAGTTTTGACTGATTTCACATGCATCGCACGCACCCGCACGTTCTATAGACACCATCACTGCCTTTAGGCAGTCTGATCGCTAAGCGTGTGGACACGTCCGCGCGGTCTGCCCCTGTATGGACGCAGCCTAAGTCGTATTATCTGCATATCCAGTTGTGACTTGTGTTCGTCAGAGAAAATCTATTCTACTGACATCTCTATTGCTCACTAACAGTGAAAGACTTCTCTTTCTTTTTATCATTTTTTTTTTGGTAGGAAATCCTGTGTATCAACTGAATGAAACCATCAATTACAATGAGGAATTTGCGTGGGAATCAGGGAAACAGTTTGACGAAGTTTATCGAGAGGGTTTGGAAAAAGGTCTGCCAAACCCAATCTTGTATGTGGCTGAAAAATTCATCATCGATAGTCCTTGTGGACTTCATCGGCAGTACCGCATCTCTACATATTATTCATCTGCAATCCTGTGGTAAGGTTTAGCAGGAATATAAAATAACAGCAAAAATCAGTGGAGCAAAAAGCATCTATTTGAATTAGAAATGTGCCCTTTACCCCGTGTTTTGGCTTTAAAACATGTTTGTGCTCTGATTTTCCCCAAACTCAGTTGTTGTTTTTTATTTTCGGTTATGGAGAATATGCGAGGCAAGGAGGCAGCCATTTGTAAATACCTTTTAATTAAATCAAGTATGCTATGTTGGAGATGGAGTACATACTTTATACTGTAAGATGTTATTTTTATCTGAATTGTGTTACATAGTTACATCATAGATGAAATCGGAAAAAAACATGTCCATCAAGTTCAACCTATGCTACATTTAGACGACAGATACTTAATGCTATATTTGTACTTACAATATATTGATACAGAGGAAGGCAAACAAAAAACCCCAGTGAAATACCATCTGATGTCCTTGAGCACTTGCTCGTTGATGCGGCAAAAATGATCGTTTTGCAGCAAAAGACAAATACAGTATGCTGAACAGAAAAAGTCACAAAATATTACAAAATAATTCATGCTAAAAATTCACCCAAAGTGGCTAACCATGCAAAATGTACCGTTTTATCAAACTGTTAAAATACAAGTTTACAAGAAGTTTGTCTGGTAAAAAAAAAATCTCCACAGCCTAAAGTATGACTTTTACAAGAGAGGAGACAACATGGGGAGAGAGACCTGGTAACATACATGAGAGACCTGGGAAATATAAAACCGTCAAGCAGGCTAACTCATACCAGAGACAAAATGAATATGATAATAAATCACCCTCCAAGCTAGGACAGTAAGAATAGTACCAGAAAAAGAAAAGTCCCGCTGCTAGTGCTCAAAAATATCTCGAAATTCAGAAAAACTAATCTGAGGTGCAAGACTTCATCTGAATAATATAAAGAAGCAAAATTGGAAGAAGGACCAAATAAGCCCTTATCACAAGATATTAGAATGAGTCTGTGTCAAGAACCCTGCTAATGGTTAATAAAAAGAAAAAATATACAAAACCAAAAATATACACCAATGCAATACACGCACAAAAACCATAAAATCCTATTAAATGTAAATATAGGAAATAGAAAGGAGAGCATGCCATGCACTCTGGCCGAGGACAATTGGTTACAGTCGTTTTGCCGCCACTAATTCACTGCCAGCATTTAGGCGCCCCTCACCTTGCCATAGGGACATCTCTTCGCTGGCCATTTTGCTGTCAAGGTAAGCCCCTAACTTTACCCCTTACCCTAAAAAACACTAATCTGAAACCTTAATACTAAAAAGATTAATCCCTTACTCGGAACCTCCTTACCTTAAACCCTTTATGCTAAACCCCTACACAAAAAACCTTAACCCCTTACCCTAATCCCACCCGGGTAGCTCAACCACCCACCCCCGGGAAACTATCCTCTTTATATGGCTAATAGCACTTTTGCTCATTCAAAAACAATCAATAGCCAGAAACCCTATAGTAAATAAAATATGTATTTACCCCTGTCAGGATGAAGGCTGTCCTCATCTTTATTGGCACCAGCATTAAAATAAAAAAACACTAGCTACTGGCCAATAGCCCCTTAATTACCTTAATTATGGGTAATTACCCCTTTACCTTAATTATGAGTAGTAACCGCAAGGGTAATTTAGGGGTTAAGCCCTCCCACTACCCACCCAGGACGCCTAACCACCCTCCCAGGGGCAACTACCCCCATCCCCCACTCACTCTACCCCCAATACCACACACCCAAATGGGCAAAAGCACTAGAAGCCAAATTTGGCTAAGGCTGCGTCCAGGGCAGATGTTTCAGTGCATGCCACACCAATTCTAAGGGGTTCAAATTGGGGGATCTGCAAATAGAGAGAGATATACAGTACAGTTTATTGCCAAGAATAAAACAAGAACACACAATGCAGTACAGCACAGTTAGTAGTATACTACAGCTCAAAACAGTTACAGTACTTACTCGGCCACTGTGGATTCCCCCGCCCTTAATAAATGTAGCAGATGCACTGTATTTTGGTTCATTGTCTTGGAAGAACCGATGACCCAATGAGAAGCATTCTAAAATGTATGGTGCTGCCTGGATGATAATGGCCTCATGGAAGCACGCTTTATCTATGATTCCTGCAGAACAACAAATGCCCCACTGTTATACAGGGAGAGGGTCTCATTCAGATACAGTTTGAGTATACTACTGTTCACAACACTGAAACCGGAATGTGCTTAAATTCAAATATAACTATAGGTCCTGGTCCAAGTCTAAAGATTGCGCCCCCCCCCCCCTCCACATGAAACTTGAATGGATTCTTTGACCGAGGTTTCTGGGATAAACAGCTTTTCTCCGGAATGCCATTATGGAAAATCTTTACAAGGCAACTGATGTCTCAACAGAAAATATAACATCCTCAAACTTTTCTCCACTTTTCTCTCCAATTATAGGGTGGCTTTTTCTACATGGATCATCTCCAATGTCTTATTCTCCATGCCAGTCCTACTGTATGGGATTTACATGATGTTGGTGACGGCCATCTGCATAATATTTTCACTTGTATCATTTGCGAGCATCAGGCAGACGCCGATATGCAGCATTCAGTTTGGTAGTTCATCCCTACATACAAGATTTGGACTTTCTTTCTGGCTGAGTTTAGTAACAGGTAACCTAGATATAATATTTACAGCATTATATCTGATTGTATTATTTTATCTGGCATTGCATCACGTCATAAATATGGATTCAATCCCCTTTGAGTTGACAGGAGCTAGGTGGAAATTTGACGTCAGAATAGATAGACTTCCTTCTGTCTATCTATGTTCTGTGTCTATTTATCTATGTCTGTCTATCGGTCTTTTAACATTACTGAGCGTACTGTATTATGCTTCAGATGAGTGCTCTATATACGGTATGCAAAAATAGTCATGTTAAATGTCAATTATTAGAACCTACGGTAACATGGCATTCTAAGTATGACCAAACACCATACTACAGTATATGTTAACTTACATAGTTACATATTAGATAAGGTTGAAAAAAGACATATGTCTGTCAAGTTCAATCAATGCTAAATTTAGACAAAAGATTCTTTATCCTATATTTTTAGTTACAGTATTTTGATCCACAGAAAGGCAAACAAAAACAAACAAATGAAACATCATCCAATGCTGTCTCAGAAGGGTACAATTAAATTCCTTTCTGACTCCAAATAATGACTATCAGATGTCTCCCTGGATCAACATTCTTCCAAATGTTTACATATTTGGTATATCCCTGTATACCTTTCCTTTCTAAAACAATGTCCAACCACTTTTTTGAATATATCTATTGTATCTGCCATCACAGTCTCCATGGGTAATGAATTCCACATTTTAACTGCCCTTACTTTAAAGAACCCTTTCCTTTGTTGCTAATGAAATCTCCTTTCCTCCAACCTTAAGGGATGATCTGTGTCGTTTGTACTGCCCTTGGGATGAATAGTTCTTTGAAAGCGTCTTGTATTCTCAGAATATATTTCTATATAGTGATCATATCCACTATTTTCTAATGTATCATCAAAATTATAACTATACATAATTAAAAATGCACTCCATGCTAAAACTGCTTAAAAATGCAGGCTCCAATATTTGTTAAAACTTAACATGTTGAATAATGTACCATACTAGATGGAGACTTACAAAATGAAACCTAAAATACAATTATTGAAATATCACTTTAATAAAAAGATCCCAAAATATCAAAAAGATTGTCACCTGTATTTAAGATTACCTTAAAGGCTTGCAATTATTCTGCAGTCACTACAACTCAAGCAATCTCTGTCACATTATTTCCACAATTCAGTGAATGCTTTCTATGTTTCAGGCATGCTTTGTCTTATCATAAGCCTTGGGCTTGTATTATTACATCGCACGAAACCGAAGACACTGAGACGCTTCTTCAACCACGTTGAGACAGACGACTTCTCTGAAAAAACTGATAGTGACAAAGGACAAGTGTACATCTTGGATGACACACACAGGATGACATTACAGGAAATGTTATAAGTCTTAATGCTACTACTACAACCTTTACAGATGCAACTTTTTTATAAATACTAGTGACATAGATAACGAAGAACAATCTACTAGAAGTTTAATCCCAATAACTAACTGGCAGAAAACGCAAGGATTTGCTTGAGAGGAAAAAAAAACCATTCAGCTCACTACAGAGCTACAGTCCATCTGAAAAAACTCAGCCGTGTGTTTGGCTGAAAGTGCCGGATCTCCAAGGAAATGTATACAGTATCATAAACATTTGTGAAAAGAATGAAAATCTAAGTTAACTGCAGATGGCATGTAAACATGCGCGCTAAGGGTAGGTCCCCAGGGGCCACAGCTGTGTGCGCGACGGCGTGCGTGCCGCACACAAGGCACTATGGGGCAGGCCCCACTCTGTTTGTGTGTGCGGGCGCGCACAAGGCTCGTTGCTCAACCGCCTTGGCCAAAACACAAGATTGTTTTCTTTTGGCCAAGGCGGCCGAGCTTTGGCCACGTGACGGCGGCGGTCAGCTAATGAGGGCAAACCAGCCATGTGACGTCATGGCCGCGCCCCGCCATGCTCCCCCCCCCCCACCACCCCTCTCCCAGGTCGGATCTCCTGCTCTTCACTGCAAGCACAACCACAAACCACAGGTCGCGGCTGAAACGGGAGCACGCGCCGCCAGATGCTCCGGCGCGCGTTCAGCCGTGACCACTGTGTCCGTAGCCTAAGGGTGTTATACAGTAAGTGAGTTTCTGTGCAGTAGTGCCCCAATCACCCCTATTACCCCCTGCTGAATTTTCCTAATTCATATTTCATGATAAGATAAGGCTGCCATTTTCAACATGCTTACTGTACTCTAGAAAGCAAGAATATAATGGCTTTTTGTAATGATGGTGGACTGCTCAATGAAACCTGCCAATCATTTTTGAGGATGGCAAAACTGGCGTCGGTGGCTCCAGAACATCTAACAGGAACAAGTAAACTCACAAGAATCTTGTCAATGCAAAAAATATTGTTACATAGCAAAATAATGAAAAATAAATCATCACAAAATAAGAGACCACCATTATATTCAATGGACAACGCAACATTTCAGCCACTAGAATTTACTTGCTGGCGGGTGGACTCATTTCTACAACCACATTTTGGGGTCAATTCCCAAATCATACTACTACTTATTGGACATTGCTTAAGAAATGGCAACGCTGGACCGGAAACTTTGTGCTGTCCATTGCATATAATGGTGGTACTGTATGTAACTTATTCTTTCTGTAGGGTAAGTTTGTTAGAATATTTGGGTAGAAAGTATATATTTCTTAAGAATGAAAATAAAAAAGTGTTATGGTCTAATAAAAACAAGCATAGTTATTTCCACACGTATTTTGTTGTTAATAGTCATGATGATTACTATCTGATGAATGCAGCTGGAACACTCTTTAATAATTAGTTTTGTCCTATTCATATTGATTTTATTGCAAATGATTTTTGGTTCTACAGATGCAGCGGCCGTTATTGAAACACTACACGCGGTGTATACCTCGGAATACCCATGTCATGGCGCGGGATTACTTCCAACCGTACCACCCCTTCCCGCCTTTAGACACGAGTGCAGAAAATGGCATTTTAGTGTTCTGGCTTTTAAACACCTGAAATTGACACAGTAGCACAGTACTGTACACATTACAATTCATTCATTTCATTTCATTGCACACAAAGAAACAGAATCCATGAAATTCAAAACCGCGATAAACACGTGTGCCTGGGGCAATTGGCCGCGTTAATGCTGCGTGGAGTACAGCAGCGCACGAAAACGGCGCCGTGATTTGTTCGAACAACGGCCGCTGCATCTGTCATTCACTAAGCTCAGAAAAGGGGTATCAGGGCTTGATCCGGCATTAAACACCATGAGGCCACCCTGTAATGGCATGTTCCTACCTCACGGTATAGCATTTGTGGGGGGGGGAAACAGTATTCACTAAAGCAAAACGCATTTTTTTTCCGTTTGTTAAATAAAATGACACTTGGCACTCCTTTCTAGTGGCTTGACAAGCAAAATGCTCGGAACGTGCGATTTCGCCCCACCAGTCTGGAAGAGCTGCACAGAACGCAGAGAGAAACTGTGCAGCTCTTACAAGCGAACACTCTGTTTTTATTTGAATAACATAGGATTGAAGCAGGGGGGGGTCTCCGGATCAGAACCGCATTCATTTCAGGTCCGGGGACCGCCTGCTTCCCGAGGTACAGGTCTCCGTTTCGGGTGGCAATATTTCCTGCAATATTAAAAGGCCAGCGTCCCGGCCCACGTGACTGGGACATTTAAACTTGCAGGAGATACCGGCACCGCATACGGAGGCCTGTACCACAGGAAGCAGGGGGTCCACGGACCTGAAAGTCATGTGGTTCAGCGAGTATTTCAGCTGCAGTTTGCATCTCGGAGCTACATGAATAGCAATGGCTGCCAAAAAATGACGCGTTTCATCATTTTTTGACCTACCGCAGAGCTTGTCAGAGCAAGACTGATAATGGTTGGGGGGGGAAAGCCATTTTGCAGGCAATTTTCATACGTTATCTGTTTCCTCCCTCTGTGGAGTGGGAACTATTCCACCTCACCCCATCAGGGGGTAACGTATGGGTTCTTGGGGCCTTAAGCCCCTGGGGTCTAATCCAGGGAAGGAGGAAAGAGGGACCTGTATGTGGCAAGTATGTGCTGGTTCAAGAATAAAGACAGGTTGTACGGTGGCTGGTGTGGAGTCTATTACTGGGAAAGAAGGTGCCTGTGGGGAGCACTCCTGTCCCTGGCAGGAGCCTCGCAGGATGGAGGTGCTGTACCAAGAGATGACTGCCTGATAGCCTGACCTGTTGCTACTCCCTACTACATCTGCGTAGACTTAGACCTAATTGAAGATCACAGGTGAGCTAGAACAGTACCATAGCACACAATGTAGCTACCAATCTCCCTTGTGGGGGAGGGGGGAAGATGTTACACTAGTATAAATTGAGATACATATGTTGTGGTCTCTTGTGGGTCCCAGACTCTGTTTTGCAGCTCATCAGGAGCAGGCGTCAGCAATAGATCTTGTGGGTATTGTGCCAAAAGGTCACACCACATAACAGTGCTGGCTGGGATGTCCCCGGTGCTCGGTGCAGGCACATGTGCGGGGCCTTTTACCTGGGGCATCTCATCCTCATGGCACCGCGATTTTAAATGGCATCCCGTTGTCATGGCACCGCAACGCCATTTGATGTCGCTGCGCCATGATGAGGGACCCTGCAGGAGGAGATGCTGCTAGGACCCCGTTCTCTCCCCCTGGCAATCAGTTTAATTGTGGGGAAGAACGGGAGTCTCTGTAACCATGGGGCTCGGTCCGAATGCACCGCCATCAACTGGCTTTACACATACAGATGTAACATGCTTCATTATTCCCTCTGGTTGGTATGTTGTGATATTCTGTACCAACACTGCCATTGAACCAGCTGGAAAATCTGGTACAGTCTATGTTTTAATGGTATTGGTTGTATTATCTGGGGGGGAATAATGTCATGTGCTACATCTATATATAGCAATTTTTCTCCTTTTTAATAGAGCATTTATTTACAGCATCGGACACAAGAATACATAGATATAAAATAAATCCTCTCTGGTTCTACCCTATCTGTGCCCAGGACATACTTGAAAACGAGAGGTAACTCTCAGTGTTACTGCCGGGTAAAACATTGTTGGAAATAAAATAAATAAAACAAAGGCACAACAATGTCATGGTTAGTTACTTCTTTAAGTATTGTTATTCAGCGAAATACCAGAGCCCTATATTAAATCACACATTCCACAGTAGAAGGAAAGATAAAAGCCAGAACCTTAAGCTTAGCTGTGTGGGACATATTTTTTTTCTGATGCCTACAAAAGGAAATACTGCTCTGTGGATAAAATGAAAAAAAAAAAAATAATAATGTTCATTAATGTCTCAAGGTTATCTTAAAATAAACATCTTCAATTATTTTCCAAAGGTTGTCCAGCTTTTGGCAATTAATATTTTCCCGAGAGCTGAAAATATTGAAGCCGAAAAACGAAGGTGTTTTAGAAATAATATCTAGAAGTTAAATACAGAACAGAAACTCAGACTTACATGCAACAATTAGTATACTATTATAACGTCGCTCGTCTCTGAATAGGAAGCGGACCTGCAGGGCTGAGGTAGGGGTATAAGATCACCGACCAGAGCGTTAGAGGAGTCGTGATACAGGCAGAGGTCAAGGCAGGCGGCAAAGGTGCAAGTCCGGGTACAGGCTGGTGTCAAGGCTGGCAGCACAGGAGTGGTGGTCGGGGTCACATGCTGAGGTCGGCAACAGGGAATCCAAAAGAACAGGGAGGGCTCAGGAACAGAGCAGGCTCAGGAATCAGAATACAAGGGGCCCGGCACACAGGGAAATGCATACAATGCTCAGGCCCGGGCTGGAAGTCATTGAAAGCTATTTAAAGCTGCAGTTCAGTCTTTTTTTTTTTTTAATTAATTTTTTTACTTCAATAGTTTTATGTGTGCAATCTCTAATTACCTAAAGAACTGTATAGCTGCAGGTCAATTCGTTCTCCATGTATTGATAGGTCGAAATTTGGTGACATAATTAGTGAAGGGATCGGTTTATATTCTGCTTGTCTGTCAGTGGAAGCTCATGAATATTCATGAGCATTCCTGCACTGACATGTGCTAGAGGGAGGGCAGGGCGGACAAAGGGGTGTGCCAGGGCTTGTGACAGGACATGAAGGGGCAGTGCCTTAGCAAATGGCTGTTAAAATAGAATACAAGAAAATTGGTCTTTAAAAGTTATTTTTTTTAAAACAGAAAATGCTAAAAGTATTTTTTCTTACTACAGAACTGATTTATTAAAAAAAACACACATGCAGGATAATGACTGAACTGCAGCTTTAAGCCCTGGAACAGATGCAGCCAATACAGCAGGCTGCCAGTGATCAAAATGTCCACAGCAACCAGGTATGGGCGGGTTCCAGCCAAAGCTGGACTGGGACCCTTACAACTATTACCATAAGTAATATTGACTACACTCCTTTATTCATTTGGAACCTCCACGAGCACTTTTTATATAAGAACTTTTATTTCTTAAGGAGGAGTGCCCAAACTGTACTCCATATTTAAGTTGTCTTTATTAAGGATTTGTACAGAGGCAAAATTATGCTCTGTACCATTCAATCTTTATAGCACTTTTATGTATGACAACAGATATGTGGTGAGACTGGCTCCGAAGCCGTGGTTGATAAAGCTTTAAACAGTGGCCCGGAGATAGTGAAGGCCGCCAACATGGGTGGGGGGTTTATCCTGGACATGGCTCTCTCTGGCGTCAGAAACTGGTCCTCTTGTTGTTGCCGTGCCCCGGCTCTCCTCTGCTGCGGGCAACCCTCACTGAAACTGTCCCACACCGAGCCTATGACCACAGCGCACACCGGCAGCTAGCTGGGTCCAGCTTTCAGCACACACTGGCATGAGAGAGGCCCGGCGCTGGCCGGCGTCAAGGGCTCGGTGTGGGACAGTGTCAGTGAGGGAGAAAGGACCGCACAGCATGAGAGGGGAAAGTCTGGCAAGAGACCAGCAGCAGCTGGGGGAGAGCTGGGGCAGCAGAGGCCTGAGACCATCCCCAAGGGCGGTAAGTCTGTAAAGGGGCATTGTATGTATCTGTGGGGTATTTTTATCCATGTATTTGGGGAGTGGTGATGTGTGTGTATTTGGGGGTGGGGTTTCTATGTATGTATTTGGGGCTTTATATGAATTGACTCTGGAGCGTGCTCTTGGACCCACAATCATGACAGGATGTTCAGGAACTGTTCCATTGCCACAACCTCTAGGATCAACTCCTTGGTCTTTCCTTCTGGCTTGACCCATTTCCGGAGCAACTAAATTAGTTGTGCATATGCTTCACGTGGTCCATCAATGCTGGAAAACTTAAATGACCGGAATTTCTGTCTGAAGGTTTCCATGATTATGTCATAGCAATGTAAGATGGCTTCTTTTACGGTCTCATCATTTTCCACATCTATTTGACTTAATGTACTATTCACCTTCTGGGCCTTTCCAGTTAAATACGGGCACCAGGGGTGTCTCATCGGGGAGAGACCCCATAGATGATGCCACGTTGTCGCAGGATATCAGTGACTTTATGGGAGAGCTAAGCTTTGGTGGCCTCCAATGGTATGTTTTGGGCATCCAGTTTAGGCGGGTCGCGGTCCCCACCACACAGGGTTAGGTAGCCAGAAAGCTACTAGTCACTTCTTCCCTTATTTTCCTGAGAGGGAGTTTCTTCACTTGGGGCAGTTTGTGGTCCCCGCCACACAGGGCTAACAAGTCTAGCAGCTACTAGCCACTTCTAACCTGGAAGGGATCTTCAATATTTGGGGCATCTAGCTTCGGTGAGTGGCGGTCACCACACCAGCAAAGTAGCCAGGAGGCTACCAACCACTTTTGTTCTTTTTCTCCAAAGGACTGCTTTGTTCTGTATTGCTGTATGTTCTGTATTTCTGTATGTTCTGTATTTCTGTATGTTCTGTATTTCAATTGGGCTCACATGAACTAAAGGACTAATAGAACCCAGGGTCACTTAGCCTTGGCGGCATCCTGGATCATAGTTATTAGTCCCATTTGTGATTGTGACAGAAAGGGGCCCAGGGACCAGCATAATAAAGGTTAAGCCTAGTCCCTGGCCCCTGTCCATCCTTCCATGGGGCTCATCTGGCCGCCAGACCCCTTTGCTACCCTGCTGGTACATGCCTGGTAGCCCATTGCATCCATGTAAACTGTGATTCTTTATTCTTGTTGTAATAATGTACCAAGTGAAAAAGGTGTTTTGAAGCATAGCCAAGGTCTCTGGCCATGCGGGTCTGAGAAACCTTTCTGCAGCCTGCATGCCCAGAAAAATAGCTGTTGCTGGGACTGGAGGGGGAGGGGAAGTGCATCAGACATTGTTGATGTGGGGAGCGGGTGTGTACTAAAGAGTGGGGAACTGTGAGGACAGGGCCATTGTTCTGTGCAGACTCTGAGTAATGCATCTCCACAGGAGGTATCCGGCTGAAACTGTAACCTCAGGTCTGGGTCTAAGCCCTAACAGACTCAGGTTCCAATGGTTAGTTTGAATTTCCTACAGCCCTGATTGGCCCACGTAGCATCAGTGCTCTGATTGGTTGGCAGCCCTCCTGCATAGTTTCAGATGGAGGCCGAGGTCTATGTAAAGAGCTGCCAAACTCACTTCCAGAGTTCCTTCTGGTCCCGACGTGGAGGTGAACTAAGCGGTGTTCTCCGAGGCTGTGCCGGAGACACCTGAAAACAAGGCAGGAGGCTAGACGAGCGGGATATTTGAAACTGCTTTTGCGTTACGGACTTGTGTTGCCAGAGAAGCAGAGTGGGACTTTTGAGCGGGGACTTTGAGAGTGCTCAACCGCAAAGTGCACCAGAGGTCTGGGTGGTCTCTATCCCCACAGGAGTGGATGCAACCCCCGGTTAAGCCTTGGAAGTGGCACTCATGATTCCCCATATTCCCTGATTTGGGGAGTGTAAGCTCTGTTTGTAATTTTGTGCTGGGCTTGCTGGCTCCGGCTGAAATATTCTCTATTGAACTGCTTTGTCCTGCCTTGTGCCTTGATCTCAATGTTAAGTTCTGGTCTTTCGTGACCGTGAGTATTTGCCCCCCTTACATGTATATATGCATCGATCCTGGCAGCATTGGATCTCTGTGCTGTACCCTACCCATAAGAAAATGTTAGGTTTATTAGTTATTTGGTTCCACCTAGTTGTGACCTAGGTCTCAGGGAAGCCCTTAAGAGAATACCAGCGTTGAACATATCCAAACAGGCTCAGGTAGCAGCGGACAGTAGGGGGTCGGGGCACAGATCGAGGATCTCTGGTCGTGAGGTACCCTCCCCTAACGTGAGAAGTTCTTAGATGAATGTTACAGCGTTATCTTTGCATTCACAACACCCCCTCCACCCAATTATGAATCCAATTGGGGAGCACCACTGCATCATTCTTAATGTCTGTTGAGTTAGTCAAATCAGATGTATTGACTAGCTGGATAGATACATATCTTTTGAATAGCTTTATTGGAGGCAATTGGAGTTTCGTGAATATAAGTAACTAACCTTGCAATGAGCACACACTTGCAGAGTTACACAGCACTATAATAAATATGGTACAGACATATCTTTTGAATAGCTTTATTGGAAGCAATTGGAGTTTCGTGAATATAAGTAACTAACCTTGCAATGAGCACACACTTGCAGAGTTACACAGTACAATATAAATATGGTGCGGACAGCGTATTAAAAACAGGGTTATTGCTTAATTATGAACCGGGAAAGCCTTTGATGAATTACAATGATGTGATCGATATAAAAGATCATGAGATGTAACTGAATTACATGCTGTACACCAAAAATGGCAGGACCACAAATGATACAATTACTAACAATAACTTCATACACAGAACAGCACTTTATTTTTCAAAAGCCTTAAAACATAAATCTTACAAATTGCACTCCAATACACATTTCCAGAGTGGTTAGATTGATAATTAGGAAATAGGTTAAAATGAGGACAGAGCGGTCTTGAAAAAGGGACATTTCTTTAGCCAAAGAAATCTGACGTTTCGGTTGAGCCCTCACCTTGATAAAGTTTGCATGTTGCCACCGAAGCTTCAAATTTATTTGGCTAAATACATTTCCATTTTGCAAGACCACTGTGCCCCCTTTACCTCTTTCTGCATCCTAGCCTATTGGGCTGTCCAGGAGAGGCACTTCTGAGCAGGAGCATCGGCACTTACTCTGATTTGGGATTAGGTGTGCTTGTGGAGCTTTTACTTTGTAGAGTAATAATCAAGCACTGTCTTGTGTGTAAATATCACAGCTAGGGTAACAAGTATTCAGGAGTTTAGTAATATCCTGTATGATCAACTTGAGGGAAAGTGGCTTATCTATTACATAGAGCACGACATTAATGATTACTTTAAGAGCTCCATCTACTATATGATCATTCTCATGAGAATATAACCTTGTGCCTGTGCCTCAATCATTATTGAGGTTGATGAACAGGTGGTACACAAGTCAGAGGTCAATGCCCACCAACCCCAAGGTCATTCAGCCCTAACATTTCAAGCAACCACATACAAGAAGCCTCATATGCCACACCATCAACTGATAGGGTTAGTGTGCGATATCTGGAACACAATACATTCTTTGGGCGAGTCAGATGTGCAACTTGTGCATGCCTTATCTGGTGCTCTCCCCTCCTTCTCAGTGGCAATTCAAAGAGCAGATGGTCTATGGCATGAGGCAAGCAGACTTGTGTTACGTGAAAGTGTATGTCCCACTGCAAGCCAACTTCCATTAACCACTAACAGTATAAAAGGTGCAGAAAATTGAGTTTCTAAAAGATTATTTATTCTCACGCAGAATTTGATGTCAAGGGTGTTAGGACCAATATGTCAGGCCCAGAATCTGCACTCATGTTAAGCTTCCATTTTGTATGGTCATAACTAGTTAAGATTCTGTAGTCAGCCTTTTGCTGAAATATAAATTCATAGATGCACTCAGTTTCTCTGCTAAATTGCATTTCCTTTCTTCCTGGTCAGAATATTACTAGATACTTTTGTGATGTCAATTTCCTGGTGTTTTAGTAGAATATAATAGAATGGTTCTCTGCAAGAAGCAAGGTAGTGAAATATAGTTGCAAGACTCAAGGTCTCTTTTGATAACAGACAATGAATAAGCTATGTATTTAGACAATTGCTTGTATTGAAAAAAAACACGTCTCAAAAGTCACGCCACTAATATGTCCTGCCCCTAAATCACGCCTCTAATCAAAGCTACGCCCAAGACACACCTAGTATACGCCCAAGACACGCCTATGTTACGCCTCTAAACAATATCTTTTTTTTTTTCTGTATAAAAATCATTACCCTATGAGTAATAAATTGAAACAAAGGATTTGAAACCTGGCGTGTGTTACGTTTCATTTCATTCGTCTTCCAGGCCTGATAAGGTTCATCAAAGATCGAAGATAACAGTTGCAGGGCGTGAAAGCTTCCTGGGAAGTCTGCTGCAAACAGGTGCAGATAGTGTATCCAGTCACAAGGCTTCAGTGTACCTGGCAGAGGAAAAGTTCCTCTCGGTTCTGAAGCCCGGGGAGGAAATAACGGATTTTCCTTCAGTTTTGGCGTCCAGAAGTGGGAAGTTCACAGAGGTTGTGAGTATATATGTACATTTTTATATATGATGCTTCACCCCCTCTGGGAATTTTATAGACCTAAATTGTGACTGAAGAATTGGGATAGGCCCTTTTAAACAGAATTTTTGGTTAGAGTCCAGTAAATTCTGTGCATGACTGGACTGTTATCTCTGATCTAGCTGAACGACCATTGTACACTGACGACACACTTTATTCGAGCTCGGCTAGTCCCACGAATTCGGGTATACCCGGGTGTATTGAGGTTTGTGACTGTTTTCTGCCCGAGTGCATTGAGGTATTTTCCAGGCAGGGATTGAAGCATTTTATTCCCGCTGGCTGCAATACTGCACAGTATATATATATACTGCATTACAATTCATGAATTTATGCCATCTGGTAGACACGCGAAGCATTGCAGCCTATTAAATCCTAATCATTATCATTTAACAGATCAGCCGCCCGTCAGCCAGGCATGAACCCAGGCTGGGAAGGCAAACGCAACGGGGCTTGTCAGAGGTGAGGAGCGGCGCATTCCAGGTATCTGCCAGGTACATACTGGGTATTTGCTCGAATAAAGTGTGTCGGTGCAGTATATTGTGTAAGTATAAATATTGCAATTGTCATAATTCAGCTGTTTTTCTTTAAGCTACTAATGGGTGCTTGCATGAGGAAGAATGACTCTGGACGGAAGCCTAGGAATGTACAAATTTTTAAATGCGAGTGTAAATCTGGTCGGATTCCTGAGGAATTTGTTGCTCAGACAGCTAGTCATTACCCGTTTGTCAAATATGCAGAAGGTTGTTCTCGGCATGAAAATAAGGCAATGTATTTACAAGGCAGAGGGCAGAATAGACGGAGATCTTATGCTGGTCCCAGAAATCAATCAGGGAGAATAGCTCAGAATAATGGTGCCTGTTTTAACTGTGGTAATACTGGTCATTGGCAGAGAGAGTGCCCATATCAGAGTCAGAAGCAGGGAAGTGCTGCTTTGCCCGTGGGGGCTCAGAGTGAAAGTCTCTGTAAAAAAAAAAAAAAACCACCGCTACTTTATGTAAAGCTTGTTTGTAACACTGATGAATTTTTTCCTGAATGATTTCTTGTGTGAAAGACACTGTGTGGTCATGCTGATTAACATCTGTACAAAAATATGAATATTAGTTGCTCATGATGAAATCTAAATTTTAAAAGGTTTTAAAAAGGTGTACACCGAATAAGGGAGAAATGCCTCACAACGGAAGGGGAGTATATTCAGCTCGGTCCCTGGTTATAGTTTGAAAGGTTTATTCGTCCTGGCCAGGCGGATACTTTTTAAACCGGACACATTTCTTTTCGTTTGTGGTATTTCTATCTTAATAAAAGGAGGGGCACAGCCTCTCCCTTACAGTTTAAAGAATGCGAAGCATTCACATTAAAATTAACTAGCTGTGCTTAAGCAGTTTATTCATGAGTAAAAAGGTAATGTAGAACTGTCTTCTTTTCCGTAAAGCAGTAAGATAACACATTTCAATTTTATTTCTACAGGATTAAGATGTTTTTGTTTAAAATGCTGGTAAGAGCTCATAAGCACTGTTTGAATTAATATATTGCATTATATATGTATATAACGCCATTAATGTACATAGCGCTTCAAAAGGAGGGTGTCTGTGGTGTGAGCGGAGTGTGATGATATCTGCCTTTAGCAGCATGGAGGTCAGTTATTTTAGCGAGAATTGTCTCCGTTAAATAAGCAGTGTAGAAGCCATACAAGACAGGTAGGGTCAAGCTTGCTGTTTTTTTTAGTCATGGTATAACTGTTGCATGTTTGAAGATATTTTGTTTAGCTTAAAAGAGGGCATAGTTAAAACGGGATAGAAATTGTATTGATGGAAGTTTGCAGGAATATGAGATTTCTTTCAGAAGGCATTCAGGGGAATGAGTGAAAGAGTGTTGCATGCTCTTGTTGGTATAGACTTGGTGTTTATAAGTAATTTGAAATATTCCCGTTAGTTAATTTTTGAAAGACCATACAAAATGCAGTTTTAGGACAGCGTGGAAAGCTTCATATTTAACATTAAACTAATGTTACAATCCCCTGCGTGAGGATTAATCCAGCAGTTAATATGAATTAGACAGTGAAACCCATTGTCTGCTATCTGTACTGTGAAATTTCTGGCTGTTTTCCCAGAAAGAGGAAAAAAAAAAAGCGCTTTGAAAATTATTATTTTTTTTTTTCTTTTTAAAGTCAGAGTGTCTTTTAAAGTTAATGCTGGCCGTGTGCTCAGCACTTTGCAAAGAGTTCAAAATTATTTGTCTATTTTAAAAGGAAATCTTTTGTTCAGGATTTCAGGATTTTTTCTTATATTGTAAATGCCACAGTTGTTAAAAGACCTACTGCAGGCCTTTTCTTTTAACACAAGCAGTAAATATTTTTATAGTCACAACACATACAAATCTATTTACCAGTTTAATGTTGCTATATATCAAAGCAACCTGTTTTCATAAAAAATTTTTTTTGTATTTTTGTTCACATATATAGATAATATATGAACAAAAGAGGGGAGATACATACATAGGTTCAGAATTTATTATAACAATGTTAACTCCAAGGGCTGACAGGCCCCTGGTAAATAATAATAATACCTTTGCAGATGTCACAGCAAAGCAGGTAGCAAGCCGTCCCTATGTTGAGGGATATATCATATCTGCCAAATTTATAATTTTGTAACCATTTATTTGTTTTTGGGTATGTCCTGGAAATAGAATTAAAGGACAGGGGATATATAATTGCATAAGTGTACAGGTTATATATATTATATACAAGGCATTTCACATTTTTAGCAGAATAGTTACAGTGGAGTGTTTGAGGTGAAAGCCAGGAGTGACTGTGGGTGTGGGACAATAGCCATGAGTGCAGGCTGTTGGGATGCTTGACTTGTGGGGCGAGTTTTAAGGTTAGTTAGTATTAAATGACTAAAAGGTTGACACCATTTGCATCAGAGAAAATGGCAGATGGCAGTTAGGTATGAATGAGAGTAAGTGTGTATTGGGAGAAGAGAGATTGATTTGTAGTTTGAGACAGTATTTTTGTCCCCATTTTTGAAGATTGGGATAACTCTAGCAGTTTTTCAGGTCTTAGGGATATGGCCTGCAGACAGGATAGAATTGATTATGGAAGCAATTGGTTTGGCACAGGCTGAGGTACCAAGTTTTAGGAACTTGGATTGTAGCAAAGTCAAGTCCATATTGGTTGCTTAATTTAAAATTTGAGGAGCATTAATAGGGAATATCTCTGTTTAATATTGCGGATGCTAATAATAGTAGTAACCATATTAATACAAGAATTTATTTCTAGGTATAAATTCTCTCCCTATGAGACACTTATGGGATGAGTTATGACCATCAGTAGTTCAAAGTAACGAATTAAGGACCATGTTATTGGTAATAAAACAATTAATAAGTATTGCATGCAACTAATATATATTTTTGAGTCTTTCTAGGCATAGGTTAAAGCTGAAAGTGCACCTACGCAAGACGGGTTAATGGTCAAGCATTTTCTACGCAAGCACGCTCTTCATCCCAGATGAAAAGGCCATTTAAATACTACTCATCACCAGCATTGCAGTAAAAATTTCTTATCATCATGGATACACATCATGCACGTCAAAATAGTGCCAGCCTAGGCACAAACAGCTAATAAAGACAAAGACATAGCACCTGCAAATAAATGTTTTGATGGACACAAAACTCTCTGACCACTAATCATCAAGGGAGAAAGGTCATAGACAAAAATGTCCAGGCCTCAACACACGAACTTTGAACTTTTTATTTTTTACAGGTTTTTATTATTTTTCAGTTACAATGTATGCTCCATTATGTTTGTGTAAGTGGCGTCCCATAAGGATGACAAAATAGTATAAGGTATTATTTGTTTAACTCTGTTCATTTTGTTTGGATTTCTAGGTTAATAGAATCTCCCTGCAGAATGATATCCCGGTGGGAGAATGCTTTATTAGTCAAACACACGGTTATGTTAATTGCTCACAGGTAGTTAGAAACAAAAGAGATGCACCCAATACACAAGTGCTAAAAAGTAGTCTATGGGAAGAATAAGTTTCAGGGAATTTATTCCCAAATGTAGGAGTTGGGTTACTGTATGACAGGTTTACAGGGATATCCTAAATCATACAGCCACAGACATTTACTCACTTAACCAAGAATAGGTTTAGTTTAAATTAATGACCCCGCAGAATAAAATAGCTCTAGACTATATTTTAGCCTCAAAAGGAGGGGCATGTATGCGCCCTAGTTAAAGCGCAATGTTGTGTATTTATCCAGGATTTAGGGATCATGGGGACTTGGTGGTTGGATTGATTTGCTTTGAGCGAAGCTAGCGAATGTTTTTGTATGTGTGTGTTTGTCCTACTCATTGCTCTCTATGTATTAAGTACAGCAAAACTCTGATCCAGAAGTGCGTTGCAACCCCCACCGACGCTATGCCTCTCTGCGGTGATGATGTCGCCAGTCCCCCAGAAGAAGAGACCAAAGAAGAAATCAACTGGGCTGATATAATGGCCGGAAAGGAATGCAGTTATGCACAACTTGGACATCTTGGTCCATCAGGACTATGAAACGGTTAACTGTTCTGTTCTTTAAATAGACTGTCTCTTAAGGATATGGGGGGACTGAGAAGACTGGATATGAGGAAGGTGGGAGGTCACAAAGGGAAGTGAGTCAACCACAAGGAAAGGATCACAAGTCAGCCATTTTGACCATAGCAGCCATCTTGGTCCGTTTTGCCATTCTGAGTAAATGCAGTATGAAAGATGTATGCAAGAAGAATGTTTGTGCAGTCGCTCTTAGCAGAAATTAACCCCCACCAATTCTCACAAATAGCTGACCCTTAGATTATGTGACATATTGAGATGTAAGCCATTTTCTAATCTATAGAAATATTTAATGATATATATATATATATATCTCTCTATTGGTTGTGTGGCATGTGGGCCACTAAGATTGTACCCTGCAATCACACTGCCCTTTGTTATCTAGGTTTCATTCTTCCCACTTTCTATGTATCCAACACGTTACCCCAAGGGAAGCTGAGAAATCGAAAAGATCTGACCAGGACCATTAGTCCAACCCGCATTGCAGCTGGGGTTTTTATACCTAGTTTAGGTGTTCTGGATCTCTATTCTAAATTAAGTGATCTTATGGTAAATATTGATGATGCTATTAATCAGACAAGTGATGCTATTATCCGTCTGACTAATGAACAAGAGCAGATCCGAACAGTATTATTACAGAATAGAATGGCTCTTGATTATCTGCTAGCCTCACAAGGAGGTGTTTGTAAACTTGTAGGACAGAAGTGCTGTGCCTATATTGAAGATGAGTCTGACGCTATTCATAAAGATATGGATAAGCTACAGGAAATTCAGGCAAGGATGCGTAAAGAATCCTCAGGCCTTAGCTTAAATTGGATGTCAGGACTCACTAGTTGGATCGGAGAATTGGGTATGAAAATTCTCTATGGTTTTATTGTAGTGATTAGTATAATCGCAGCAATTTTTGTTATTTTTCACTGTGCTAAGTGTGCAATGCTTTCATTTGTCTCAAGGAAACCTTCAGTTTCATCTCACGCCATGTATGCAACTAATAATTCATATGTGGCCATGAACAGAGTCTATGATACTATTGGTCCCCATAAGGCCATAGTCATAGAGAAGCGTACCTAGTAAGGGTATTTGTTCTATTAGAGAACAAAAAGGAGGGATTGTTAGGACCAATATGTCAGGCCCAGAATCTGCACTCATGTTAAGCTTCCATTTTGTATGGTCATAACTAGTTAAGATTCTGTAGTCAGCCTTTTGCTGAAATATAAATTCATAGATGCACTCAGTTTCTCTGCTAAATTGCATTTCCTTTCTTCCTGGTCAGTATATTAGTAGATACTTTTGTGATGTCAATTTCATGGTGTTTTAGTAGAATATAATAGAATGGTTCTCTGCAAGAAGCAAGGTAGTTAAATATAGTTGCAAGACTCAAGGTCTCTTTTGATAACAGACAATGAATAAGCTATGTATTTAGACAATTGCTTGTATTGAAAAAAAACACGTCTCAAAAGTCACGCCACTAATATGTCCTGCCCCTAAATCACGCCTCTAATCAAATCTACGCCCAAGACACACCTAGTATACGCCCAAGACACGCCTATGTTACGCCTCTAACCAATATCTTTTTTTTTTTTCTGTATAAAAATCATTACCCTATGAGTAATAAATTGAGACAAAGGATTTGAAACCTGGCGTACGTTACGTTTCATTTCATTCGTCTTCCAGGCCTGATAAGGTTCATCAAAGATCGAAGATAACAGTTGCAGGGCGTGAAAGCTTTCTGGGATGTCTGCTGCAAACAGGTGCAGATAGTGTATCCAGTCACAAGGCTTCAGTGTACCTGGCAGAGGAAAAGTTCCTCTCGGTTCTGAAGCCCGGGGAGGAAATAACGGATTTTCCTTCAAAGGGGTAGGAGAGCAAATGGGGGCACAGGATGAAAAGAGCATGGGGGAATGATAAAGGAACACAGAACGGACGATTAATAAGATCAGGAAGACCAACAAGGAAAAATACACAGAGGGAAACATTGATAGGGAGGGAAAGGCATGTAAGGGAATAGTAAGAGAAAGAAAGAAAAATAGCAAGGCTTTGAAAAAGGGGAGAATGATAGATTATAATGCCACTATTAACTTCCACCCTCAACAGTCAGCGATACCCGAATGGAAGTTATAAAGCCAGTTTTGAAAAATATCACCAGCGCCCATATTTCTTTGTATCCATATCAAAAGGTTTTACAAAATTACTCCAAAATAGAAAAACATGAGCATTACCCCAACAAAGTAGGTGATCATGATGTAAAAGAATTTGAACAAAATAAAAGTAGGACTAAAATGTAAGCATTACACCTTAAAAACCATTAGAAAATAAGTCATTCATAAACTCCACCGGGAAATTAAATAACAAAAAGGTTGGGCATCTTTTTACAAAGGAAATGCATACAGGATATACCAAATAAGTAAACATGGGAAGG
This sequence comes from Ascaphus truei, assembly GCF_040206685.1. NCBI lineage: Eukaryota > Metazoa > Chordata > Amphibia > Anura > Ascaphidae > Ascaphus > Ascaphus truei. The sequence continues at coordinate 26,375,059 of NC_134500.1, forward strand.
ATGCTGAAGGATTAAAAAAAAAAAAAAGTGCAAATTGGAATTTCTATTCAACTAAAAAATACATCTATAGAGTCTGCTTGTATTTAGCAGTTTATGGGGATAGAAGAAAATAGCTGACTTTTTTTTTAAAGTTTTAGGGAGAATAACAAAATAATAAAATGGTCCATAAGTTTTTTCGTGTGATCACTTAAACGTGACCGTCGTTCCTGAACTAACACTGTAGCAGTGACATGTTGGATTAGGTCTGGGTGATTGACACCTTTTTTACCCTAAAGTTAGTGAACACAGGGAGCGGAAACTCGGGACTGGTTTCATTTCCTCGTGCTGCTCCCTCGTGTCTGACGTCATTGTGCTCAACAAACGTTTGCACCGGCAAAGCCCCATGTCTCCCCCTCCACCTTATCTATATTTGCTCCCTGATAAGGACAGGGTGGGATAAATGGAAGGAAAAAAGAAAACCCACGACTGACAAACACTCCCCCATTTAGAAGTCCCTAAGAAATGTAACTTGTAATTTATTTACAAAAAAGTGAAAGCAGGGGGGCGTGCCGATGACGTCAACCGGTGCAGTCGGGTAGAGGGAGAGCTCCGGAGACCCGCCTAGATAACTGACAAAAAATAGCACTTTTCGTTCGGTGAAAAACTCCCCAAATTGACAGGATAGAACCGTGAACATCCAGACATGTCACACAAGGGGAAAAACCAGACGGCCCAGGGCATTACCAAGTACTTTACTCCCGCAAAGCAGAGCGCTGGCGGATCCCAGCCCGGCGCACGAGGCCCCAAGCAGGGACTGCCTGACCCCACAAGCCCAAGCGAAAACCTTCCCCCGGACGGGGGAATTACAAAAGCGTTCCTGGAGGAGCTTCACGCCAAGCTCCACAGATCCCTCCAAGCTGACCTTAAGGATGCGGTGTCCGAGATTAAACAGGACATTCAAGGCCTCCAAGAGCGTACTACAACGCTGGAAAACAGACTGTTAGAGGCCCTAAAACACCAGGCGGACACAGACGAAGAAATCATCCGCATGGGCCAGGAAATCCACGCACTGCGCGACGGGCTGGAGGACCAAGAAAACCGGGATCGCCGCCAGAATCTGAGGATCCGCGGCATCCCGGAAGCGGTCTTACCCGGCCAATTAAAAGAATACCTCACAGATTTGTTTGTCTCAATTGCTGGAGAAATGGACCAACGAGACCTGTGAAAGCAGACATGTTTGTATGCAGTTAGACGTGTTAAATATACAACAAAAAAAACACATTATTTTTTTTGGCCGGCTACGTAGGAGCTCACTTTTAAAATGTCAACATCAGCCATTGCCTCTCTCTGCAGCTCATGACATGGCAAAGAGCTTTTTCTGCAGTCTTGAAATCGCCCAGGCGCCAGGACAATTGTTTGTCTCAGAAGTTTCCAGATTTCACCAATACATTCCAGGAAGTGCGGCGGAGTGATGGAACAAGGCACATTTGCAGCAAAAAAATTCAAACACATTGCGTCATTTTCATCTTTCGTCCCTCTGGGTTAATACATCAAGGTGTTTGTTCCAGGTTTTGCGCTGTGTGTATCAGTTTGTGATTTTGGTGGTGTCAATAGGTGGTATAACATACAGATTATAATGGAATGTACAGAACTGTATCTTAGCGCAAACTTGTTTTCATACGCCTCCGGCTCACGCCCCCCCCCCACCCCGCATGGCCCCGGCGTCAAATGACGAAGGGTTATGTGATGTCACTTGCTTGACGCCGGTTGCCATGGAGATGTGTCGTTGGAACGAAAGTAAACTAGTTACAGAGGCCTCAAGCGATCCCAGGAATTTATTCTAAATGCCTTTGGGGAAGTGCGGGGGGTCCCTAACACCCGCGCCGCCCCAAGACAATCTAGCTCACCGCTGTCTCAGTGCATCATTGTTTTATCTTGTATTAATGTGAACAAAATGTGTCAGGTCTGAAGTGGCGTAAACTTTTCGGGTTAACAATGTGTGGCAAATTTCTTACATTTTACGCATACAGAAAATGGAGCAGTGTGTCAAAACAAACATCTATGCACCTTTTTAAGTTGATACATGTTTGTGGATGCCTTTGAACTTGTAGTTCGATACAAAGTACTGGTCAATAATCTTCCACTTCAAAGTTGCACGCGCAAACTCCAGTGGTGGAGCCTTGATCCTCCATCAAATTGTCTCTATAAAAGTGTTTTACAAATATGCCCACACAGGCTTAAGGTTTTGTTCACTGATTGGGATGGAGAGCAGCTAAATGAAGGTTTTGGCCAAGTTTAGATTTTATTATAAGGCTAAGTCCCCGGTGGTGCGCTCCGCACACCAGACACTAAACTCAATCAGGCAGGCCCCAGTGTGTTCTCGTGCTTTGGCTCACACAGTGCGGTGGCACGTCAGCCAGCAGGGGAGACAACACAATTGTCTTCCCATGCGGCGACGTGGTGTGCTGGGAGCCAATAGCAGGGCAGATAGCTTGGACCAATGGGAGCCCAGTGCTTTGAGCTGCTGGGCTGTGCCTGATGTCATGACCGTGCGCGCCTCATCCCCTCCCCGTTTGTTTTGGCCATGCCCCCACACACCAGTTTTAAAGCTGTGCACGCACCGCTAGAACACCAAGCGCGCGTGCAGCAGCCACCACCGGGGACAGCCTAAGGCTGATGTCAGAGCTTCCGAGGCACACTCTGGTTACAGTAAGCCATTTGTTCACAGCTCTTTTAGTCTGGGTAAAGAGGGGTTTCTCCACTCACTGCATGCAACTTTTCTCCTGCACAAATTACTTTACATTTAATAAGAAATGTACTAAAAAATAAAGCTTTCCCCCCCCATTCTTTGCATGCAGACAACTTCCCTCCTATGTACAGTAGTTTCTCTGACAATCAGAAATAGACGCTGCTAGTAAATATTACTTCCACACTGTGTGTACATAAAACTTTTCTCCAGTGTGAATAATCTACTGCTTGTTTTTTTCGCATTCAGCCACACCTTTTGTGTGCGTTCTCTGATGCTTAGTAAGTGTTGTATTACGAGTAAAGCTCTTCCCACATTCACTGCATGAATACGGCTTTTCTCCTGAGTGGGTTCTATGGTGTTTACATAATTCTGAGATGGAACGAAAGTTTTTCCCACATAGGGGGCATGCGTACGGTTTTTCCCCAGAGTGGATTTTCTGGTGCTTAGAAAGATTTCTACTGCAAGCAAAGCTTTTCCCACATTCAGTACATGCGTAGGGTTTCTCTCCGGTGTGAGATCTCTGGTGCGCATGGAGATCTGAGCTGCCAGTATAGCTTTTCCCACATTCAGTGCATGTATATGGTTTCTCTCCTGTGTGGATTCTCAGGTGTACAATAAGATGGGAGTTGAAAGTAAAGCGTTTCCCGCATTCATTACACGCATATGGCTTCACTCCTGAGTGAAGTTTTCGGTGTGTATTAAGGTGTGTGCTGCTAGCAAAGTTTTTACCACAGTCAGTGCATGGATATGGCTTTTCTCCAGTGTGAATTCTCTGATGGATAACCAGAGTTGAACTGCAAGAAAAGCTTTTTCCACAGTCTTTGCACGAATACGGCTTCTCTCCTGTGTGGATTCTCTGATGTACTTGAAAAGTTGACCACCAAGGAAAGCTCATCCCGCATTCAGTGCATAGATAAAGCTTTTTCCCATTATTCATGCTCTGATGCTCATTGAGATCTGAACGGAAAATAAAACTTTCAGATTCAATCTTCTCTACTGTGTCGATCATCTGTTTTTTAGAGGGTTCTGACCCGGAAGGAAAACGGTCTTTAAATCCTGTGCGACTACCATGGCTTAAAACAACAGTGTCACTGTGAGAAACTTCCTTGAGTGTTTTACTTTCAGAGTTTGTCCGATTGCTTATTCGGCTTCGTTTCCTGCAGTTTTCCTTTTTGCGAGAAGATTTAGAGATCTTCAGATCAGTTGAATGTAAAAGTGTGTCTGATTCTTCAGGTGTATGTTCAGGCAGGGGCCCACTATCTGTTCCAAAGAAGAACAGAACAAAACTTATTCAAAATATACAGAAAATATTGATTTGCTTCTGTTTTTAATACCTCTGCTTTTTCCTTATAAATTGCCTGCCCATCTCACCCTGAAAGGGTCCTATGTTCTCTTTTCTAATCGTTTTGTTATTAAGGTAATTGCATAACTTTTTAGGGTTGAACCTACTTTCTATTGCAATCCTTTTATCATTTTACATTTTTGCTAATTTGATTGCCCTTTTGCAACTTTTGTTACATTCATTCCTTATAATTCTGATACGACGCCTCCATCCCTTTTCACTTTAAGAATGTAACGTCTGCCTCTTTTCGATTTCCTCCCCTACCTGTTTATTTAGCCACATTGGTTTAGACTTATTTCTTTTATACTTATTACCCAAGGTATACACTGATAAGTGTGCTTTTCTAAGAATGTTTTAAAGACTGCCCATTTATCTTCCACATTTTTCCAGCAAAATCATCCCAATTTATTCCTTGTTGATTAGTCCTCACTTTATTAAAATCTGCCTTTCTAAAGTTTAAAGTCTTTGTTGAACCCAAGTTATATGATTTTTGATTAATTTATTTCAAATGAGACTATGTTATGATCACTGTTACCCAAATGTTCCCGGACGTTAATATTTGTTACTTCTACATTGTTTGATATTACGAAATCCAGTATTGCCCATCTCCTGGTTGGTTCCTCCATAATATATGGGTCATGCAATTATATGGGTCATGTAATTGTCTTTAAGCACCCGAAAAAACTGTTTCCTTTCATTGTAATGCCAATCTCATTGCCCTGGCCTATATCTGGATAATTAAAATCACCCATAATGCAAAAATGACCGCGTTTTGATGCCTTCTCCAGTTTCAAATCTATTTTGGCTTCCTCAATCTCTCAGATATTTGGTGGTTTATAGCGTATCACTACGAACATTTTCTTTGTACTTCTACCTACACTGCTAATTTCTATCCACAAGGTCTCTACATTTTCATGATTAAACATCTTTTCTTGGAATACATTTTAGATCCGGTTTAACATATAAACATAATCCACCTCCTCTTCTATCTACTCAATCCTTCCGAAAAATGGAATAACCCTCTAAATTAACTGCCCAGTCATGAGTTTCATCCCACCATGTTTCAGTAATGCCTATGATATCATACTGCTCCCTTATAGCTATTAATTCAAGCTCCCCCATTTTATCTGTCAGGCTTCTTGCATTAGCAAGGATTTAAGTTTTTTTTTCAGTCTGTACTATTATCTTATCTGCTCCTTTCTTTCTACTCCAATTGGATTTAGTGTTTAGACTTTTTTGTAGTATTATCTCTATTTACTATGGGTGTCTCACTGCTTGCCAGACACCCACTTGCCCCCATTTAACACCCTTGCCATTTCCTCATCTCCATCTATTCTTTTTAGTTCGTTATCTGTTTCTTGTCCCTTTTTGTCTTGTAATTTAGTTAACCAGTAAGCATACCTTTGAATTGATACCTTCACCAGTATTGATATTAACATTTTAATGAAAGGGGGGGTGGGGGTTGGAGTTTTTACAATAATATCATTGACCCCCATCACTGAATCATATGTTCTGTGGTAGTTACGGCCCAATGTAACCTCCTAATGGAGTACCTGTGTTCCTGGTCCCTCACCACCTTTATTGTAGGGTCCATTGTTTACCCTCTGGTGCCACATCACTCCAAGATTAGTTGTATGATCTTGTGCGGATATTAAAATTATTTACTTTTTTAGCATTTATCCTGTTTTGATCCTTTATTCTATAGTCAGTGAGTGCTGGAACTTTAGTTCATATTTACTTAAATTAGGCAGAAGCCCAATTTCCAAAGGTATAAAAAATATATATTTAAAGACATAAGTTTGTCTTCAGCCAAATATAATGCTTAGTTGCTTACAATGTTTTTGTGACATAAGAGGGTCTCGCTCTTTACAACTGCAAGCCCCCTCCTCCAAAAACAAAGATTTCTTTTTTTTAAATCATTTTAATGCCAATTCATATGAACCTGAAAGGGGGCCCCAGAGTTTTATCCGGCGTTTAAAGCTCTACCGGCCAGTACTTCCCAAGAAAAACAAAAGATGGCTGCGTGGTCACCCAAACAGAAGCAGCAAGGTCGCAGCTTCTTATTGGCCACCAGAGTGAGGCCAACCCCAGTGGCCATATTGTTTTTCTAGGACAAGAATACTTGTAGGGGTAGGAGGAATAATTCTCAATAACCAGGGGGAGTTAGCTCCAGAGGACAGATAGTAGCACGGATTGCTGATATAATGATGCCCTCTGGATAATGAGCAGTTCTATTCCCATCACCTTTTTGAGGAGTTCTCAGAGGTTCTGTTTAATGCTTACCCTTGATGGTATTTGCAGACGTGTCCTGCGGACCCCTTACACATGGCTCTTCTCCCTCGATAGTTGATGCAATCTTTGGTTTTACATTCAGACAGCCTGTTCAGGTCAATTTAAATTGTTACTAAAATGTATTAATTTTCTCATCAAGATATTTTGCAAGTGATTATACATCTAATCTACGGTATGTATTTCACACTTGCCACAAATGAAAAAGTTACACTTGCACTGTTGATCTACTCCAGGGGTGCGCAATCTTTCCCCACTACGCTCCCCTGCCTGCGCCTTCCCCCTTTCCCTCCCTTACCTTGTCTCCTGTGTCAAATGGCGCCGCAGGGTCACGCGACTCTCGTTGCCATGACAACGCGACGTCACGTGACCCCGCGTTGCCATGGCGAGGCGACGCCGAAAACAAGTTAAGGATAGTTGAAGAGGCCTCACGCGATCCCCTGGCCTTTAATTTAAAATGCTTGGGTTAGAGCGCGGGGCCTCTGCAACCGCCGCACCCACACTGAAAAATCTTGCGCCCCCCAGTTCCACTCCATACAAAGTAATATTGATGGCACCATTTTGAGGGTACAACTACTAGCACGTCTTGAAGTAAGCAACTTGCAGACATTAAAACTAGCTGTTACTGCCTAGAGAGACGCTCAAGGAAAATTTAAGCACAGAAGACGAGAGGATGATAGACCCAATTCCCCCCCGCCCCCCCTTCCCACCAGTTCCTCTTTTTTGTTACTTTATTTATTTGTTGTTATATGTAAGTATTATAGCATAACTAGGTAGATATATATGCAGGCCAATGTTCACTGTGTTGTTTGGTGGTAAATTCTCAATAAAATTTTAGTTTAAAAAATAAATAAATAGCAGTGTTGTCCCTTAAATACAATTATACTGACTAAAGTGTAATTAGTGCTCCTGTATGCTGGAAATCTAAAGCAGTGGAGAGAGCCTCTGACTCTTTCAAGCCAACGCTCGTTCTTCAATGTAAAGAAATTTCCCCTTACCCAGAGAGCGGAGGGACTGGTTATTTTCCACCATCACGTCCTTATCAATCTCCTGTCCCTCTGAATTATTTAAATTCCCATCTGAGTAACAGGCACTCTCCTCCTCAACCGTTACTGGTACCTGCGATACAGAAAATTCAACATCAGACATTAGTCTTAAGACCCCGACATTACTAAGCTCTTCTGTAAAGATTGTGTCCATGGAACCACTGGGGCAGTGATCCCAAACTCCAGTCCTCAAGAAACCCCAACAGGACAGGTTTTAAGGATATCCTCCTTTCAGCACAAGTGGTTGCCAAAATGACAGACACTAATTGAGTCACCTTTGCTCAAGCAGCAATATCTTTAAAACTGGACCAGTTGGTGGTTTTTGAGGACTGGAATTCGGGACCACTGTACTAGGGCGAATGACACTTTGCAGCTTTGATTTCCAGGTTTGTTTGTTTTTGTACACCACACACACACACACACACACACACACACACACACACACACACACACACACACACACACACACACACACACACACACACACACACACACACACACAGTAAGCGTTTATATTGTTTTTACCACTTGTGGTAATTATTACATGCACCATGCCACAGGTAGACTTAGAGAGTCCTTACCCATTTCAAAATGTCATTAAATCACAAGTAACGTGGCTTCCTGCTCTGATGAAGCCATGTTACATTGTGAAACACACAAGGAGCGGGACCTGTCTTTCACAATACTCTACAATACGGGGTCCGTTTCCACCACTACAGTGTCCCCCGGCTCCCAGATTTTTTTTTTTTTTTCATTGAATATGGTTTTTTTTTAATTGAATATGTTATTCCTACAAAATGACCCAGAACCTAGATTAATATGACTGCAAAGCCTCTCTCCAGTAGTGACATTAATAGACTTCAATAGAGAAGATAAAGATCACAGTTGTGTGTGATAAGAACTTTTGTAGTCCATATGGAAAACAGATCAGTGCTGCGTGATGGAGTGGAGATGGTGAACAAACAGCCGGTTGCCGTGTGGCCACTACATGCTTAGGACCCTAAAAAAATATATAAACAGCTAAGGAAAAAAAGTATTAAGGTTGGTTAATCTACTATATATTTCTCAAAGTGTCCTATGTGTCTGTCTGTATGTATGTGTCTCCCTGTGTCTACGGTCCCTGTGTCTACGGCCCATCGCATTGGACCTTTGGCCCGTCACTCCGCCTGAGGCCAATCCGCCTCAGGCCAATCACATTGCTCCCCTGACACACCCGCCCCCGCACACCTCTCATTGGCACTGACACCACGGCCTCTGCCCAATTACATAGCTCCCTTGGCTCTACGCCCGCCCCCGCACACCTCTCATTGGCCTGCAGCCAACACACCAACCCCACTGCCACACTCTCCCACCCCTCACTGAGCTTTGGAAACACTTCACAGCACCTAACCCTCACTGCTCTGGGAGACGACGCTTCACAGCTCTCACCTCTCAACCATCAAAAACCTCACCGTCTGATACCACCAAAACAAGGACGCAGGTACACACTCTTACCTATCTATATATTCTTTTCACCACTACAACAGCGCCCGATCACCTACACACACCGCACGCTCACAGAGCGCACACCGACGGCCACCCCCTATTAACAACCACACACCCAACAATGCATACCACACCTCTTCCGCTACCGCAGCCCCTCTACCACCCGCACACACTCCTGCCTACCCTGCCAACACCCCTCCCCTTCACCTCAACATAACACGTTCATCCCCAAAAACACCACACACCCCCCAGCAAACATCGCCACCAAACAACGCCCGCATCTCCTCCACTACCACGCAACACACTACCCCACCTCCCAAGGCCGCAACACAGCCTCCCGTAGCCCTCATCGAGCGCAACCCCTCCCATGCACCCTCCCATGCCAAAACGCACTGACGACGCCACAAACCCCTACCTCCGGAGGCCACCCATCTCAAACACGCACGTGGAGCGCAAGCCCTACCGCAGGAGGGCCCACATCCACCACCGTACGCACAAAGCACTAATTTACACCGCCCTTACCAATAAATACACTCCCGTATCCCGTCCCGCACCCCCCCCCCTCACACCCACCGAGCACGCAACCACAACACCTCCCGCTGCACGCCACAACCCCCCTCCAGGGACCACATACCTCTACTTCACCCTGCTGCCGCTGTATTGTTTCAGTGTACGTCGCAATACCTCCTGGATGACGCACCAAACACCCCACACACTCCCGTAGACCGCCCACCCAAACCCCCCCAAAAACACTCACGTAGCCCACCCTGACCCAACCCCCCCAAACACTACCATAGCCCGCCGGCCCCCCCCCACCACCTCCCCCCCAAAAACACTCCCGTAGCCCACCCGGACACCCCCCCCCCCACAAACACTACCATAGCCCGCAGGACCCCCCCACCCCCCCCCAAAAACACTCCCGTAGCCCACCCGGACACCCCCCCCCCAAACACTACCATAGCCCGCCGGACCCCCCCCCCCACACAAACACTCCCGTAACCCACCCGAACCCCCCCCCCCAAAAAAAACCCACTACGCCACACATCACAACCACGCACGTGGAGCGCAACCCCTACCGCAGGAGGGCCCGCATCCACCACCGTACGGACACCCCCCCCCCAAACACTACCATAGCCCGCCGAACCCCCCCACCCCCCCCAAAAAACACTCCCGTAGCCCACCCGGACACCCCCCCCCCAAACACTACCATAGCCCGCAGGACCCCCCAACCCCCCCCAAAACACTCCCGTAGCCGACCCGGACACCCCCCCAGCCCCAAACACTACCATAGCCCGCCGGATACCCCCCCCCAAAAAACACTCCCGTGGCCCACCCGGACATCCCCCCTAAACACTACCATAGTCGCCGGACACCCCCCCCTCCAAAAACACTCCCGTAGCCCACCCGGACACCACCCCCCCACAAACACTACCATAGGCCGCAGGAACCCCCCCCCAAAACACTCCCGTAGCCCACCCGGACACCCTCCCCCACAAACACTACCAAAGCCCGTCGGACCCCCCCCCCCCCAAAACACTTCCGTTGCCCGCACGCCCAACCCCCCAAAACATTACATTAGCCAGCCACATCAAAACTGGCCCGTAGCCCTGACCACCCCACAAACCCTACCGTGACCCTCCCCCCCGCACCCCACATCGCCACACGTAGCCTGCAAACACACCAATACCTCCTGTAGCCCAACACACCTCACCTTCAACCTCATGCAATATCAGTGCTTCACAAAATAACATAGCACTCATTCCATTTAACAACACCTCCTGACACATGTCTGCTTCCTAAAACAATATAGGATCACTGTGTCCCTTACACACAAACACACACACAACAGTAAACCACACACCCAACAACCACACACACGCCCCCTCAATCACGTGCCCGCACAACCCCTCTGCCACGCCTCACGTCCTCAGCCACGCCACATACCCTCAGCCACGCAATACCCTCACCCACGCACTCACGCAGCACACACAGCCTCAGCCACGCACCACGCGCACACACGCGCCCTCAAACACGCCACGCGCCCTCAGCCACGCACCACACACACACCACATCACACACACGCAACACACCAACACACACATGCCCTAATCCACGGTACACGCCCTCACCCACCACACACAACCCTCCTCTGCTGATACGCCACACTAAACAACACTTCCACACACCCCTACCTACCCCCCACACCACAACGCATGCTGCCGCATATTCAACCCACCTCCCCTACACAATGCTTTAACACACACCCACACGGACGCCAAAACACAACAACACACCATTCCCGCCCCAAACACACCTCCCCTTCACCGTGCTGCCACAAACACACTACACTCAACACCATGCTGATTTACAAGTCTGCAACACCCCTCCCCTTGCACCTCAACCCGCCACCACCCCAAATCTGCGCAACAACACACACCCTCCGCTGCCACCTCACACAGGAAATCAGCTCTTCGGTCCAATACAATTGATTCACAACACATACACATACAGCCGTCTGTGTCATTTATTGCACACACTTTCAACACACCCGCACACAACACACACACACACACACACAACATTCACACACACACAAACACACACAACAATCACACAACACTCAACTCACACACACAACACACCCACAACCACACACACAACACTACAGAAAACACACTCACCCACACACCCAACCCACCCTCACTCACCTACCCACCACACAATCACTTACTCACCCACCCAACACTCACCCACACACACACCACACACTCACCCACCCAGAACACACTCACTCATCCACCCACACACCCCACACTCAACCAATAATCACACACAACACACATACACACAATATTCTGCCACATCACACACCCACCCCACACTCACTCATCCACCTGCACACCCCACACTCACCCACATACCCCACACACAAACAACTATCACACACAACACCCATACACACACTATTCAGACACACACAACCAACATACATGTGCTTTCTACTGTTGTTGGTTTACAAACACACTTTTCTAAAATATTACATAACATTCACATGACATTAAAACTTTGCAATACACATTATCATACAACATTTACACATACTTATTCACGGTTCACATCCCGGGCAACGCCGGGTCTCTCAGCTAGTCTGCTTTAAATAGCACTACATGGAGCGCATTCTCAAAACAGGTGATAGTGGGAAAATGTCCCTTAAATTATAAAATGTTTGGGAGTTGTGAGCGCTTTATAATGCACAATATTGCTGCAAAAGATCTGTGTGTTCCTTTTAAGATGTTGAGAACGCAGAGATGGTGCTGCACACCAAGAAATGAGCCAGCGTACCGATGAATGCTGAATGTATACTAGGAAGATCACAAACACATACAAAAAGCAGTAACAATAAACCAATATGTACAAACGTTCAAAAAGGGTCAAAACACGCGGTGAGAAACCAACATTTTGTGGGGCAAATAAACTTTATCAAAAAGAATTGTAATAAAGAAATCATGAAGTGCAAGAACCCGCGTTTCCCCAACCACCCTCCTGAGCCGGTCACATCCGCACGTTACTGTCGTAGTCACCTAAATAGGAAGCATGACAAGGTTCCCTTTTCCATATGGCACAGTACTGAAACCGGCAGTTTCTTGGATGTCTTGGTTGACACCCGAGGGATGAGTTTGGTGTTGGTCGATATGAAGAAACCACAGACCAAAATACTACTACTAGCCTCCAGATTCCATCCATGACCACTCAAACTGGGTTTAGCATCAGTCCAGTTGTTGAGAATGCGTAGGGTTTTCGGGTGATGGGAATTTTAAGGAGCATACCAAAGAAACAGTTGACGCAAAGAAGGGTCTTATAGCAATTTCTAGGAAGTCTTTATTAGCCCCCATTAAAATTAAAACAAAAAGAAACGTATTCCCTGTGGTTTCTACTCTTACAATGCATCTTACTTGGCCAATTTGAACAGTAGATGAGGTTGAGACCCCCCCCCCCAAAAAAAAAAAAAACACATGTCCATTCAGTCCAACCTATGTTAAATTTAGTCAACAGATACTAATCCAATATTTGTATTTATAGTATTTTGATGCAGAGTAAGGCAAACCAAGAAACCCAGTGACACATTACTCTTCTCAGTGTTCCATTAATGATCTTCCCACAGCTTGTAAGGAAGCCTCAATACACATGTATGCAGATGACACAATCCTGTATGCACACAGCCATAGCCTCTCTGACCTTCAACACATACTTCAGTCTGACTTTTTGAGACTCGAAAACTGGATTTCCCAAAACAAACTGTTTTATTAAAACACTGACAAGACTGTAACAATGGTATTTGGGACCAAGACTAAATTTGTAAAGCTTTCAGTGACTGAGCTCCTGATTAGAACCAACGCCTAAAACCACCCTAACACCTGTCACTAGTTTTAAATACCTGGGCTTATGGTTTGACTCCCACTTAACATTTGGGATGCACATTGATACCCTGACAACCAAGACCTATGCCAAACTAGGGGTACTTTACAGGAACAAATCCTCCCCTAAGTCTCCTGGTCAGAAAGCGTATTGCACAGCAGATGCTAATGCCAATTATTGACATATGGAGACATAGTATATTGGCTCGGCTCCTCAAACCCACCTTAGCAAAACTTGACACCCTCTACAATTCAATTTGTCGTTTTGTTCTCCAATGCAACTACAAACACACATCACTGCGAAATGCTCAAAGAACTAGATTGGTCATCACTAGAGTCTAGGCGCAAAGTTCACCTTTCCTGTCTCACCCTCAAATACTTTCTGGGCAAGCTACCCAGCTACCTGAACAAGCTCCTCACCCCTACCACATGCAGTACCTATCACCTGAGAATCAGACTCCAAAAGACTATTCATGGTCCAAGACTCAACAAAGTATCCGGACGTTCCTCCTTCTCCTTCCGTGCACCCCAAAACTGGAACAACCTACCAGAGAGTCTCATATCCACCACCAGCTTAAGTTCTTTCAAATCTAAGGCTGTCTCACACTTTAATCTGGTCTGTAACTGTTTCATTACGCTCATAATATATATTTTCTTTAACTGTGCATGCAATGTCTTGTATATAATGTATACCTTGTTCATTTATGTAACTGTATTTGTAACCATGTATTATTTTGTTTTACCTCTGTGCCCAGGACATACTTGAAAACGAGAGGTAACTCTCAATGTATTACTTCCTGGTAAAATATTTTATAAATAAAAATAAATAAATAAATTATATCCAATGCCGTCTCAGAAGAATAAAAAAATCCTTTCTGACTCCAAATATTGCCAATCAGATTACTCCCTGGATCAACATGCTTCCCATGTTTACTTATCTGGTATATCCCTGTCTACTTTTCCTTTCTAAAAAGATGCCCAATTTAGTTTTTTGAAGATATCTATTGTATCTGCCATTACAGTTTCCATGGGTAACGGCAGAAAAGAGCCCCCATATTAATAAAGGGGATGGCTAATATGACTTGTGAGGAGAGGCTAGCGAACTTAGATTTGTTTACATTAGACAAGGTGTCTAAGAGAGGATATGATAACAATATACAAATATATTCGGGGACAACACAAGGAGCTTTCAAATAACTATTCATCCCAAGGGCAGTACTAACGACACAGGGTCATCCCTTAAGGTTGGAGGAAAGGAGATTTCACCAGCAAACAAAGGAAAGGGTTCTTTACAGTAAGGATAGTTACAATGCGGGATTCATTACCCATGGAGACTGTGATGGCAAATACAATAGATTTGTTAAAAAAAAAACAACAACAAAAAAAAAAAAGAAGGTTGGACATCTTTTTAGAAAGGAAAGGTATACAGGGATATAACAAATACGTAAACATGGGAAGGATGTT